>NW_028276272.1:0-366868 GCF_052056855.1 Sturnus vulgaris
AGCCCCTTGGTTCCAGGAGTTTCTGGGCTGTCAGCAGTGGTTCCTTTTCTTCCAATCAGGCACCGCTGTGTCACACTGCACCCTGGCTTCCATGAAGTTCTTCAGTGTCACAGTGGCCCCTTGGATCCATGCGGTCCCATAGTGTCACCATGGTCTCCTTGGATCTGCATTGTCATAAGGGACCATTGGTTCCACGTGGCCCGGCTGTGTCACAGTGATGTGGATTCCGTAATTGCCTTCAGCGTCACAATGGAGCCTTGTTTCTGTGAGGCTCTCAACTGTCACAATTGTCTCCTTGGTTCCATCAGCCCCCGCTGTGTCACAAGGGTCCCCTTGGTTCCATGAGCACACCAAAGCTTTGCATAAACATTGAGCAGCACCTGCTTAACACACCTGGGAACATCTGTCTGCATTCAAAAGACAGGTCACAGCTGAGAAAGGCACCAGCAGCTTCCATCTGCAACAGAGATGCAGGGAAAGGACAAGGACAGAGAATTCAGCTGCAAGACTCCGAGAATTCTGCATCCAGACATCATTTCTGGTCCCACTGTCCCTAGTAGAAAGGTGTCATCATTCCAGGCAGCCTGTACTCAGCATGTGCTTCTACAGTGGGGATTTGTCGTTTAGGAGACCTGCTCAGGCTTTTCCCTTCTTTCCTCACAAACAGGAATACTTGTCCCGGGCCTGGATGCAGGCAGAGCCCTGAGGAGAGCACGTGCGACATGGTGCAGTGGGCAGGGACAGCCAGCTGCAGAGTTCAGGGGGAAGGGCTTCCGGTGCAGGGCCAGGGATGTCAGTCCCAGCTGGGCCATGTCAGACATGTCCCCAGGCTGGGCTTGGGGAGCAGCTTGTCCAAACAGGGTCAGCCTGCAAGGGGCTCATTCTTCTGTGGGCCCACGCCTCCTAAGGAGACGTTCAGCATCAAGATCACCTGGGGAATGCCTAAGTTGCTTCTTCTTTGAACTGAAAAAGAAAAATTACTCCCTTTTATAACACTGAAAATCGTGAGCTGTACCTTGAAATCTTCCTCCTTAAGAGAACTCCAAAGTGACTCCAAGCAGCTGCACAAGGCCTGGAGACTGGAAGACATTGGAAAGAAGACAAAGAGCTCCTGAGGGTTTTCTGTATTTTAATGATCCCCAACGGTGGATTTGGGGCTGAGTCCAGGAGCCCCAGGCACTGAGAGAAGGTTGAAGAAGCTGCTCAAGGAGTCAGAAGCAAAACTCCAAGTCCCTTGGAGCATCAGTGGCCCCACTGAGGGCAGGGACTGCCAAAGGCTCCCCAGGGAGTGGTGAGAGCAGATCCTTGAGGCCAGGATTGCAGGAGCCCGAGGCTGTGAGCAGGGAACTGCAATGCTGAGCAAGGCCTGGGCTGGTTGGAGGAAGCAGAAAGGCCAAGGCCTGAGCCCAGGCCTGGGCCAGCAGGGCCTGTCCCTCACAGGTGGCTCGGGGCTGTTCCTGGAGCACTGGGATGGGAGAGGCAGCAAGGACAAATGTCATCAGGCTGTGTGACACTCCAGATGCTCATGGAACCAAGGGCCAGTGTGACACAGCAGGGCCTGATGGAAACAAGAGGCCGTGCTGAGCCTGCGCGCCTGTAACACCGCAGAACACTGAAATGCTGAGGGTGAGCAAAGGTTCCTTTCCTCGAGTTTGGTGCAGAGTAGAAACCCCAGCCAGATATTCTCAAGAGGTCAAAACGACACAAAAGTGTACTGGAAAAATACAGAAAACCGAGCTCCTTTGGCAAATGATTTCATACAACATCCAATTCAACGTGCAACACTTAGCGTAGCAGGAACATCATTAACTCAGCCCATTTAAGATGGAAACCTTTAGGCATAAAAATGTTAAACTACCCAAAAACATTCCAGTAAAAGAGGATAAGAAGGTTAAAAGAGAAAAAAGAGACAGAAAGACAGAAGATCTCCAGATAGATATGCAGAGAGCTACCAGCTGCTAGGCTTCCAGTGTGGCTGAGACACAGACCCAGGAGATTTCAGGATTCAGACCAGGGCTTGACGTCATGCCCGATTTTTTAAATCCCTAGCGTTTTCTAAGCTCTCCTCTTTTCAGGGACATCTGCTTTCTTACCACGCACTGCTGTGTTTCATTGCCTTTGTGTGGGATTGATTGACGGCTCAGCCAATCAGAGCTGGGTGGGCGCTGCCCCTGCTGTGTGCTTGATTGACGGCTCAGCCAATCAGAGCTGGCTGGGTGGTGACCCTGCTGTGTGATTGATTGATGGCTCAACCAATCAGAGCTGGCTGGGCGCGGCCCCTGCTGTGTGATTGATTGACAGCTCAACCAATCAGAGCTGGCTGGGCGCTGCCCCTGCTGTGTGATTGATTGACGGCTCAGCCAATCAGAGCTGGCTGGGCGCTGCCCCTGCTGTGTGATTGATTGACGGCTCAGGCAGTCACAGCTGGGTTTGCTCTGCCCCTGCTGTGTGATTGGCAGATCTGCCAGGCCATGGCTGGGGACGGGGCTCTGTCCCACCTCATTCCAAGGTCTGTCCCAGCCCCGGCCCCACTCGGCCATTCCGAGCATCCCGACGGGTCTGGGGACATTGATGTCATCCAGCCTCTGACAGCGACCATGGGGACACTGCGGAACCTCATGGAACCAAAGAGACCATTTTGACACTCTGGTGCCTCATGCAATCAGGGGCACCTTTGTGAGACTCAGGACCCCAACGGAACCAAGGGTCAGTGATGAAGCTGTGCGGCCCAGAGAACCAAGGAGCCTTTGTTACACAGCAGGGCCACATGGAGCCCAGGGGCCATGGTGACTCTGCAGGACCTTAGGGAAGCAAGGGGCCATTGTTTACACTACAGAAGCAGGGAGAATATTGTGACAAGGAGAATATCGGGACACTACAGGGACTCCTGGAATCAAGGAGAACATTGTGACACTGTGAGGCCCCATGGAACCAAGGCAACATGGAACAGGTCTGGCTGGCTGGGCCTCCCGGGGGCCACCTGGCAAGACTGGCTGATCCTGGAATGTTGAGGACTGCCTCTCATCAGCTCCTGGAGCACTAAGGCTCTGTGCTTTCCTTCCTATGGAAAAGTACCAGCCCCTTTTGCAGGTTCCCACGGCTGAAACTGATATTCCCCCTGAAAAAGCACTACATACAAGGCTTGCTCCCAGCCAAAATCTGCTAGGAGTAACAGCTCTGGGTGGCCACCGTTTCCTGAGGGCTGCCTCTCATCTACCACTCTAAGGGTCGGTGTGAAGTTTCCCTCATTTTTGCCTCATGACCCTCTCAAGAAGACCTCAAGGACCCCCGCCCAGGTTGACTCTGGACAATGATTTTCTGGCCTGCTTGAGGTGGGTGCTTGCCAAGGGACTCTTTGCAGGTGTGTTGTGCTCACTGGACTCTGCTGTCATGGTACCAGCTGAAGCCTGCATGTACTGCACGACCGCACCTGTCTCTTGGAGCACCACACAATGCTCCATAAATCTCCCCACCTCTTGGCCACAAGCCACTCGCTTTGAAAAAGGACTATAAAAGAGCGATCCTCTGGAGGAGACCCTGAGTACTCCCCACGGATGACCACCCTTCCATTGGCTGGCGCACCATGACGTTGGTCTCGTCTGTTGGTAGCTATTTCCCCCTTCCCCTCTTTTTCTCTCTCTAGACTCCATTTCCTATATCTCTCCCCTCTATCGCAACTGAATTGTTTGGCATTCAATAAAAATGCATTGCTGTTGTTGAATAAACTGATTTGTCCCCCGCTATTTGCCTGCTATTACCTCTGAGATCAAACAATCCCCGGCCTGTGTTGGTAGATGGTGACACTCCCCCCCCCCCTCCCCCCCCCCCCCCGCAAATCCCCCATCCCCCTGCTTCTCCCAGTTGATTGCTGATCGTGCTGTGACATGGAATGGAACATCCCTTGGGCCAGTCCAGCCCAGCTGTCCCATCCCTGTTCCCTCAGGAACACTTGCCCACCCCAAGCCCATGGGTTGGAGGGGCTTGCAGACACGCCTCGTGGGGGGAGCATTGTGACAAGGACAGGAGAACAGAAGAACATTTACACTTATCGCGGGCAGAGAACAGAAGAGCACAGCCTTGGAGAAACGCACAAAGGATGTAGCTGAGGCAAACAGAGCGTGCACAAAATGCAAGGAGAATGTCAGCTCAGCTCTGCAAGGCTGACAAAAGCAGAAGTTATACACAACAATAATATTGCCCTTCCTCAAAAGCGGGGATCAAAGAGCAGTCACCTAAAAAGGACAGTGCATGTTGAAGGCAGACTCCAAAGAACCATAGAAGGACTTGTGAGAAGGGGTGCAATTATGGCAAATAAATTCCAGGTGGGGTTAACTAATGAATACATCATCAGTGTGAGTGATAAAAGCTCCGATTGCCTGGTGGCCAGTGCACTCGAGTAGATGAAGGATTGCCCAAGTGACCACCATGGTGTAATAAAGAATACCTGCTCTCAGATCCTCAAAACTGTGTTCAAAAGTTGCTATCCAGCAGATTTCAGTATCAGTGGTGTCCCTGACTCCATTATGCCCCTTGCACACTTTCACGAGGGCCCCTTGGTTCCACGAGGCCCTGCTGGATAACAGTGGACCCTTGGTTCCATTTGGGTCTGTACTGTCAAAATGGCCTCCTTGGTTCTGCACTGCCACAATGCTCTCCTTGGTGCCACGAGGCCTTGGTGTGTCACAACAGCCTCTCGGTTCCATGAACTGCCATAGTGTCAGCACGGTCTCTTGCATCTGCAGTATCACGATGGACAGTTGGTTACAAGCAGCCCCGCCGTGTCACAACGACTATTTGCTCCAGTGAGGCTCCGCAATGGCACACTGGACCCTTGGCTCCATGAGGTTCCATAGTGTGACATGGTTGCCTTGATTCCAAGAGGTTCTGCCGGGTCACACTGGACCCTTGGCTCCGTGAGGTTCCGTGGTATCGCCATGGTTTCCCTGGATCCGCAGTAGCACTATGGACCATAGGTTTCATGCAGCTTTGCTGTGCTACAGTGGCTCCTTGGTTCCATCAAGTGCCACTGTGTAACAAGGGAATCTTGGTCCCATGAGGTTCTGGACTGTCACAATGCTGTCCTTGGTTCTGGACTCTAACAACGGACCCTTGGTTCCACGAGGTTCCATTACGTCACAATGCTCTCCTTGGTTCCACAAGGCCTTGCTTTGTCACAATGGACCCTTGGTTCCATGAGCTTCCGTAGTGTAACCATGGTCTCCTGGGATCTGCATTGTCACAATGGACAATTGGTTGCATGGGAGCCTGCTGTGTCACAAGAGAGCCTTAGTTCCATGACGTTCTGGACTGTCACAGTGGTCTCCCTGCTTCAACGAGGCCCTGGAGTGTCACAAGGGCTGCTTGGTTCTGTGAGCTTCCACAACGTCCCAATGGTCTCCTTGTTTCTGCAGTGTCATAGTGGACTCTTGGTTCCATGAGGTTCCTAAATGTCACAGGTCTCCTTGGTTCCATGTGGCCCTGCTGTGTCACCACAGCCCCTTGGTTCCAGGAGTTTCTGGGCTGTCAGCAGTGGTTCCTTTTCTTCCAATCAGGCACCGCTGTGTCACACTGCACCCTGGCTTCCATGAAGTTCTTCAGTGTCACAGTGGCCCCTTGGATCCATGCGGTCCCATAGTGTCACCATGGTCTCCTTGGATCTGCATTGTCATAAGGGACCATTGGTTCCACGTGGCCCGGCTGTGTCACAGTGATGTGGATTCCGTAATTGCCTTCAGCGTCACAATGGAGCCTTGTTTCTGTGAGGCTCTCAACTGTCACAATTGTCTCCTTGGTTCCATCAGCCCCCGCTGTGTCACAAGGGTCCCCTTGGTTCCATGAGCACACCAAAGCTTTGCATAAACATTGAGCAGCACCTGCTTAACACACCTGGGAACATCTGTCTGCATTCAAAAGACAGGTCACAGCTGAGAAAGGCACCAGCAGCTTCCATCTGCAACAGAGATGCAGGGAAAGGACAAGGACAGAGAATTCAGCTGCAAGACTCCGAGAATTCTGCATCCAGACATCATTTCTGGTCCCACTGTCCCTAGTAGAAAGGTGTCATCATTCCAGGCAGCCTGTACTCAGCATGTGCTTCTACAGTGGGGATTTGTCGTTTAGGAGACCTGCTCAGGCTTTTCCCTTCTTTCCTCACAAACAGGAATACTTGTCCCGGGCCTGGATGCAGGCAGAGCCCTGAGGAGAGCACGTGCGACATGGTGCAGTGGGCAGGGACAGCCAGCTGCAGAGTTCAGGGGGAAGGGCTTCCGGTGCAGGGCCAGGGATGTCAGTCCCAGCTGGGCCATGTCAGACATGTCCCCAGGCTGGGCTTGGGGAGCAGCTTGTCCAAACAGGGTCAGCCTGCAAGGGGCTCATTCTTCTGTGGGCCCACGCCTCCTAAGGAGACGTTCAGCATCAAGATCACCTGGGGAATGCCTAAGTTGCTTCTTCTTTGAACTGAAAAAGAAAAATTACTCCCTTTTATAACACTGAAAATCGTGAGCTGTACCTTGAAATCTTCCTCCTTAAGAGAACTCCAAAGTGACTCCAAGCAGCTGCACAAGGCCTGGAGACTGGAAGACATTGGAAAGAAGACAAAGAGCTCCTGAGGGTTTTCTGTATTTTAATGATCCCCAACGGTGGATTTGGGGCTGAGTCCAGGAGCCCCAGGCACTGAGAGAAGGTTGAAGAAGCTGCTCAAGGAGTCAGAAGCAAAACTCCAAGTCCCTTGGAGCATCAGTGGCCCCACTGAGGGCAGGGACTGCCAAAGGCTCCCCAGGGAGTGGTGAGAGCAGATCCTTGAGGCCAGGATTGCAGGAGCCCGAGGCTGTGAGCAGGGAACTGCAATGCTGAGCAAGGCCTGGGCTGGTTGGAGGAAGCAGAAAGGCCAAGGCCTGAGCCCAGGCCTGGGCCAGCAGGGCCTGTCCCTCACAGGTGGCTCGGGGCTGTTCCTGGAGCACTGGGATGGGAGAGGCAGCAAGGACAAATGTCATCAGGCTGTGTGACACTCCAGATGCTCATGGAACCAAGGGCCAGTGTGACACAGCAGGGCCTGATGGAAACAAGAGGCCGTGCTGAGCCTGCGCGCCTGTAACACCGCAGAACACTGAAATGCTGAGGGTGAGCAAAGGTTCCTTTCCTCGAGTTTGGTGCAGAGTAGAAACCCCAGCCAGATATTCTCAAGAGGTCAAAACGACACAAAAGTGTACTGGAAAAATACAGAAAACCGAGCTCCTTTGGCAAATGATTTCATACAACATCCAATTCAACGTGCAACACTTAGCGTAGCAGGAACATCATTAACTCAGCCCATTTAAGATGGAAACCTTTAGGCATAAAAATGTTAAACTACCCAAAAACATTCCAGTAAAAGAGGATAAGAAGGTTAAAAGAGAAAAAAGAGACAGAAAGACAGAAGATCTCCAGATAGATATGCAGAGAGCTACCAGCTGCTGGGCTTCCAGTGTGGCTGAGACACAGACCCAGGAGATTTCAGGATTCAGACCAGGGCTTGACATCATGCCCGATTTTTTCAATTCCCTAGCGTTTTGTAAGCTCTCCTCTTTTCGGGGACATCTGCTTTCTTCCCACTCACTGCTGTGTTTCATTGCCTTTGTGTGGGATTGATTGACAGCTCGGCCAATCAGAGCTGGGTGGGCGCTGCCCATGCTGTGTGATTGATTGACAGCTCAACCAATCAGAGCTGGCTGGGCGCTGCTCCTGCTGTGTGACTGATTAAGGGCTCAACCAATCAGAGCTGGGTGGGCGCTGCCCCTGCTGTGTGATTGATTGACGGCTCAGCCAATCAGAGCTGGGTGGGCGCTACCCCTGCTGTGTGATTGGCAGATCTGCCAGGCTGGGGGCGGGGCTCTGTCCCACCTCATTCCAAGGTCTGTCCCAGCCCCAGCCCCACTCGGCCATTCCGAGCATCCCGAGGGCTCTGGGGACATTGATGTCATCCAGCCTCTGACAGCGACCATGGGGACACTGCGGAACCTCATGGAACCAAAGAGACCATTTTGACACTCTGGTGCCTCATGCAATCAGGGGCACCTTTGTGAGACTCAGGACCCCAGTGGAACCAAGGGTCAGTGATGAAGCTGTGCGGCCCAGAGAACCAAGGAGCCTTTGTTACACAGCAGGGCCACATGGAGCCCAGGGGCCTTGGTGACTCTGCAGGACCTTAGGGAAGCAAGGGGCCATTGTTATCACTACTGAAGCAGGGAGAATATTGTGACAAGGAGAATATCGGGACACTACAGGGACTCCTGGAATCAAGGAGAGCATTGTGACCCTGTGAGGCCCCATGGAACCAAGGCAACATGGAACAGGTCTGGCTGGCTGGGCCTCCCGGGGGCCACCTGGCAAGACTGGCTGATCCTGGAATGTTGAGGACTGCCTCTCCTCAGCTCCTGGAGCACTGAGGCTCTCTGCTTTCCTTCCTATGGAAAAGTACCATCCGCTTTTGCAGGTTCCCACGGCTGAAACTGATATTCCCCCTGAAAAAGCACTACATACAAGGCTTGCTCCCAGCCAAAATCTGCTAGGAGTAACAGCTCTGGGTGGCCACCGTTTCCTGAGGGCTGCCTCTCATCTACCACTCTAAGGGTCGGTGTGAAGTTTCCCTCATTTTTGCCTCATGACCCTCTCAAGAAGACCTCAAGGACCCCCGCCCAGGTTGACTCCGGACAATGATTTTCTGGCCTGCTTGAGGTGGGTGCTTGCCAAGGGACTCTTTGCAGGTGTGTTGTGCTCACTGGACTGTGCTGTCATGGTACCAGCTGAAGCCTGCATGTACTGCACGCCCGCACCTGTCTCTTGGAGCCCCACACAATGCTCCATAAATCTCGCCACCTCTTGGCCACAAGCCACTCGCTTTGGAAAAGGACTATGAAAGAGCGATCCTCTGGAGAAGACCCTGAGTACTCCCCACGGATGACCACCCTTCCATTGCCTGGCCCACCATGACGTTGGTCTCGTCTGTTGGTAGCTATTTCCCCCTTCCCCTCTTTTTCTCTCTCTAGACTCCATTTCCTATATCTCTCCCCTCTATCGCAACTGAATTGTTTGGCATTCAATAAAAATGCATTGCTGTTGTTGAATAAACTGATTTGTCCCCCGCTATTTGCCTGCTATTACCTCTGAGATCAAACAATCCCCGGCCTGTGTTGGTAGATGGTGACACTCTCCCCCCCCTCCCCCCCCCCCCCCGCAAATCCCCCATCCCCCTGCTTCTCCCAGTTGATTGCTGATCGTGCTGTGACATGGAATGGAACATCCCTTGGGCCAGTCCAGCCCAGCTGTCCCATCCCTGTTCCCTCAGGAACACTTGCCCACCCCAAGCCCATGGGTTGGAGGGGCTTGCAGACACGCCTCGTGGGGGGAGCATTGTGACAAGGACAGGAGAACAGAAGAACATTTACACTTATCGCGGGCAGAGAACAGAAGAGCACAGCCTTGGAGAAACGCACAAAGGATGTAGCTGAGGCAAACAGAGCGTGCACAAAATGCAAGGAGAATGTCAGCTCAGCTCTGCAAGGCTGACAAAAGCAGAAGTTATACACAACAATAATATTGCCCTTCCTCAAAAGCGGGGATCAAAGAGCAGTCACCTAAAAAGGACAGTGCATGTTGAAGGCAGACTCCAAAGAACCATAGAAGGACTTGTGAGAAGGGGTGCAATTATGGCAAATAAATTCCAGATGGGGTTAACTAATGAATACATCATCAGTGTGAGTGATAAAAGCTCCGATTGCCTGGTGGCCAGTGCATTCGAGTAGATGAAGGATTGCCCAAGTGGCCACCATGGTGTAATAAAGAATACCTGCTCTCAGATCCTCAAAACCGTGTTCAAAAGTTGCTATCCAGCAGATTTCAGTATCAGTGGTGTCCCTGACTCCATTATGCCCCTTGCACACTTTCACGAGGGCCCCTTGGTTCCACGAGGCCCTGCTGGATAACAGTGGACCCTTGGTTCCATTTGGGTCTGTACTGTCAAAATGGCCTCCTTGGTTCTGCACTGCCACAATGCTCTCCTTGGTGCCACGAGGCCTTGGTGTGTCACAACAGCCTCTCGGTTCCATGAACTGCCATAGTGTCAGCACCGTCTCTTGGATCTGCAGTATCACGATGGACAGTTGGTTACAAGCAGCCCCGCCGTGTCACAACGACTATTTGCTTCAGGTGGCCCCCACAGTGTCACCATGGCCCCTTGGTTCCACGAGGCCTCGCTGCAGAACAATGGCCTCTCAGTTCCAGGAGGTTTTGTACTGTCAACAGTGCTCTCCTTGGTTCTACAGTGGCTGCTTGCTTCCATAAGGTTCCTCGGTGTCACAGTGGTCTCCTTGGCTCCATGAGGCTCTGCAATGTCCCAATAGCCCATGGTTTCCATGAGCTTCTGTCCCATCAACCATGTCCTTTGCTCCAGTGAGGCCCCGCAATGGCACACTGGACCCTTGGCTCCATGAGGTTCCATAGTGTGACATGGTTGCCTTGATTCCAAGAGGTTCTGCTGGGTCACACTGGACCCTTGGCTCCGTGAGGTTCCGTGGTATCGCCATGGTTTCCCTGGATCCGCAGTAGCACTATGGACCATAGGTTTCATGCAGCTTTGCTGTGCCACAGTGGCTCCTTGGTTCCATCAAGTGCCACTGTGTAACAAGGGAATCTTGGTCCCATGAGGTTCTGGACTGTCACAATGCTGTCCTTGGTTCTGGACTCTAACAACGGACCCTTGGTTCCACGAGGTTCCATTACGTCACAATGCTCTCCTTGGTTCCACAAGGCCTTGCTTTGTCACAATGGACCCTTGGTTCCATGAGCTTCCGTAGTGTAACCGTGGTCTCCTGGGATCTGCATTGTCACAATGGACAATTGGTTGCATGGGAGCCTGCTGTGTCACAAGAGAGCCTTAGTTCCATGACATTCTGGACTGTCACAGTGGTCTCCCTGCTTCAACGAGGCCCTGGAGTGTCACAAGGGCTGCTTGGTTCTGTGAGCTTCCACAACGTCCCAATGGTCTCCTTGTTTCTGCAGTGTCATAGTGGACTCTTGGTTCCATTAGGTTCTCTAAATGTCACAGGTCTCCCTGGTTCCATGTGGCCCTGCTGTGTCACCACAGCCCCTTGGTTCCAGGAGTTTCTGGGCTGTCAGCAGTGGTTCCTTTTCTTCCAATCAGGCACCGCTGTGTCACACTGCACCCTGGCTTCCATGAAGTTCTTCAGTGTCACAGTGGCCCCTTGGATCCATGCGGTCCCATAGTGTCACCATGGTCTCCTTGGATCTGCATTGTCATAAGGGACCATTGGTTCCATGTGGCCCGGCTGTGTCACAGTGATGTGGATTCCGTAATTGCCTTCAGCGTCACAATGGAGCCTTGTTTCTGTGAGGCTCTCAACTGTCACAATTGTCTCCTTGGTTCCATCAGCCCCCGCTGTGTCACAAGGGTCCCCTTGGTTCCATGAGCACACCAAAGCTTTGCATAAACATTGAGCAGCACCTGCTTAACACACCTGGGAACATCTGTCTGCATTCAAAAGACAGGTCACAGCTGAGAAAGGCACCAGCAGCTTCCATCTGCAACAGAGATGCAGGGAAAGGACAAGGACAGAGAATTCAGCTGCAAGACTCCGAGAATTCTGCATCCAGACATCATTTCTGGTCCCACTGTCCCTAGTAGAAAGGTGTCATCATTCCAGGCAGCCTGTACTCAGCATGTGCTTCTACAGTGGGGATTTGTCGTTTAGGAAACCTGCTCAGGCTTTTCCCTTCTTTCCTCACAAACAGGAATACTTGTCCCGGGCCTGGATGCAGGCAGAGCCCTGAGGAGAGCACGTGGGACATGGTGCAGTGGGCAGGGACAGCCAGCTGCAGAGTTCAGGGGGGAAGGGCTTCCGGTGCAGGGCCAGGGATGTCAGTCCCAGCTGGGCCACGTCAGACACGGTGAGGCTGGGCTTGGGGAGCAGCTTGTCCAAACAGGGTCAGCCTGCAAGGGGCTCATTCTTCTGTGGGCCCACACCTCCTAAGGAGACGTTCAGCATCAAGATCACCTGGGGAATGCCTAAGTTGCTTCTTCTTTGAACTGAAAAAGAAAAATTACTCCCTTTTATAACACTGAAAATCGTGAGCTGTACCTTGAAATCTTCCTCCTTAAGAGAACTCCAAAGGGACTCCAAGCAGCTGCACAAGGCCTGGAGACTGGAAGACATTGGAAAGAAGACAAAGAGCTCCTGAGGGTTTTCTGTATTTTAATGATCCCCAACGGTGGATTTGGGGCTGAGTCCAGGAGCCCCAGGCACTGAGAGAAGGTTGAAGAAGCTGCTCAAGGAGTCAGAAGCAAAACTCCAAGTCCCTTGGAGCATCAGTGGCCCCACTGAGGGCAGGGACTGCCAAAGGCTCCCCAGGGAGTGGTGAGAGCAGATCCTTGAGGCCAGGATTGCAGGAGCCCGAGGCTGTGAGCAGGGAACTGCAATGCTGAGCAAGGCCTGGGCTGGTTGGAGGAAGCAGAAAGGCCAAGGCCTGAGCCCAGGCCTGGGCCAGCAGGGCCTGTCCCTCACAGGTGGCTCGGGGCTGTTCCTGGGGCACTGGGACGGGAGAGGCAGCAAGGAAAAATGTCATCAAGCTGTGTGACACTCCAGATGCTCATGGAACCAAGGGCCAGTGTGACACAGCAGGGCCTGATGGAAACAAGAGGCCGTGCTGAGCCTGCGCGCCTGTAACACCGCAGAACACTGAAATGCTGAGGGTGAGCAAAGGTTCCTTTCCTCGAGTTTGGTGCAGAGTAGAAACCCCAGCCAGATATTCTCAAGAGGTCAAAACGACACAAAAGTGTACTGGAAAAATACAGAAAACCGAGCTCCTTTGGCAAATGATTTCATACAACATCCAATTCAACGTGCAACACTTAGCGTAGCAGGAACATCATTAACTCAGCCCATGTAAGATGGAAACCTTTAGGCATAAAAATGTTAAACTACCCAAAAACATTCCAGTAAAAGAGGATAAGAAGGTTAAAAGAGAAAAAAGAGACAGAAAGACAGAAGATCTCCAGATAGATATGCAGAGAGCTACCAGCTGCTAGGCTTCCAGTGTGGGTGAGACACAGACCCAGGAGATTTCAGGATTCAGACCAGGGCTTGACATCATGCCCGATTTTTTCAATTCCCTAGCGTTTTGTAAGCTCTCCTCTTTTCGGGGACATCTGCTTTCTTCCCACTCACTGCTGTGTTTCATTGCCTTTGTGTGGGATTGATTGACAGCTCGGCCAATCAGAGCTGGGTGGGCGCTGCCCATGCTGTGTGATTGATTGACAGCTCAACCAATCAGAGCTGGCTGGGCGCTGCTCCTGCTGTGTGACTGATTAAGGGCTCAACCAATCAGAGCTGGGTGGGCGCTGCCCCTGCTGTGTGATTGATTGACGGCTCAGCCAATCAGAGCTGGGTGGGCGCTACCCCTGCTGTGTGATTGGCAGATCTGCCAGGCTGGGGGCGGGGCTCTGTCCCACCTCATTCCAAGGTCTGTCCCAGCCCCAGCCCCACTCGGCCATTCCGAGCATCCCGAGGGCTCTGGGGACATTGATGTCATCCAGCCTCTGACAGCGACCATGGGGACACTGCGGAACCTCATGGAACCAAAGAGACCATTTTGACACTCTGGTGCCTCATGCAATCAGGGGCACCTTTGTGAGACTCAGGACCCCAGTGGAACCAAGGGTCAGTGATGAAGCTGTGCGGCCCAGAGAACCAAGGAGCCTTTGTTACACAGCAGGGCCACATGGAGCCCAGGGGCCTTGGTGACTCTGCAGGACCTTAGGGAAGCAAGGGGCCATTGTTATCACTACTGAAGCAGGGAGAATATTGTGACAAGGAGAATATCGGGACACTACAGGGACTCCTGGAATCAAGGAGAGCATTGTGACCCTGTGAGGCCCCATGGAACCAAGGCAACATGGAACAGGTCTGGCTGGCTGGGCCTCCCGGGGGCCACCTGGCAAGACTGGCTGATCCTGGAATGTTGAGGACTGCCTCTCCTCAGCTCCTGGAGCACTGAGGCTCTCTGCTTTCCTTCCTATGGAAAAGTACCATCCGCTTTTGCAGGTTCCCACGGCTGAAACTGATATTCCCCCTGAAAAAGCACTACATACAAGGCTTGCTCCCAGCCAAAATCTGCTAGGAGTAACAGCTCTGGGTGGCCACCGTTTCCTGAGGGCTGCCTCTCATCTACCACTCTAAGGGTCGGTGTGAAGTTTCCCTCATTTTTGCCTCATGACCCTCTCAAGAAGACCTCAAGGACCCCCGCCCAGGTTGACTCTGGACAATGATTTTCTGGCCTGCTTGAGGTGGGTGCTTGCCAAGGGACTCTTTGCAGGTGTGTTGTGCTCACTGGACTGTGCTGTCATGGTACCAGCTGAAGCCTGCATGTACTGCACGACCGCACCTGTCTCTTGGAGCCCCACACAATGCTCCATAAATCTCCCCACCTCTTGGCCACAAGCCACTCGCTTTGGAAAAGGACTATGAAAGAGCGATCCTCTGGAGAAGACCCTGAGTACTCCCCACGGATGACCACCCTTCCATTGCCTGGCCCACCATGACGTTGGTCTCGTCTGTTGGTAGCTATTTCCCCCTTCCCCTCTTTTTCTCTCTCTAGACTCCATTTCCTATATCTCTCCCCTCTATCGCAACTGAATTGTTTGGCATTCAATAAAAATGCATTGCTGTTGTTGAATAAACTGATTTGTCCCCTGCTATTTGCCTGCTATTACCTCTGAGATCAAACAATCCCCGGCCTGTGTTGGTAGATGGTGACACTCTCCCCCCCCTCCCCCCCCCCCCCCGCAAATCCCCCATCCCCCTGCTTCTCCCAGTTGATTGCTGATCGTGCTGTGACATGGAATGGAACATCCCTTGGGCCAGTCCAGCCCAGCTGTCCCATCCCTGTTCCCTCAGGAACACTTGCCCACCCCAAGCCCATGGGTTGGAGGGGCTTGCAGACACGCCTCGTGGGGGGAGCATTGTGACAAGGACAGGAGAACAGAAGAACATTTACACTTATCGCGGGCAGAGAACAGAAGAGCACAGCCTTGGAGAAACGCACAAAGGATGTAGCTGAGGCAAACAGAGCGTGCACAAAATGCAAGGAGAATGTCAGCTCAGCTCTGCAAGGCTGACAAAAGCAGAAGTTATACACAACAATAATATTGCCCTTCCTCAAAAGCGGGGATCAAAGAGCAGTCACCTAAAAAGGACAGTGCATGTTGAAGGCAGACTCCAAAGAACCATAGAAGGACTTGTGAGAAGGGGTGCAATTATGGCAAATAAATTCCAGATGGGGTTAACTAATGAATACATCATCAGTGTGAGTGATAAAAGCTCCGATTGCCTGGTGGCCAGTGCATTCGAGTAGATGAAGGATTGCCCAAGTGGCCACCATGGTGTAATAAAGAATACCTGCTCTCAGATCCTCAAAACCGTGTTCAAAAGTTGCTATCCAGCAGATTTCAGTATCAGTGGTGTCCCTGACTCCATTATGCCCCTTGCACACTTTCACGAGGGCCCCTTGGTTCCACGAGGCCCTGCTGGATAACAGTGGACCCTTGGTTCCATTTGGGTCTGTACTGTCAAAATGGCCTCCTTGGTTCTGCACTGCCACAATGCTCTCCTTGGTGCCACGAGGCCTTGGTGTGTCACAACAGCCTCTCGGTTCCATGAACTGCCATAGTGTCAGCACCGTCTCTTGGATCTGCAGTATCACGATGGACAGTTGGTTACAAGCAGCCCCGCCGTGTCACAACGACTATTTGCTTCAGGTGGCCCCCACAGTGTCACCATGGCCCCTTGGTTCCACGAGGCCTCGCTGCAGAACAATGGCCTCTCAGTTCCAGGAGGTTTTGTACTGTCAACAGTGCTCTCCTTGGTTCTACAGTGGCTGCTTGCTTCCATAAGGTTCCTCGGTGTCACAGTGGTCTCCTTGGCTCCATGAGGCTCTGCAATGTCCCAATAGCCCATGGTTTCCATGAGCTTCTGTCCCATCAACCATGTCCTTTGCTCCAGTGAGGCCCCGCAATGGCACACTGGACTCTTGGCTCCATGAGGTTCCATAGTGTGACATGGTTGCCTTGATTCCAAGAGGTTCTGCTGGGTCACACTGGACCCTTGGCTCCGTGAGGTTCCGTGGTATCGCCATGGTTTCCCTGGATCCGCAGTAGCACTATGGACCATAGGTTTCATGCAGCTTTGCTGTGCCACAGTGGCTCCTTGGTTCCATCAAGTGCCACTGTGTAACAAGGGAATCTTGGTCCCATGAGGTTCTGGACTGTCACAATGCTGTCCTTGGTTCTGGACTCTAACAACGGACCCTTGGTTCCACGAGGTTCCATTACGTCACAATGCTCTCCTTGGTTCCACAAGGCCTTGCTTTGTCACAATGGACCCTTGGTTCCATGAGCTTCCGTAGTGTAACCGTGGTCTCCTGGGATCTGCATTGTCACAATGGACAATTGGTTGCATGGGAGCCTGCTGTGTCACAAGAGAGCCTTAGTTCCATGACATTCTGGACTGTCACAGTGGTCTCCCTGCTTCAACGAGGCCCTGGAGTGTCACAAGGGCTGCTTGGTTCTGTGAGCTTCCACAACGTCCCAATGGTCTCCTTGTTTCTGCAGTGTCATAGTGGACTCTTGGTTCTATTAGGTTCTCTAAATGTCACAGGTCTCCCTGGTTCCATGTGGCCCTGCTGTGTCACCACAGCCCCTTGGTTCCAGGAGTTTCTGGGCTGTCAGCAGTGGTTCCTTTTCTTCCAATCAGGCACCGCTGTGTCACACTGCACCCTGGCTTCCATGAAGTTCTTCAGTGTCACAGTGGCCCCTTGGATCCATGCGGTCCCATAGTGTCACCATGGTCTCCTTGGATCTGCATTGTCATAAGGGACCATTGGTTCCATGTGGCCCGGCTGTGTCACAGTGATGTGGATTCCGTAATTGCCTTCAGCGTCACAATGGAGCCTTGTTTCTGTGAGGCTCTCAACTGTCACAGTTGTCTCCTTGGTTCCATCAGCCCCCGCTGTGTCACAAGGGTCCCCTTGGTTCCATGAGCACACCAAAGCTTTGCATAAACATTGAGCAGCACCTGCTTAACACACCTGGGAACATCTGTCTGCATTCAAAAGACAGGTCACAGCTGAGAAAGGCACCAGCAGCTTCCATCTGCAACAGAGATGCAGGGAAAGGACAAGGACAGAGAATTCAGCTGCAAGACTCCGAGAATTCTGCATCCAGACATCATTTCTGGTCCCACTGTCCCTAGTAGAAAGGTGTCATCATTCCAGGCAGCCTGTACTCAGCATGTGCTTCTACAGTGGGGATTTGTCGTTTAGGAAACCTGCTCAGGCTTTTCCCTTCTTTCCTCACAAACAGGAATACTTGTCCCGGGCCTGGATGCAGGCAGAGCCCTGAGGAGAGCACGTGGGACATGGTGCAGTGGGCAGGGACAGCCAGCTGCAGAGTTCAGGGGGGAAGGGCTTCCGGTGCAGGGCCAGGGATGTCAGTCCCAGCTGGGCCACGTCAGACACGGTGAGGCTGGGCTTGGGGAGCAGCTTGTCCAAACAGGGTCAGCCTGCAAGGGGCTCATTCTTCTGTGGGCCCACACCTCCTAAGGAGACGTTCAGCATCAAGATCACCTGGGGAATGCCTAAGTTGCTTCTTCTTGGAACTGAAAAAGAAAAATTACTCCCTTTTATAACACTGAAAATCGTGAGCTGTACCTTGAAATCTTCCTCCTTAAGAGAACTCCAAAGTGACTCCAAGCAGCTGCACAAGGCCTGGAGACTGGAAGACATTGGAAAGAAGACAAAGAGCTCCTGAGGGTTTTCTGTATTTTAATGATCCCCAACGGTGGATTTGGGGCTGAGTCCAGGAGCCCCAGGCACTGAGAGAAGGTTGAAGAAGCTGCTCAAGGAGTCAGAAGCAAAACTCCAAGTCCCTTGGAGCATCAGTGGCCCCACTGAGGGCAGGGACTGCCAAAGGCTCCCCAGGGAGTGGTGAGAGCAGATCCTTGAGGCCAGGATTGCAGGAGCCCGAGGCTGTGAGCAGGGAACTGCAATGCTGAGCAAGGCCTGGGCTGGTTGGAGGAAGCAGAAAGGCCAAGGCCTGAGCCCAGGCCTGGGCCAGCAGGGCCTGTCCCTCACAGGTGGCTCGGGGCTGTTCCTGGAGCACTGGGATGGGAGAGGCAGCAAGGACAAATGTCATCAGGCTGTGTGACACTCCAGATGCTCATGGAACCAAGGGCCAGTGTGACACAGCAGGGCCTGATGGAAACAAGAGGCCGTGCTGAGCCTGCGCGCCTGTAACACCGCAGAACACTGAAATGCTGAGGGTGAGCAAAGGTTCCTTTACTCGAGTTTGGTGCAGAGTAGAAACCCCAGCCAGATATTCTCAAGAGGTCAAAACGACACAAAAGTGTACTGGAAAAATACAGAAAACCGAGCTCCTTTGGCAAATGGTTTCATACAACATCCAATTCAACGTGCAACACTTAGCGTAGCAGGAACATCATTAACTCAGCCCATTTAAGATGGAAACCTTTAGGCATAAAAATGTTAAACTACCCAAAAACATTCCAGTAAAAGAGGATAAGAAGGTTAAAAGAGAAAAAAGAGACAGAAAGACAGAAGATCTCCAGATAGATATGCAGAGAGCTACCAGCTGCTAGGCTTCCAGTGTGGGTGAGACACAGACCCAGGAGATTTCAGGATTCAGACCAGGGCTTGACGTCATGCCCGATTTTTTCAATTCCCTAGCGTTTTGTAAGCTCTCCTCTTTTCAGGGACATCTGCTTTCTTCCCACTCACTGCTGTGTTTCATTGCCTTTGTGTGGGATTGATTGACAGCTCGGCCAATCAGAGCTGGGTGGGCGCTGCCCCTGCTGTGTGATTGATTGACGGCTCAGCCAATCAGAGCTGGGTGGGCGCTGCCCATGCTGTGTGATTGATTGACAGCTCAACCAATCAGAGCAGGCTGGGCGCTGCTCCTGCTCTGTGACTGATTAACGGCTCAACCAATCAGAGCTGGGTGGGCGCTGCCCCTGCTGTGTGATTGATTGACGGCTCAGCCAATCAGAGCTGGGTGGGCGCTACCCCTGCTGTGTGATTGGCAGATCTGCCAGGCTGGGGGCGGGGCTCTGTCCCACCTCATTCCAAGGTCTGTCCCAGCCCCAGCCCCACTCGGCCATTCCGAGCATCCCGAGGGCTCTGGGGACATTGATGTCATCCAGCCTCTGACAGTGACCATGGGGACACTGCGGAACCTCATGGAACCAAAGAGACCATTTTGACACTCTGGTGCCTCATGCAATCAGGGGCACCTTTGTGAGACTCAGGACCCCAGTGGAACCAAGGGTCAGTGATGAAGCTGTGCGGCCCAGAGAACCAAGGAGCCTTTGTTACACAGCAGGGCCACATGGAGCCCAGGGGCCTTGGTGACTCTGCAGGACCTTAGGGAAGCAAGGGGCCATTGTTATCACTACTGAAGCAGGGAGAATATTGTGACAAGGAGAATATCGGGACACTACATGGACTCCTGGAATCAAGGAGAACATTGTGACTCTGTGAGGCCCCATGGAACCAAGGCAACATGGAACAGGTCTGGCTGGCTGGGCCTCCCGGGGGCCACCTGGCAAGACTGGCTGATCCTGGAATGTTGAGGACTGCCTCTCCTCAGCTCCTGGAGCACTGAGGCTCTCTGCTTTCCTTCCTATGGAAAAGTACCATCCGCTTTTGCAGGTTCCCACGGCTGAAACTGATATTCCCCCTGAAAAAGCACTACATACAAGGCTTGCTCCCAGCCAAAATCTGCCAGGAGTAACAGCTCTGGGTGGCCACCGTTTCCTGAGGGCTGCCTCTCATGTACCACTCTAAGGGTCGGTGTGAAGTTTCCCTCATTTTTGCCTCATGACCCTCTCAAGAAGACCTCAAGGACCCCCGCCCAGGTTGACTCTGGACAATGATTTTCTGGCCTGCTTGAGGTGGGTGCTTGCCAAGGGACTCTTTGCAGGTGTGTTGTGCTCACTGGACTCTGCTGTCATGGTACCAGCTGAAGCCTGCATGTACTGCACGACCGCACCTGTCTCTTGGAGCACCACACAATGCTCCATAAATCTCCCCGCCTCTTGGCCACAAGCCACTCGCTTTGGAAAAGGACTATGAAAGAGCGATCCTCTGGAGAAGACCCTGAGTACTCCCCACGGATGACCACCCTTCCATTGGCTGGCCCACCATGACGTTGGTCTCGTCTGTTGGTAGCTATTTCCCCCTTCCCCTCTTTTTCTCTCTCTAGACTCCCATTTCCTATATCTCTCCCCTCTATCGCAACTGAATTGTTTGGCATTCAATAAAAATGCATTGCTGTTGTTGAATAAACTGATTTGTCCCCCGCTATTTGCCTGCTATTACCTCTGAGATCAAACAATCCCCGGCCTGTGTTGGTAGATGGTGACACTCCCCCCCCCCTCCCCCCCCCCCCCCGCAAATCCCCCATCCCCCTGCTTCTCCCAGTTGATTGCTGATCGTGCTGTGACATGGAATGGAACATCCCTTGGGCCAGTCCAGCCCAGCTGTCCCATCCCTGTTCCCTCAGGAACACTTGCCCACCCCAAGCCCATGGGTTGGAGGGGCTTGCAGACACGCCTCGTGGGGGGAGCATTGTGACAAGGACAGGAGAACAGAAGAACATTTACACTTATCGCGGGCAGAGAACAGAAGAGCACAGCCTTGGAGAAACGCACAAAGGATGTAGCTGAGGCAAACAGAGCGTGCACAAAATGCAAGGAGAATGTCAGCTCAGCTCTGCAAGGCTGACAAAAGCAGAAGTTATACACAACAATAATATTGCCCTTCCTCAAAAGCGGGGATCAAAGAGCAGTCACCTAAAAAGGACAGTGCATGTTGAAGGCAGACTCCAAAGAACCATAGAAGGACTTGTGAGAAGGGGTGCAATTATGGCAAATAAATTCCAGGTGGGGTTAACTAATGAATACATCATCAGTGTGAGTGATAAAAGCTCCGATTGCCTGGTGGCCAGTGCATTCGAGTAGATGAAGGATTGCCCAAGTGGCCACCATGGTGTAATAAAGAATACCTGCTCTCAGATCCTCAAAACCGTGTTCAAAAGTTGCTATCCAGCAGATTTCAGTATCAGTGGTGTCCCTGACTCCATTATGCCCCTTGCACACTTTCACGAGGGCCCCTTGGTTCCACGAGGCCCTGCTGGATAACAGTGGACCCTTGGTTCCATTTGGGTCTGTACTGTCAAAATGGCCTCCTTGGTTCTGCACTGCCACAATGCTCTCCTTGGTGCCACGAGGCCTTGGTGTGTCACAACAGCCTCTCGGTTCCATGAACTGCCATAGTGTCAGCACCGTCTCTTGGATCTGCAGTATCACGATGGACAGTTGGTTACAAGCAGCCCCGCCGTGTCACAACGACTATTTGCTTCAGGTGGCCCCCACAGTGTCACCATGGCCCCTTGGTTCCACGAGGCCTCGCTGCAGAACAATGGCCTCTCAGTTCCAGGAGGTTTTGTACTGTCAACAGTGCTCTCCTTGGTTCTACAGTGGCTGCTTGCTTCCATAAGGTTCCTCGGTGTCACAGTGGTCTCCTTGGCTCCATGAGGCTCTGCAATGTCCCAATAGCCCATGGTTTCCATGAGCTTCTGTCCCATCAACCATGTCCTTTGCTCCAGTGAGGCCCCGCAATGGCACACTGGACCCTTGGCTCCATGAGGTTCCATATGTTGCGTTCCCTAGATACATTGTAAATGGTACATCCCGTGACCCCTGCTGTGCCCTGTATCTTGGTCCCTCTCCCCTCCTGGCCACACAGAGCTGGCTGGGATCCAATTTCTCCCCGCCCCCCCTTTCCAGACCCTAGAAAAGGTCAGGACCCACTGACCTCGCTCTCTTTCCCGCATTTTTTCCCCCACTCTTTCCCGCACTTTTTTCCCCACTCTTTTCCCGTTCTCTCTTTTTTCCCCCCTCTCTTTTCCCTTCCCTTTTCACTCACTACCCACGAGAAATAAACCTGTAACTTTATCAGGGGAAAGAGCCTCTTTTGATATCTTATCTACGTCTTTGTGGCTAAGGCCCAGAGGAATATCATCCCAACACCTGAGCTAGACCGGTGGAAGGTGAAAGACTCTGTTATAGGCCGGAAAGAAGCAGTAACAGTTGGCGCCCCACGTACGTGTTTCTTTAAAGCACCCACGTTTCGCTGTGATCCCTAATTTCGGGATTCGACCAGCATAGGAGCTGATCAACTAGCTAAAATTTCTTTAAGCTGCATTTTGTGCAGTTCGAAGACTTTTCAGCACGAACCGGCAGCCTGTCAATCCCAGACAGGTCGGTTCACGACGTGGATCCACTACCATGTACACAGACGTGTCTGCCTACAAGAGAAAAGGTGAGTTAAGCGTCCCTTTCCGGCGGGGGGGTTCCCGGAGCTCCGCGGGGGACGTCTCACCGGTGGCATTTTGCCGGCCCGGAGCCGTCCTCCGAAGGACAGGCGGCGCGGGCATGTTTGCAGCGTGCGCGCAGCTTGGAAGCCCTCGGCCACGTGGTGCGGCGCGGGGGCTGGGGGGGGCTGGACGCGGCCACCCCAGGCGCGGCGCAGCAGGCAGGCAGCTTTGATCGGTTTCAAAGCTGCGACACGGGGGTTTTTTTCCGTTTTTGCGGTTTTTACGGGTTGTTGCGGCGCGGGGGCGGTCCCTACAGCGGCGCGGGCGCCACACGTAGGTTTTGCTGACAAAAAACGGCGAAATTAACATCGGTTCCGCATCTAGTAAAGCCTGAAAACCGTGGTGTACGTCTTAACAACTAACTCCTTTCCTGTGTTTTAACGGTAGTGGGCTAGATATAGTGCAAATTGCTAACACTATGGGGATACAGCAATCTGCTTTACAAAAGAGTATAACAAAACAACTCAAAGAAATACTAAGTTCAGGAAATGTTTTAATATCTAATAAAAAACTAGCCCGTTTTGCCAGCTGGCTGTCTGTTGAAATATCGGACCTTGAATTGCAAAATGTAAATTCGATTTCATTTTGGGATGAAATAGGGAATTTATTAACTTCAAAAGTAGAAAATGGAGATAAAACTGCCTCTGTATTCCTTCCGATATTCTTACAAATTCGGAAAGTTTTAATTCAGACAGAAAACAACAGACAGCAGCAGCAAAATGATTCAAGCTCACCTTCCCTTTCCAAAAATCCCTATAACCATAAACCGGAAAGCACCCCAGGGTCTCCCTTGGAAATGCAGCATGCTCAACACGGCTGTAACTGTGCTGAAACCCCAAATCCTCCCCAGTATCCCGGTTCTGACGATTTTTCTAAAATTATCAGTTCTCCTTCCTTGTCCCCTTCCCCTCCAGGCCACGAACACGTGGCCGTATCTGGACAGGTCAGGATTGGGGTCCCAGATAGCACTGGACATGCGATTCAGGGAGTGGGGGAGGGCCGATATGGTGACAGCCACGTGTCTCCTCCTTCATCCCGCAACCCCCTTCCCCCTCTGGTCCCAGCCCCTAAGCCTGTCCCCTCCCATAACTCCTCCCTGCCCTCGGCTCCACCGCCCCCTCCCCCCTCCAAGACCCTGTCCTGCCTGGTACCTGGCGACCCCGCCCACAGGTGTTGCAATCCTGGATTCCACCACCCCTCCCCCTCTCCGGTTTCACATTCCTTCCCTCCAAGCTGCTGCGGGGTGGGGGAGGTCAATGTAGCCCCTGCTGGGTTCAGTGCCGGAGGGGGTGGGGGTGGGGAGGGATCAGCCCACAGCCCCTGGGGGATGGATGGTGCTCCCGTAGTGGGGGGGGGCAGGGAGCCTCCTGGGCCCGGTGGGGGGGGGATGCCCAAACCTGAAAGTCAGCACCAGGAGAAAGAGTATGTACCATCAGTTGCTCCTGTAGTTTATCTTGGTAAGAGAAACGGAAAAAGAAGTTATCAGCCTTTGTCCTACCAAGATAAAAAAGAAATTTGTAAAGTGCAAAGAGAATTTGGTAGGAATAGTGAAATCTTTAAAGGCATAATGAGAGCCACTTTTCATTCAAACGAACTGGTTCCATATGATATCAAAGAGCTTTTCCGGTGTCTGTTAACCCCTTCCGAATATGATCTATGGGAAAGCCTATGGAAAAGATCTTTAAAAGTGCTTTTACAAGAGCTTTTAAAAAGCTCAGATAATGCAAAGGATGCTGATAATAATGATATCACATATGAACACCTATGTGGGGAGAAAGATTGGCATTGCCCTGAAAACCAAACTAGAGCACTATCTAAGTCTGTCTTAGATAAGATATGCAATGCTGCAGAAAAAGCCTTTAATCAATTACCAACAGTAGATACTAAAGGCAGTTATATTAACATTAAACAGTTTACCTCTGAGAGTTTCTTACAGTTTGTGGACCGCCTTCGTATGCAAGTAGAAAGACAAGTGTCTGATCCAGTATTACAAGCTGAATTAATTAAAGAAATGGCTCAGAGGAATGCTAATGAAACCTGCCGTAGGGTTATCCTTGGCCTTCCCCTGGAGCCAGCACCTAGCTTAGCACAGATGATTGAAGCCTGCGCCAGAAAAGCAGAACTGCTCAGTGGACACGAAAGAAATCCAGGACTGGCACACCCAAGGACCATAGCAGCTGTAACACCGGAAGCCAAGAAGCAACCAGTGACACCAGAGCAACTGCAGCACATCATCTGCTTCCAGTGCAAGCAGCCAGGACACTTCGCCAGGGACTGTCCACACAACCAGAAACAGAAGAAAACCAACAAACAAAAAAACTAACTTTACAGCGCGTGCCCGCCATTAACACCATAGCGCGCTCGGCTATAAATACTGCGGGCTCCACACTCGCAAAAGACTCTCTCTTCATAAACAAAAAGGGGGAGGATGGGATAGAGGGTGTAGGGATGTATGTCAATGAAAATATCAAATGTTCAGTTAACAAGGTTTGGAAGCCACTAGGCCGTTTTAGGCTTGTGACTACCAGAGGTTTTCATTTCAGGTCACCTGACTGGACAGTCATAACAGTGGACTTACCTAACAGTACACAGGACGTGACGTTAAACCACATGAAACTGGACAGTGAGTACTTTGTTGTCGGTGACACAGCACACACACCCCTAGAGATTGAGGTGGTTCCCATGACCATCAAGGGAAGCATAACTAGCCTCATTCTCCTGGCTCGATGTCCTCTACCACCATATTACCTGGCTGAGGGACAAATCCTTGCCCAGGCCATTCCTGTTCCACAGGAGGTTCCAGTAGATGGAAAATCACCTGAAGTCTACTGGGCAGAAGTGGTGGGTGAGGACAAGCCCTCTCTGGCATGTAACCTAACCCGTGGATCAGATCACCTCCATGTGGAGGGGGTATTGGACACGGGTGCCGATGTGACTATCATACCTGAAAGGATGTGGCCGTCACATTGGGAACTTCAGCCTGTGGCAGGCAGAATCCAGGGTGTAGGAGGAGTAAAATTGGCAAAAATATCAAAAAGCATCGTACAAATTGAGGGGCCGGATGGAAAATTGGCTAGCATCCGTCCATTTGTTACAGATTATAAATGCCCTCTATGGGGGAGAGACACCATGTCACAGTGGGGGGTAAAATTAATTATCCCTAAAACTCCTCGGGATTTTTAGAAGCGGCCACTGTGGGGCGCCCTACCCAAAAGTTAAAATGGCTAGATGATACCCCAAAGTGGGTAGCACAGTGGCCCATGAGTAAGGAAAAGCTCAGGGCGCTTGAGGAGCTTGTGGAGGAACAATTGGCTAAAGGCCACATAGAAGAGACCACAAGTGCGTGGAATTTCCCGATTTTTGTGGTAAAGAAACCAGAGAAAGACAAGTGGAGGCTGCTCCACGACCTCCGGGAAATAAACAAAGTAATTGAAGACATGGGGTCTCTCCAACCTGGAATGCCTTCTCCAACAATGCTTCCCAGAGATTGGCAATTGGCTGTTCTAGACATCAAGGATTGTTTCTTCCATATACCCCTACACCCAGAGGATGCCCCACGGTTTGCCTTCTCGGTTCCTACCATCAATCGAGAGGCCCCAATGAAGCGCTACCACTGGAGAGTCCTTCCACAGGGAATGAAATGTAGTCCCTCCATCTGCCAGTGGCATGTGGCTTCATTGCTGTCCCAGGTGCGTGCCCAGAGAGGGGAGGCCATCATCCTGCATTACATGGATGATGTGCTAGTGTGTGCACCCGATAACTCTCTACTCCAGGACACACTTGACCTTGTGGTTAAAGTTTTAACCTCTGCTGGATTTGAATTGCAGGAGGACAAAGTCCAAAGGATGCCACCTTGGAAGTACCTGGGCCTGGAAATCACTGCACGGACCATTGTTCCGCAGAAATTGGAAATTAATTGTAATCCTAAAACCTTAGCAGATCTCCATTCCCTGTGTGGATCATTGAATTGGGTTAGGCCCTGGCTAGGCCTCACTAATGAGGACCTAGAACCTCTCTTCAATTTATTGAAAGGGGACAGAGAGCTGCTTTCTCCCAGGGAACTGACCCCAGAGGCAAAGACTGCAATCGAAAAGGTACAAAAGACCTTAGGAGAGAGGCAAGCTCACCGTTACCAGCCCGAGCTGCCCTTCAAATTCATTATCCTAGGGAAACTGCCACACTTACACGGGTTAATATTCCAATGGATCAAGGAGCAGAGAGAGTCACTCTTAATCATAGAGTGGGTCTTCCTCTCCCACCAGAGATCCAAAACTATCACTAAGCCACAAGAGTTAATAGCACAGCTGATTTGGAAAGCAAGGATCAGACTGCATGAATTAGCTGGCTGTGACTTCACATGTATTCACCTCCCTGTTAAACTGTCTGAGGAGGGAAAGAACTCTCCTGAAAAATTGACTAAAGAGATGTTTGAGCATTTGCTCCAGAGCAATGCCAGTCTCCAATTAGCCCTGGACAGCTACAGAGGACAAATATCAGTCCATGCCCCGTCTCACAAGCTGTTTAATGAGGAATTCCACCTCATTCCTCGTGAGAAGAGGAGTCGGAGACCACTCAAAGCTCTCACAGTGTTCACAGATGCATCTGGGGCATCCCACAAGTCGGTGATGACTTGGAGAGATCCTCAGACTCAGCATTGGGAAGCTGATGTTGAGTTTGTGGAAGGGTCACCCCAGGTAGCTGAACTGGCAGCAGTCGTGAGAGCCTTTGAAAAGTTCTCAGAGCCAATAAACTTGGTAACAGACTCAGCCTATGTAGCGGGGATAGTGTCCAGGGCAGAGCAGGCAGTGCTCAGAAACATCGAAAATGAGCAGCTTTTCAGGTTGCTTTCCAAACTAATTTATTTGATTTCTCATAGAGAACATCCGTTCTATGTGATGCATGTGAGATCACACACAGATTTGCCAGGCGAAATTGCAGAAGGGAACCGTCAGGCAGACTCCCTTGCAACCCCAGCAGAACAAGCACGCCTTCCTGACATCTTCCAACAAGCAAAGCTGAGCCACCAGCAGTATCATCAGAATACACCAGGTCTAATGCGTCAGTTCCAGCTAACACGGAGTCAGGCTCGAGCCATTGTGGCCACCTGTCCCAACTGTCAGCTGCACACCATGCCCTCAATAGGCATGGGGGTAAACCCCCGAGGTCTTGGCAGTTGTGAGGTATGGCAAACAGACATCACACACATTCCTAGTTTTGGTCGCCTCAAATATGTTCATGTAAGCATCGACACATATTCAGGTGCAGTCTATGCCTCTGCCCATGCAGGAGAAAGGGCTATGCATGCCAAACAACACCTAGTGCAAGCCTTTTCAGTGTTGGGGATCCCTAAGGAAATCAAAACTGATCAGGGCGCAGCGTATAAGTCCAAGGAGTTCCTGGAATTCGTCCAGCAGTGGGGAGTGGAACATAAAACTGGCACCTCCCACTCCCCCACAGGCCAAGGTATAGTGGAGAGAGCCAATCAGACGCTCAAGCAGGTTTTGGCTAAACAGAGCAGTTCAACTGTGTGGATGTCTCCACAGCAGAAGCTCTGCAAAGCCATGTTTACTATCAATTTCCTAAATTGTTCATTTGAAAACATGAGTCCACCTGTGGTACGTCACTTTAACAGTAGCAAACAATTCAAGTTATCCCAACATCCTCCAGTTTTGATTAGGGACCCAGAAACCTGGGAAATCAAAGGTCCCTATGAGCTTGTTACCTGGGGGCGTGGCTATGCGTGTGTATCCACTCCCTCAGGCCCTCGGTGGATTCCCCAAAAGTGGGTGAAACCATTTGTTCCCAAACATCCTGCTCCAACTGAAGAGAACGAGGAGCAAGTAGCAGTGGCTTCAAAAAGAAGACGCCGCAGAAAAAAGGGAAAAGAAATCCTCATAGAAGGTGGCATTCCGGCAAATAGAGACTTTTAATAGGTTTTATAATGTTTGTTTTTCCTTCTAGAGAAAACCTTCTCTTCTCTCAGTCCCGTGATGAACCCCATCCAAGCTGTCTTCCTGCTAACACTGAACAGTCTAGCAGCTGCATGGATTGTCCCTCAGCCACGTCAGAACATCTAGGTGACCCTGGCACAGACGCTCCAACAAGAAAATAGATTTTCTCTTGCTACTACACGGACATGAGTGCCAGGAATTTGAAGGACTTGGCTGTATGGACCTGACCTCGAGAGCTCCTAACATCCATGCTGCCCTCCGAAACATGAACAACTTAATCGGACAAGTAAAGCAAGAATCTGAAGATTGGTTCAATGGACTGTTCAAAGGCTGGGGACTCACAGGGTGGTGGACATCTATAGTCAAAACAATTGTGTTAATTTTTGTTATTCTTTTCCTTGTAATAATGGCATTTGGGTTCCTACGTCACTTGGTTTTCAAGGCTATTCATAGCCTCATTCCCTCTACCTCAGTAGTCAATCACATAGAAATGAAAGACTTGAAACAATCTAACCCTCCCGCCAGCTACAAGTGGTGGGCAAAATCGTAATTTGAATGATACCAATATCCTTCTTTCAACTTTGTTAAACAAAAAACGGGGAGATGTTGCATTCCCTAGATACATTGTAAATGATACATCCCGTGACCCCTGCTGTGCCCTGTATCTTGGTCCCTCTCCCCTCCTGGCCACACAGAGCTGGCTGGGATCCAATTTCTCCCCGCCCCCCCTTTCCAGACCCTAGAAAAGGTCAGGACCCACTGACCTCGCTCTCTTTCCCGCATTTTTTCCCCCACTCTTTCCCGCACTTTTTTCCCCACTCTTTTCCCGTTCTCTCTTTTTTCCCCCCTCTCTTTTCCCTTCCCTTTTCACTCACTACCCACGAGAAATAAACCTGTAACTTTATCAGGGGAAAGAGCCTCTTTTGATATCTTATCTACGTCTTTGTGGCTAAGGCCCAGAGGAATATCATCCCAACACCTGAGCTAGACAGGTGGAAGGTGAAAGATTCTGTTATAGGCCGGAAAGAAGCAGTAACATCCATAGTGTGACATGGTTGCCTTGATTCCAAGAGGTTCTGCTGGGTCACACTGGACCCTTGGCTCCGTGAGGTTCCGTGGTATCGCCATGGTTTCCCTGGATCCGCAGTAGCACTATGGACCATAGGTTTCATGCAGCTTTGCTGTGCCACAGTGGCTCCTTGGTTCCATCAAGTGCCACTGTGTAACAAGGGAATCTTGGTCCCATGAGGTTCTGGACTGTCACAATGCTGTCCTTGGTTCTGGACTCTAACAACGGACCCTTGGTTCCACGAGGTTCCATTACGTCACAATGCTCTCCTTGGTTCCACAAGGCCTTGCTTTGTCACAATGGACCCTTGGTTCCATGAGCTTCCGTAGTGTAACCGTGGTCTCCTGGGATCTGCATTGTCACAATGGACAATTGGTTGCATGGGAGCCTGCTGTGTCACAAGAGAGCCTTAGTTCCATGACGTTCTGGACTGTCACAGTGGTCTCCCTGCTTCAACGAGGCCCTGGAGTGTCACAAGGGCTGCTTGGTTCTGTGAGCTTCCACAACGTCCCAATGGTCTCCTTGTTTCTGCAGTGTCATAGTGGACTCTTGGTTCCATTAGGTTCTCTAAATGTCACAGGTCTCCCTGGTTCCATGTGGCCCTGCTGTGTCACCACAGCCCCTTGGTTCCAGGAGTTTCTGGGCTGTCAGCAGTGGTTCCTTTTCTTCCAATCAGGCACCGCTGTGTCACACTGCACCCTGGCTTCCATGAAGTTCTTCAGTGTCACAGTGGCCCCTTGGATCCATGCGGTCCCATAGTGTCACCATGGTCTCCTTGGATCTGCATTGTCATAAGGGACCATTGGTTCCACGTGGCCCGGCTGTGTCACAGTGATGTGGATTCCGTAATTGCCTTCAGCGTCACAATGGAGCCTTGTTTCTGTGAGGCTCTCAACTGTCACAATTGTCTCCTTGGTTCCATCAGCCCCCGCTGTGTCACAAGGGTCCCCTTGGTTCCATGAGCACACCAAAGCTTTGCATAAACATTGAGCAGCACCTGCTTAACACACCTGGGAACATCTGTCTGCATTCAAAAGACAGGTCACAGCTGAGAAAGGCACCAGCAGCTTCCATCTGCAACAGAGATGCAGGGAAAGGACAAGGACAGAGAATTCAGCTGCAAGACTCCGAGAATTCTGCATCCAGACATCATTTCTGGTCCCACTGTCCCTAGTAGAAAGGTGTCATCATTCCAGGCAGCCTGTACTCAGCATGTGCTTCTACAGTGGGGATTTGTCGTTTAGGAAACCTGCTCAGGCTTTTCCCTTCTTTCCTCACAAACAGGAATACTTGTCCCGGGCCTGGATGCAGGCAGAGCCCTGAGGAGAGCACGTGCGACATGGTGCAGTGGGCAGGGACAGCCAGCTGCAGAGTTCAGGGGGAAGGGCTTCTGGTGCAGGGCCAGGGATGTCAGTCCCAGCTGGGCCACGTCAGACACGGTGAGGCTGGGCTTGGGGAGCAGCTTGTCCAAACAGGGTCAGCCTGCAAGGGGCTCATTCTTCTGTGGGCCCACGCCTCCTAAGGAGACGTTCAGCATCAAGATCACCTGGGGAATGCCTAAGTTGCTTCTTCTTGGAACTGAAAAAGAAAAATTACTCCCTTTTATAACACTGAAAATCGTGAGCTGTACCTTGAAATCTTCCTCCTTAAGAGAACTCCAAAGTGACTCCAAGCAGCTGCACAAGGCCTGGAGACTGGAAGACATTGGAAAGAAGACAAAGAGCTCCTGAGGGTTTTCTGTATTTTAATGATCCCCAACGGTGGATTTGGGGCTGAGTCCAGGAGCCCCAGGCACTGAGAGAAGGTTGAAGAAGCTGCTCAAGGAGTCAGAAGCAAAACTCCAAGTCCCTTGGAGCATCAGTGGCCCCACTGAGGGCAGGGACTGCCAAAGGCTCCCCAGGGAGTGGTGAGAGCAGATCCTTGAGGCCAGGATTGCAGGAGCCCGAGGCTGTGAGCAGGGAACTGCAATGCTGAGCAAGGCCTGGGCTGGTTGGAGGAAGCAGAAAGGCCAAGGCCTGAGCCCAGGCCTGGGCCAGCAGGGCCTGTCCCTCACAGGTGGCTCGGGGCTGTTCCTGGGGCACTGGGACGGGAGAGGCAGCAAGGACAAATGTCATCAGGCTGTGTGACACTCCAGATGCTCATGGAACCAAGGGCCAGTGTGACACAGCAGGGCCTGATGGAAACAAGAGGCCGTGCTGAGCCTGCGCGCCTGTAACACCGCAGAACACTGAAATGCTGAGGGTGAGCAAAGGTTCCTTTCCTCGAGTTTGGTGCAGAGTAGAAACCCCAGCCAGATATTCTCAAGAGGTCAAAACGACACAAAAGTGTACTGGAAAAATACAGAAAACCGAGCTCCTTTGGCAAATGATTTCATACAACATCCAATTCAACGTGCAACACTTAGCGTAGCAGGAACATCATTAACTCAGCCCATGTAAGATGGAAACCTTTAGGCATAAAAATGTTAAACTACCCAAAAACATTCCAGTAAAAGAGGATAAGAAGGTTAAAAGAGAAAAAAGAGACAGAAAGACAGAAGATCTCCAGATAGATATGCAGAGAGCTACCAGCTGCTAGGCTTCCAGTGTGGCTGAGACACAGACCCAGGAGATTTCAGGATTCAGACCAGGGCTTGACGTCATGCCCGATTTTTTCAATTCCCTAGCGTTTTGTAAGCTCTCCTCTTTTCGGGGACATCTGCTTTCTTCCCACTCACTGCTGTGTTTCATTGCCTTTGTGTGGGATTGATTGACAGCTCGGCCAATCAGAGCTGGGTGGGAGCTGCCCCTGCTGTGTGATTGATTGACGGCTCAGCCAATCAGAGCTGGGTGGGCGCTGCCCCTGCTGTGTGATTGATTGACAGCTCAGCCAATCAGAGCTGGGTGGGCGCTACCCCTGCTGTGTGATTGGCAGATCTGCCAGGCCATGGCTGGGGGCGGGGCTCTGTCCCACCTCATTCCAAGGTCTGTCCCAGCCCCAGCCCCACTCGGCCATTCCGAGCATCCCGAGGGCTCTGGGGACATTGATGTCATCCAGCCTCTGACAGCGACCATGGGGACACTGCGGAACCTCATGGAACCAAAGAGACCATTTTGACACTCTGGTGCCTCATGCAATCAGGGCCACCTTTGTGAGACTCGGGACCCCAATGGAACCAAGGGTCAGTGATGAAGCTGTGCGGCCCAGAGAACCAAGGAGCCTTTGTTACACAGCAGGGCCACATGGAGCCCAGGGGCCATGGTGACTCTGCAGGACCTTAGGGAAGCAAGGGGCCATTGTTATCACTACTGAAGCAGGGAGAATATTGTGACAAGGAGAATATCGGGACACTACAGGGACTCCCGGAATCAAGGAGTGCATTGTGACACTGTGAGGCCCCATGGAACCAAGGCAACATGGAACAGGTCTGGCTGGCTGGGCCTCCCGGGGGCCACCTGGCAAGACTGGCTGATCCTGGAATGTTGAGGACTGCCTCTCATCAGCTCCTGGAGCACTGAGGCTCTGTGCTTTCCTTCCTATGGAAAAGTACCATCCGCTTTTGCAGGTTCCCACGGCTGAAACTGATATTCCCCCTGAAAAAGCACTAAATACAAGGCTTGCTCCCAGCCAAAATCTGCTAGGAGTAACAGCTCTGGGTGGCCACCGTTTCCTGAGGGCTGCCTCTCATCTACCACTCTAAGGGTCGGTGTGAAGTTTCCCTCATTTTTGCCTCATGACCCTCTCAAGAAGACCTCAAGGACCCCCGCCCAGGTTGACTCTGGACAATGATTTTCTGGCCTGCTTGAGGTGGGTGCTTGCCAAGGGACTCTTTGCAGGTGTGTTGTGCTCACTGGACTCTGCTGTCATGGTACCAGCTGAAGCCTGCATGTACTGCACGACCGCACCTGTCTCTTGGAGCCCCACACAATGCTCCATAAATCTCCCCACCTCTTGGCCACAAGCCACTCGCTTTGGAAAAGGACTATGAAAGAGCGATCCTCTGGAGGAGACCCTGAGTACTCCCCACGGATGACCACCCTTCCATTGGCTGGCGCACCATGACGTTGGTCTCGTCTGTTGGTAGCTATTTCCCCCTTCCCCTCTTTTTCTCTCTCTATACTCCATTTCCTACATCTCTCCCCTCTATCGCAACTGAATTGTTTGGCATTCAATAAAAATGCATTGCTGTTGTTGAATAAACTGATTTGTCCCCCGCTATTTGCCTGCTATTACCTCTGAGATCAAACAATCCCCGGCCTGTCTTGGTAGATGGTGACACTTCCCCCCCCCCTCCCCACCCCCCCGCAAATCCCCCATCCCCCTGCTTCTCCCAGTTGATTGCTGATCGTGCTGTGACATGGAATGGAACATCCCTTGCGCCAGTCCAGCCCAGCTGTCCCATCCCTGTTCCCTCAGGAGCACTTGCCCACCCCAAGTCCATGGGTTGGAGGGGCTTGCAGACACGCCTCGTGGGGGGAGCATTGTGACAAGGACAGGAGAACAGAAGAACATTTACACTTATCGCGGGCAGAGAACAGAAGAGCACAGCCTTGGAGAAACGCACAAAGGATGTAGCTGAGGCAAACAGAGCGTGCACAAAATGCAAGGAGAATGTCAGCTCAGCTCTGCAAGGCTGACAAAAGCAGAAGTTATACACAACAATAATATTGCCCTTCCTCAAAAGCGGGGATCAAAGAGCAGTCACCTAAAAAGGACAGTGCATGTTGAAGGCAGACTCCAAAGAACCATAGAAGGACTTGTGAGAAGGGGTGCAATTATGGCAAATAAATTCCAGGTGGGGTTAACTAATGAATACATCATCAGTGTGAGTGATAAAAGCTCCGATTGCCTGGTGGCCAGTGCACTCGAGTAGATGAAGGATTGCCCAAGTGGCCACCATGGTGTAATAAAGAATACCTGCTCTCAGATCCTCAAAACTGTGTTCAAAAGTTGCTATCCAGCAGATTTCAGTATCAGTGGTGTCCCTGACTCCATTATGCCCCTTGCACACTTTCACGAGGGCCCCTTGGTTCCACGAGGCCCTGCTGGATAACAGTGGACCCTTGGTTCCATTTGGGTCTGTACTGTCAAAATGGCCTCCTTGGTTCTGCATTGCCACAATGCTCTCCTTGGTGCCACGAGGCCTTGGTGTGTCACAACAGCCTCTCGGTTCCATGAACTGCCATAGTGTCAGCACGGTCTCTTGCATCTGCAGTATCACGATGGACAGTTGGTTACAAGCAGCCCCGCCGTGTCACAACGACTATTTGCTTCAGGTGGCCCCCACAGTGTCACCATGGCCCCTTGGTTCCACGAGGCCTCGCTGCAGAACAATGGCCTCTCAGTTCCAGGAGGTTTTGTACTGTCAACAGTGCTCTCCTTGGTTCTACAGTGGCTGCTTGCTTCCATAAGGTTCCTCGGTGTCACAGTGGTCTCCTTGGCTCCATGAGGCTCTGCAATGTCCCAATAGCCCATGGTTTCCATGAGCTTCTGTCCCATCAACCATGTCCTTTGCTCCAGTGAGGCCCCGCAATGGCACACTGGACCCTTGGCTCCATGAGGTTCCATAGTGTGACATGGTTGCCTTGATTCCAAGAGGTTCTGCTGGGTCACACTGGACCCTTGGCTCCGTGAGGTTCCGTGGTATCGCCATGGTTTCCCTGGATCCGCAGTAGCACTATGGACCATAGGTTTCATGCAGCTTTGCTGTGCTACAGTGGCTCCTTGGTTCCATCAAGTGCCACTGTGTAACAAGGGAATCTTGGTCCCATGAGGTTCTGGACTGTCACAATGCTGTCCTTGGTTCTGGACTCTAACAACGGACCCTTGGTTCCACGAGGTTCCATTATGTCACAATGCTCTCCTTGGTTCCACAAGGCCTTGCTTTGTCACAATGGACCCTTGGTTCCATGAGCTTCCGTAGTGTAACCGTGGTCTCCTGGGATCTGCATTGTCACAATGGACAATTGGTTGCATGGGAGCCTGCTGTGTCACAAGAGAGCCTTAGTTCCATGACATTCTGGACTGTCACAGTGGTCTCCCTGCTTCAACGAGGCCCTGGAGTGTCACAAGGGCTGCTTGGTTCTGTGAGCTTCCACAACGTCCCAATGGTCTCCTTGTTTCTGCAGTGTCATAGTGGACTCTTGGTTCCATTAGGATCTCTAAATGTCACAGGTCTCCCTGGTTCCATGTGGCCCTGCTGTGTCACCACAGCCCCTTGGTTCCAGGAGTTTCTGGGCTGTCAGCAGTGGTTCCTTTTCTTCCAATCAGGCACCGCTGTGTCACACTGCACCCTGGCTTCCATGAAGTTCTTCAGTGTCACAGTGGCCCCTTGGATCCATGCGGTCCCATAGTGTCACCATGGTCTCCTTGGATCTGCATTGTCATAAGGGACCATTGGTTCCACGTGGCCCGGCTGTGTCACAGTGATGTGGATTCCGTAATTGCCTTCAGCGTCACAATGGAGCCTTGTTTCTGTGAGGCTCTCAACTGTCACAATTGTCTCCTTGGTTCCATCAGCCCCCGCTGTGTCACAAGGGTCCCCTTGGTTCCATGAGCACACCAAAGCTTTGCATAAACATTGAGCAGCACCTGCTTAACACACCTGGGAACATCTGTCTGCATTCAAAAGACAGGTCACAGCTGAGAAAGGCACCAGCAGCTTCCATCTGCAACAGAGATGCAGGGAAAGGACAAGGACAGAGAATTCAGCTGCAAGACTCCGAGAATTCTACATCCAGACATCATTTCTGGTCCCACTGTCCCTAGTAGAAAGGTGTCATCATTCCAGGCAGCCTGTACTCAGCATGTGCTTCTACAGTGGGGATTTGTCGTTTAGGAGACCTGCTCAGGCTTTTCCCTTCTTTCCTCACAAACAGGAATACTTGTCCCGGGCCTGGATGCAGGCAGAGCCCTGAGGAGAGCACGTGCGACATGGTGCAGTGGGCAGGGACAGCCAGCTGCAGAGTTCAGGGGGAAGGGCTTCCGGTGCAGGGCCAGGGATGTCAGTCCCAGCTGGGCCATGTCAGACACGCTGAGGCTGGGCTTGGGGAGCAGCTTGTCCAAACAGGGTCAGCCTGCAAGGGGCTCATTCTTCTGTGGGCCCACGCCTCCTAAGGAGACGTTCAGCATCAAGATCACCTGGGGAATGCCTAAGTTGCTTCTTCTTTGAACTGAAAAAGAAAAATTACTCCCTTTTATAACACTGAAAATCGTGAGCTGTACCTTGAAATCTTCCTCCTTAAGAGAACTCCAAAGTGACTCCAAGCAGCTGCACAAGGCCTGGAGACTGGAAGACATTGGAAAGAAGACAAAGAGCTCCTGAGGGTTTTCTGTATTTTAATGATCCCCAACGGTGGATTTGGGGCTGAGTCCAGGAGCCCCAGGCACTGAGAGAAGGTTGAAGAAGCTGCTCAAGGAGTCAGAAGCAAAACTCCAAGTCCCTTGGAGCATCAGTGGCCCCACTGAGGGCAGGGACTGCCAAAGGCTCCCCAGGGAGTGGTGAGAGCAGATCCTTGAGGCCAGGATTGCAGGAGCCTGGGGCTGTGAGCAGGGAACTGCAATGCTGAGCAAGGCCTGGGCTGGTTGGAGGAAGCAGAAAGGCCAAGGCCTGAGCCCAGGCCTGGGCCAGCAGGGCCTGTCCCTCACAGGTGGCTCGGGGCTGTTCCTGGAGCACTGGGATGGGAGAGGCAGCAAGGACAAATGTCATCAGGCTGTGTGACACTCCAGATGCTCATGGAACCAAGGGCCAGTGTGACACAGCAGGGCCTGATGGAAACAAGAGGCCGTGCTGAGCCTGTGCGCCTGTAACACCGCAGAACACTGAAATGCTGAGGGTGAGCAAAGGTTCCTTTCCTCGAGTTTGGTGCAGAGTAGAAACCCCAGCCAGATATTCTCAAGAGGTCAAAACGACACAAAAGTGTACTGGAAAAATACAGAAAACCGAGCTCCTTTGGCAAATGATTTCATACAACATCCAATTCAACGTGCAACACTTAGCGTAGCAGGAACATCATTAACTCAGCCCATGTAAGATGGAAACCTTTAGGCATAAAAATGTTAAACTACCCAAAAACATTCCAGTAAAAGAGGATAAGAAGGTTAAAAGAGAAAAAAGAGACAGAAAGACAGAAGATCTCCAGATAGATATGCAGAGAGCTACCAGCTGCTAGGCTTCCAGTGTGGCTGAGACACAGACCCAGGAGATTTCAGGATTCAGACCAGGGCTTGACGTCATGCCCGATTTTTTCAATTCCCTAGCGTTTTGTAAGCTCTCCTCTTTTCGGGGACATCTGCTTTCTTCCCACTCACTGCTGTGTTTCATTGCCTTTGTGTGGGATTGATTGACAGCTCAACCAATCAGAGCAGGCTGGGCGCTGCTCCTGCTGTGTGACTGATTAACGGCTCAACCAATCAGAGCTGGGTGGGCGCTGCTCCTGCTGTGTGGGATTGATTGACGGCTCAGCCAATCAGAGCTGGGTGGGCGCTACCCCTGCTGTGTGATTGGCAGATCTGCCAGGCCATGGCTGGGGGCGGGGCTCTGTCCCACCTCATTCCAAGGTCTGTCCCAGCCCCAGCCCCACTCGGCCATTCCGAGCATCCCGAGGGCTCTGGGGACATTGATGTCATCCAGCCTCTGACAGCGACCATGGGGACACTGCGGAACCTCATGGAACCAAAGAGACCATTTTGACACTCTGGTGCCTCATGCAATCAGGGCCACCTTTGTGAGACTCGGGACCCCAATGGAACCAAGGGTCAGTGATGAAGCTGTGCGGCCCAGAGAACCAAGGAGCCTTTGTTACACAGCAGGGCCACATGGAGCCCAGGGGCCATGGTGACTCTGCAGGACCTTAGGGAAGCAAGGGGCCATTGTTATCACTACTGAAGCAGGGAGAATATTGTGACAAGGAGAATATCGGGACACTACAGGGACTCCCGGAATCAAGGAGTACATTGTGACACTGTGAGGCCCCATGGAACCAAGGCAACATGGAACAGGTCTGGCTGGCTGGGCCTCCCGGGGGCCACCTGGCAAGACTGGCTGATCCTGGAATGTTGAGGACTGCCTCTCATCAGCTCCTGGAGCACTGAGGCTCTGTGCTTTCCTTCCTATGGAAAAGTACCATCCGCTTTTGCAGGTTCCCACGGCTGAAACTGATATTCCCCCTGAAAAAGCACTACATACAAGGCTTGCTCCCAGCCAAAATCTGCTAGGAGTAACAGCTCTGGGTGGCCACCGTTTCCTGAGGGCTGCCTCTCATGTACCACTCTAAGGGTCGGTGTGAAGTTTCCCTCATTTTTGCCTCATGACCCTCTCAAGAAGACCTCAAGGACCCCCGCCCAGGTTGACTCTGGACAATGATTTTCTGGCCTGCTTGAGGTGGGTGCTTGCCAAGGGACTCTTTGCAGGTGTGTTGTGCTCACTGGACTCTGCTGTCATGGTACCAGCTGAAGCCTGCATGTACTGCACGACCGCACCTGTCTCTTGGAGCCCCACACAATGCTCCATAAATCTCCCCACCTCTTGGCCACAAGCCACTCGCTTTGAAAAAGGACTATAAAAGAGCGATCCTCTGGAGGAGACCCTGAGTACTCCCCACGGATGACCACCCTTCCATTGGCTGGCGCACCATGACGTTGGTCTCGTCTGTTGGTAGCTATTTCCCCCTTCCCCTCTTTTTCTCTCTCTAGACTCCATTTCCTATATCTCTCCCCTCTATCGCAACTGAATTGTTTGGCATTCAATAAAAATGCATTGCTGTTGTTGAATAAACTGATTTGTTCCCCGCTATTTGCCTGCTATTACCTCTGAGATCAAACAATCCCCGGCCTGTCTTGGTAGATGGTGACACCCCCCCCCCGCAAATCCCCCATCCCCCTGCTTCTCCCAGTTGATTGCTGATCGTGCTGTGACATGGAATGGAACATCCCTTGCGCCAGTCCAGCCCAGCTGTCCCATCCCTGTTCCCTCAGGAGCACTTGCCCACCCCAAGTCCATGGGTTGGAGGGGCTTGCAGACACGCCTCGTGGGGGGAGCATTGTGACAAGGACAGGAGAACAGAAGAACATTTACACTTATCGCGGGCAGAGAACAGAAGAGCACAGCCTTGGAGAAACGCACAAAGGATGTAGCTGAGGCAAACAGAGCGTGCACAAAATGCAAGGAGAATGTCAGCTCAGCTCTGCAAGGCTGACAAAAGCAGAAGTTATACACAACAATAATATTGCCCTTCCTCAAAAGCGGGGATCAAAGAGCAGTCACCTAAAAAGGACAGTGCATGTTGAAGGCAGACTCCAAAGAACCATAGAAGGACTTGTGAGAAGGGGTGCAATTATGGCAAATAAATTCCAGGTGGGGTTAACTAATGAATACATCATCAGTGTGAGTGATAAAAGCTCCGATTGCCTGGTGGCCAGTGCACTCGAGTAGATGAAGGATTGCCCAAGTGGCCACCATGGTGTAATAAAGAATACCTGCTCTCAGATCCTCAAAACTGTGTTCAAAAGTTGCTATCCAGCAGATTTCAGTATCAGTGGTGTCCCTGACTCCATTATGCCCCTTGCACACTTTCACGAGGGCCCCTTGGTTCCACGAGGCCCTGCTGGATAACAGTGGACCCTTGGTTCCATTTGGGTCTGTACTGTCAAAATGGCCTCCTTGGTTCTGCACTGCCACAATGCTCTCCTTGGTGCCACGAGGCCTTGGTGTGTCACAACAGCCTCTCGGTTCCATGAACTGCCATAGTGTCAGCACGGTCTCTTGGATCTGCAGTATCACGATGGACAGTTGGTTACAAGCAGCCCCGCCGTGTCACAACGACTATTTGCTCCAGTGAGGCTCCGCAATGGCACACTGGACCCTTGGCTCCATGAGGTTCCATAGTGTGACATGGTTGCCTTGATTCCAAGAGGTTCTGCCGGGTCACACTGGACCCTTGGCTCCGTGAGGTTCCGTGGTATCGCCATGGTTTCCCTGGATCCGCAGTAGCACTATGGACCATAGGTTTCATGCAGCTTTGCTGTGCTACAGTGGCTCCTTGGTTCCATCAAGTGCCACTGTGTAACAAGGGAATCTTGGTCCCATGAGGTTCTGGACTGTCACAATGCTGTCCTTGGTTCTGGACTCTAACAACAGACCCTTGGTTCCACGAGGTTCCATTACGTCACAATGCTCTCCTTGGTTCCACAAGGCCTTGCTTTGTCACAATGGACCCTTGGTTCCATGAGCTTCCGTAGTGTAACCATGGTCTCCTGGGATCTGCATTGTCACAATGGACAATTGGTTGCATGGGAGCCTGCTGTGTCACAAGAGAGCCTTAGTTCCATGACGTTCTGGACTGTCACAGTGGTCTCCCTGCTTCAACGAGGCCCTGGAGTGTCACAAGGGCTGCTTGGTTCTGTGAGCTTCCACAACGTCCCAATGGTCTCCTTGTTTCTGCAGTGTCATAGTGGACTCTTGGTTCCATGAGGTTCCTAAATGTCACAGGTCTCCTTGGTTCCATGTGGCCCTGCTGTGTCACCACAGCCCCTTGGTTCCAGGAGTTTCTGGGCTGTCAGCAGTGGTTCCTTTTCTTCCAATCAGGCACCGCTGTGTCACACTGCACCCTGGCTTCCATGAAGTTCTTCAGTGTCACAGTGGCCCCTTGGATCCATGCGGTCCCATAGTGTCACCATGGTCTCCTTGGATCTGCATTGTCATAAGGGACCATTGGTTCCACGTGGCCCGGCTGTGTCACAGTGATGTGGATTCCGTAATTGCCTTCAGCGTCACAATGGAGCCTTGTTTCTGTGAGGCTCTCAACTGTCACAATTGTCTCCTTGGTTCCATCAGCCCCCGCTGTGTCACAAGGGTCCCCTTGGTTCCATGAGCACACCAAAGCTTTGCATAAACATTGAGCAGCACCTGCTTAACACACCTGGGAACATCTGTCTGCATTCAAAAGACAGGTCACAGCTGAGAAAGGCACCAGCAGCTTCCATCTGCAACAGAGATGCAGGGAAAGGACAAGGACAGAGAATTCAGCTGCAAGACTCCGAGAATTCTGCATCCAGACATCATTTCTGGTCCCACTGTCCCTAGTAGAAAGGTGTCATCATTCCAGGCAGCCTGTACTCAGCATGTGCTTCTACAGTGGGGATTTGTCGTTTAGGAGACCTGCTCAGGCTTTTCCCTTCTTTCCTCACAAACAGGAATACTTGTCCCGGGCCTGGATGCAGGCAGAGCCCTGAGGAGAGCACGTGCGACATGGTGCAGTGGGCAGGGACAGCCAGCTGCAGAGTTCAGGGGGAAGGGCTTCCGGTGCAGGGCCAGGGATGTCAGTCCCAGCTGGGCCACGTCAGACACGGTGAGGCTGGGCTTGGGGAGCAGCTTGTCCAAACAGGGTCAGCCTGCAAGGGGCTCATTCTTCTGTGGGCCCACGCCTCCTAAGGAGACGTTCAGCATCAAGATCACCTGGGGAATGCCTAAGTTGCTTCTTCTTTGAACTGAAAAAGAAAAATTACTCCCTTTTATAACACTGAAAATCGTGAGCTGTACCTTGAAATCTTCCTCCTTAAGAGAACTCCAAAGTGACTCCAAGCAGCTGCACAAGGCCTGGAGACTGGAAGACATTGGAAAGAAGACAAAGAGCTCCTGAGGGTTTTCTGTATTTTAATGATCCCCAACGGTGGATTTGGGGCTGAGTCCAGGAGCCCCAGGCACTGAGAGAAGGTTGAAGAAGCTGCTCAAGGAGTCAGAAGCAAAACTCCAACTCCCTTGGAGCATCAGTGGCCCCACTGAGGGCAGGGACTGCCAAAGGCTCCCCAGGGAGTGGTGAGAGCAGATCCTTGAGGCCAGGATTGCAGGAGCCCGAGGCTGTGAGCAGGGAACTGCAATGCTGAGCAAGGCCTGGGCTGGTTGGAGGAAGCAGAAAGGCCAAGGCCTGAGCCCAGGCCTGGGCCAGCAGGGCCTGTCCCTCACAGGTGGCTCGGGGCTGTTCCTGGAGCACTGGGATGGGAGAGGCAGCAAGGACAAATGTCATCAGGCTGTGTGACACTCCAGATGCTCATGGAACCAAGGGCCAGTGTGACACAGCAGGGCCTGATGGAAACAAGAGGCCGTGCTGAGCCTGCGCGCCTGTAACACCGCAGAACACTGAAATGCTGAGGGTGAGCAAAGGTTCCTTTCCTCGAGTTTGGTGCAGAGTAGAAACCCCAGCCAGATATTCTCAAGAGGTCAAAACGACACAAAAGTGTACTGGAAAAATACAGAAAACCGAGCTCCTTTGGCAAATGATTTCATACAACATCCAATTCAACGTGCAACACTTAGCGTAGCAGGAACATCATTAACTCAGCCCATGTAAGATGGAAACCTTTAGGCATAAAAATGTTAAACTACCCAAAAACATTCCAGTAAAAGAGGATAAGAAGGTTAAAAGAGAAAAAAGAGACAGAAAGACAGAAGATCTCCAGATAGATATGCAGAGAGCTACCAGCTGCTAGGCTTCCAGTGTGGCTGAGACACAGACCCAGGAGATTTCAGGATTCAGACCAGGGCTTGACGTCATGCCCGATTTTTTCAATTCCCTAGCGTTTTGTAAGCTCTCCTCTTTCCGGGGACATCTGCTTTCTTCCCACTCACTGCTGTGTTTCATTGCCTTTGTGTGGGATTGATTGACAGCTCGGCCAATCAGAGCTGGGTGGGCGCTGCCCCTGCTGTGTGATTGATTGACGGCTCAGCCAATCAGAGCTGGGTGGGCGCTGCTCCTGCTGTGTGGGATTGATTGACGGCTCAGCCAATCAGAGCTGGCTGGGCGCTGCCCCTGCTGTGTGATTGATTGACAGCTCAACCAATCAGAGCAGGCTGGGCGCTGCTCCTGCTGTGTGACTGATTAACGGCTCAACCAATCAGAGCTGGGTGGGCGCTGCTCCTGCTGTGTGGGATTGATTGACGGCTCAGCCAATCAGAGCTGGGTGGGCGCTACCCCTGCTGTGTGATTGGCAGATCTGCCAGGCCATGGCTGGGGGCGGGGCTCTGTCCCACCTCATTCCAAGGTCTGTCCCAGCCCCGGCCCCACTCGGCCATTCCGAGCATCCCGACGGGTCTGGGGACATTGATGTCATCCAGCCTCTGACAGCGACCATGGGGACACTGCGGAACCTCATGGAACCAAAGAGACCATTTTGACACTCTGGTGCCTCATGCAATCAGGGCCACCTTTGTGAGACTCGGGACCCCAATGGAACCAAGGGTCAGTGATGAAGCTGTGCGGCCCAGAGAACCAAGGAGCCTTTGTTACACAGCAGGGCCACATGGAGCCCAGGGGCCATGGTGACTCTGCAGGACCTTAGGGAAGCAAGGGGCCATTGTTATCACTACTGAAGCAGGGAGAATATTGTGACAAGGAGAATATCGGGACACTACAGGGACTCCCGGAATCAAGGAGTACATTGTGACACTGTGAGGCCCCATGGAACCAAGGCAACATGGAACAGGTCTGGCTGGCTGGGCCTCCCGGGGGCCACCTGGCAAGACTGGCTGATCCTGGAATGTTGAGGACTGCCTCTCATCAGCTCCTGGAGCACTGAGGCTCTGTGCTTTCCTTCCTATGGAAAAGTACCATCCGCTTTTGCAGGTTCCCACGGCTGAAACTGATATTCCCCCTGAAAAAGCACTACATACAAGGCTTGCTCCCAGCCAAAATCTGCTAGGAGTAACAGCTCTGGGTGGCCACCGTTTCCTGAGGGCTGCCTCTCATCTACCACTCTAAGGGTCGGTGTGAAGTTTCCCTCATTTTTGCCTCATGACCCTCTCAAGAAGACCTCAAGGACCCCCGCCCAGGTTGACTCTGGACAATGATTTTCTGGCCTGCTTGAGGTGGGTGCTTGCCAAGGGACTCTTTGCAGGTGTGTTGTGCTCACTGGACTCTGCTGTCATGGTACCAGCTGAAGCCTGCATGTACTGCACGACCGCACCTGTCTCTTGGAGCACCACACAATGCTCCATAAATCTCCCCACCTCTTGGCCACAAGCCACTCGCTTTGAAAAAGGACTATAAAAGAGCGATCCTCTGGAGGAGACCCTGAGTACTCCCCACGGATGACCACCCTTCCATTGGCTGGCGCACCATGACGTTGGTCTCGTCTGTTGGTAGCTATTTCCCCCTTCCCCTCTTTTTCTCTCTCTATACTCCATTTCCTACATCTCTCCCCTCTATCGCAACTGAATTGTTTGGCATTCAATAAAAATGCATTGCTGTTGTTGAATAAACTGATTTGTCCCCTGCTATTTGCCTGCTATTACCTCTGAGATCAAACAATCCCCGGCCTGTCTTGGTAGATGGTGACACTCCCCCCCCCCCCCCGCAAATCCCCCATCCCCCTGCTTCTCCCAGTTGATTGCTGATCGTGCTGTGACATGGAATGGAACATCCCTTGCGCCAGTCCAGCCCAGCTGTCCCATCCCTGTTCCCTCAGGAGCACTTGCCCACCCCAAGTCCATGGGTTGGAGGGGCTTGCAGACACGCCTCGTGGGGGGAGCATTGTGACAAGGACAGGAGAACAGAAGAACATTTACACTTACCAAGGGCAGAGAACAGAAGAGCACAGCCTTGGAGAAACGCACAAAGGATGTAGCTGAGGCAAACAGAGCGTGCACAAAATGCAAGGAGAATGTCAGCTCAGCTCTGCAAGGCTGACAAAAGCAGAAGTTATACACAACAACAATATTGCCCTTCCTCAAAAGCGGGGATCAAAGAGCAGTCACCTAAAAAGGACAGTGCATGTTGAAGGCAGACTCCAAAGAACCATAGAAGGACTTGTGAGAAGGGGTGCAATTATGGCAAATAAATTCCAGGTGGGGTTAACTAATGAATACATCATCAGTGTGAGTGATAAAAGCTCCGATTGCCTGGTGGCCAGTGCACTCGAGTAGATGAAGGATTGCCCAAGTGGCCACCATGGTGTAATAAAGAATACCTGCTCTCAGATCCTCAAAACTGTGTTCAAAAGTTGCTATCCAGCAGATTTCAGTATCAGTGGTGTCCCTGACTCCATTATGCCCCTTGCACACTTTCACGAGGGCCCCTTGGTTCCACGAGGCCCTGCTGGATAACAGTGGACCCTTGGTTCCATTTGGGTCTGTACTGTCAAAATGGCCTCCTTGGTTCTGCACTGCCACAATGCTCTCCTTGGTGCCACGAGGCCTTGGTGTGTCACAACAGCCTCTCGGTTCCATGAACTGCCATAGTGTCAGCACTGTCTCTTGGATCTGCAGTATCACGATGGACAGTTGGTTACAAGCAGCCCCGCCGTGTCACAACGACTATTTGCTCCAGTGAGGCTCCGCAATGGCACACTGGACCCTTGGCTCCATGAGGTTCCATAGTGTGACATGGTTGCCTTGATTCCAAGAGGTTCTGCCGGGTCACACTGGACCCTTGGCTCCGTGAGGTTCCGTGGTATCGCCATGGTTTCCCTGGATCCGCAGTAGCACTATGGACCATAGGTTTCATGCAGCTTTGCTGTGCTACAGTGGCTCCTTGGTTCCATCAAGTGCCACTGTGTAACAAGGGAATCTTGGTCCCATGAGGTTCTGGACTGTCACAATGCTGTCCTTGGTTCTGGACTCTAACAACGGACCCTTGGTTCCACGAGGTTCCATTACGTCACAATGCTCTCCTTGGTTCCACAAGGCCTTGCTTTGTCACAATGGACCCTTGGTTCCATGAGCTTCCGTAGTGTAACCATGGTCTCCTGGGATCTGCATTGTCACAATGGACAATTGGTTGCATGGGAGCCTGCTGTGTCACAAGAGAGCCTTAGTTCTATGACGTTCTGGACTGTCACAGTGGTCTCCCTGCTTCAACGAGGCCCTGGAGTGTCACAAGGGCTGCTTGGTTCTGTGAGCTTCCACAACGTCCCAATGGTCTCCTTGTTTCTGCAGTGTCATAGTGGACTCTTGGTTCCATGAGGTTCCTAAATGTCACAGGTCTCCTTGGTTCCATGTGGCCCTGCTGTGTCACCACAGCCCCTTGGTTCCAGGAGTTTCTGGGCTGTCAGCAGTGGTTCCTTTTCTTCCAATCAGGCACCGCTGTGTCACACTGCACCCTGGCTTCCATGAAGTTCTTCAGTGTCACAGTGGCCCCTTGGATCCATGCGGTCCCATAGTGTCACCATGGTCTCCTTGGATCTGCATTGTCATAAGGGACCATTGGTTCCACGTGGCCCGGCTGTGTCACAGTGATGTGGATTCCGTAATTGCCTTCAGCGTCACAATGGAGCCTTGTTTCTGTGAGGCTCTCAACTGTCACAATTGTCTCCTTGGTTCCATCAGCCCCCGCTGTGTCACAAGGGTCCCCTTGGTTCCATGAGCACACCAAAGCTTTGCATAAACATTGAGCAGCACCTGCTTAACACACCTGGGAACATCTGTCTGCATTCAAAAGACAGGTCACAGCTGAGAAAGGCACCAGCAGCTTCCATCTGCAACAGAGATGCAGGGAAAGGACAAGGACAGAGAATTCAGCTGCAAGACTCCGAGAATTCTGCATCCAGACATCATTTCTGGTCCCACTGTCCCTAGTAGAAAGGTGTCATCATTCCAGGCAGCCTGTACTCAGCATGTGCTTCTACAGTGGGGATTTGTCGTTTAGGAGACCTGCTCAGGCTTTTCCCTTCTTTCCTCACAAACAGGAATACTTGTCCCGGGCCTGGATGCAGGCAGAGCCCTGAGGAGAGCACGTGCGACATGGTGCAGTGGGCAGGGACAGCCAGCTGCAGAGTTCAGGGGGGAAGGGCTTCCGGTGCAGGGCCAGGGATGTCAGTCCCAGCTGGGCCATGTCAGACACGCTGAGGCTGGGCTTGGGGAGCAGCTTGTCCAAACAGGGTCAGCCTGCAAGGGGCTCATTCTTCTGTGGGCCCACGCCTCCTAAGGAGACGTTCAGCATCAAGATCACCTGGGGAATGCCTAAGTTGCTTCTTCTTTGAACTGAAAAAGAAAAATTACTCCCTTTTATAACACTGAAAATCGTGAGCTGTACCTTGAAATCTTCCTCCTTAAGAGAACTCCAAAGTGACTCCAAGCAGCTGCACAAGGCCTGGAGACTGGAAGACATTGGAAAGAAGACAAAGAGCTCCTGAGGGTTTTCTGTATTTTAATGATCCCCAACGGTGGATTTGGGGCTGAGTCCAGGAGCCCCAGGCACTGAGAGAAGGTTGAAGAAGCTGCTCAAGGAGTCAGAAGCAAAACTCCAAGTCCCTTGGAGCATCAGTGGCCCCACTGAGGGCAGGGACTGCCAAAGGCTCCCCAGGGAGTGGTGAGAGCAGATCCTTGAGGCCAGGATTGCAGGAGCCCGAGGCTGTGAGCAGGGAACTGCAATGCTGAGCAAGGCCTGGGCTGGTTGGAGGAAGCAGAAAGGCCAAGGCCTGAGCCCAGGCCTGGGCCAGCAGGGCCTGTCCCTCACAGGTGGCTCGGGGCTGTTCCTGGAGCACTGGGATGGGAGAGGCAGCAAGGACAAATGTCATCAGGCTGTGTGACACTCCAGATGCTCATGGAACCAAGGGCCAGTGTGACACAGCAGGGCCTGATGGAAACAAGAGGCCGTGCTGAGCCTGCGCGCCTGTAACACCGCAGAACACTGAAATGCTGAGGGTGAGCAAAGGTTCCTTTCCTCGAGTTTGGTGCAGAGTAGAAACCCCAGCCAGATATTCTCAAGAGGTCAAAACGACACAAAAGTGTACTGGAAAAATACAGAAAACCGAGCTCCTTTGGCAAATGATTTCATACAACATCCAATTCAACGTGCAACACTTAGCGTAGCAGGAACATCATTAACTCAGCCCATGTAAGATGGAAACCTTTAGGCATAAAAATGTTAAACTACCCAAAAACATTCCAGTAAAAGAGGATAAGAAGGTTAAAAGAGAAAAAAGAGACAGAAAGACAGAAGATCTCCAGATAGATATGCAGAGAGCTACCAGCTGCTAGGCTTCCAGTGTGGCTGAGACACAGACCCAGGAGATTTCAGGATTCAGACCAGGGCTTGACGTCATGCCCGATTTTTTCAATTCCCTAGCGTTTTGTAAGCTCTCCTCTTTCCGGGGACATCTGCTTTCTTCCCACTCACTGCTGTGTTTCATTGCCTTTGTGTGGGATTGATTGACAGCTCGGCCAATCAGAGCTGGGTGGGCGCTGCCCCTGCTGTGTGATTGATTGACGGCTCAGCCAATCAGAGCTGGGTGGGCGCTGCTCCTGCTGTGTGGGATTGATTGACGGCTCAGCCAATCAGAGCTGGCTGGGCGCTGCCCCTGCTGTGTGATTGATTGACAGCTCAACCAATCAGAGCAGGCTTGGCGCTGCTCCTGCTGTGTGACTGATTAACGGCTCAACCAATCAGAGCTGGGTGGGCGCTGCTCCTGCTGTGTGGGATTGATTGACGGCTCAGCCAATCAGAGCTGGGTGGGCGCTACCCCTGCTGTGTGATTGGCAGATCTGCCAGGCCATGGCTGGGGGCGGGGCTCTGTCCCACCTCATTCCAAGGTCTGTCCCAGCCCCGGCCCCACTCGGCCATTCCGAGCATCCCGACGGGTCTGGGGACATTGATGTCATCCAGCCTCTGACAGCGACCATGGGGACACTGCGGAACCTCATGGAACCAAAGAGACCATTTTGACACTCTGGTGCCTCATGCAATCAGGGCCACCTTTGTGAGACTCGGGACCCCAATGGAACCAAGGGTCAGTGATGAAGCTGTGCGGCCCAGAGAACCAAGGAGCCTTTGTTACACAGCAGGGCCACATGGAGCCCAGGGGCCATGGTGACTCTGCAGGACCTTAGGGAAGCAAGGGGCCATTGTTATCACTACTGAAGCAGGGAGAATATTGTGACAAGGAGAATATCGGGACACTACAGGGACTCCCGGAATCAAGGAGTACATTGTGACACTGTGAGGCCCCATGGAACCAAGGCAACATGGAACAGGTCTGGCTGGCTGGGCCTCCCGGGGGCCACCTGGCAAGACTGGCTGATCCTGGAATGTTGAGGACTGCCTCTCATCAGCTCCTGGAGCACTGAGGCTCTGTGCTTTCCTTCCTATGGAAAAGTACCATCCGCTTTTGCAGGTTCCCACGGCTGAAACTGATATTCCCCCTGAAAAAGCACTACATACAAGGCTTGCTCCCAGCCAAAATCTGCTAGGAGTAACAGCTCTGGGTGGCCACCGTTTCCTGAGGGCTGCCTCTCATCTACCACTCTAAGGGTCGGTGTGAAGTTTCCCTCATTTTTGCCTCATGACCCTCTCAAGAAGACCTCAAGGACCCCCGCCCAGGTTGACTCTGGACAATGATTTTCTGGCCTGCTTGAGGTGGGTGCTTGCCAAGGGACTCTTTGCAGGTGTGTTGTGCTCACTGGACTCTGCTGTCATGGTACCAGCTGAAGCCTGCATGTACTGCACGACCGCACCTGTCTCTTGGAGCACCACACAATGCTCCATAAATCTCCCCACCTCTTGGCCACAAGCCACTCGCTTTGAAAAAGGACTATAAAAGAGCGATCCTCTGGAGGAGACCCTGAGTACTCCCCACGGATGACCACCCTTCCATTGGCTGGCGCACCATGACGTTGGTCTCGTCTGTTGGTAGCTATTTCCCCCTTCCCCTCTTTTTCTCTCTCTAGACTCCATTTCCTATATCTCTCCCCTCTAGCGCAACTGAATTGTTTGGCATTCAATAAAAATGCATTGCTGTTGTTGAATAAACTGATTTGTCCCCTGCTATTTGCCTGCTATTACCTCTGAGATCAAACAATCCCCGGCCTGTCTTGGTAGATGGTGACACTCCCCCCCCCCCCCCGCAAATCCCCCATCCCCCTGCTTCTCCCAGTTGATTGCTGATCGTGCTGTGACATGGAATGGAACATCCCTTGGGCCAGTCCAGCCCAGCTGTCCCATCCCTGTTCCCTCAGGAGCACTTGCCCACCCCAAGTCCATGGGTTGGAGGGGCTTGCAGACACGCCTCGTGGGGGGAGCATTGTGACAAGGACAGGAGAACAGAAGAACATTTACACTTATCGCGGGCAGAGAACAGAAGAGCACAGCCTTGGAGAAACGCACAAAGGATGTAGCTGAGGCAAACAGAGCGTGCACAAAATGCAAGGAGAATGTCAGCTCAGCTCTGCAAGGCTGACAAAAGCAGAAGTTATACACAACAATAATATTGCCCTTCCTCAAAAGCGGGGATCAAAGAGCAGTCACCTAAAAAGGACAGTGCATGTTGAAGGCAGACTCCAAAGAACCATAGAAGGACTTGTGAGAAGGGGTGCAATTATAGCAAATAAATTCCAGGTGGGGTTAACTAATGAATACATCATCAGTGTGAGTGATAAAAGCTCCGATTGCCTGGTGGCCAGTGCACTCGAGTAGATGAAGGATTGCCCAAGTGGCCACCATGGTGTAATAAAGAATACCTGCTCTCAGATCCTCAAAACTGTGTTCAAAAGTTGCTATCCAGCAGATTTCAGTATCAGTGGTGTCCCTGACTCCATTATGCCCCTTGCACACTTTCACGAGGGCCCCTTGGTTCCACGAGGCCCTGCTGGATAACAGTGGACCCTTGGTTCCATTTGGGTCTGTACTGTCAAAATGGCCTCCTTAGTTCTGCACTGCCACAATGCTCTCCTTGGTGCCACGAGGCCTTGGTGTGTCACAACAGCCTCTCGGTTCCATGAACTGCCATAGTGTCAGCACTGTCTCTTGGATCTGCAGTATCACGATGGACAGTTGGTTACAAGCAGCCCCGCCGTGTCACAACGACTATTTGCTCCAGTGAGGCCCCGCAATGGCACACTGGACCCCTGGCTCCATGAGGTTCCATAGTGTGACATGGTTGCCTTGATTCCAAGAGGTTCTGCCGGGTCACACTGGACCCTTGGCTCCGTGAGGTTCCGTGGTATCGCCATGGTTTCCCTGGATCCGCAGTAGCACTATGGACCATAGGTTTCATGCAGCTTTGCTGTGCTACAGTGGCTCCTTGGTTCCATCAAGTGCCACTGTGTAACAAGGGAATCTTGGTCCCATGAGGTTCTGGACTGTCACAATGCTGTCCTTGGTTCTGGACTCTAACAACGGACCCTTGGTTCCACGAGGTTCCATTACGTCACAATGCTCTCCTTGGTTCCACAAGGCCTTGCTTTGTCACAATGGACCCTTGGTTCCATGAGCTTCCGTAGTGTAACCATGGTCTCCTGGGATCTGCATTGTCACAATGGACAATTGGTTGCATGGGAGCCTGCTGTGTCACAAGAGAGCCTTAGTTCCATGACGTTCTGGACTGTCACAGTGGTCTCCCTGCTTCAACGAGGCCCTGGAGTGTCACAAGGGCTGCTTGGTTCTGTGAGCTTCCACAACGTCCCAATGGTCTCCTTGTTTCTGCAGTGTCATAGTGGACTCTTGGTTCCATGAGGTTCCTAAATGTCACAGGTCTCCTTGGTTCCATGTGGCCCTGCTGTGTCACCACAGCCCCTTGGTTCCAGGAGTTTCTGGGCTGTCAGCAGTGGTTCCTTTTCTTCCAATCAGGCACCGCTGTGTCACACTGCACCCTGGCTTCCATGAAGTTCTTCAGTGTCACAGTGGCCCCTTGGATCCATGCGGTCCCATAGTGTCACCATGGTCTCCTTGGATCTGCATTGTCATAAGGGACCATTGGTTCCACGTGGCCCGGCTGTGTCACAGTGATGTGGATTCCGTAATTGCCTTCAGCGTCACAATGGAGCCTTGTTTCTGTGAGGCTCTCAACTGTCACAATTGTCTCCTTGGTTCCATCAGCCCCCGCTGTGTCACAAGGGTCCCCTTGGTTCCATGAGCACACCAAAGCTTTGCATAAACATTGAGCAGCACCTGCTTAACACACCTGGGAACATCTGTCTGCATTCAAAAGACAGGTCACAGCTGAGAAAGGCACCAGCAGCTTCCATCTGCAACAGAGATGCAGGGAAAGGACAAGGACAGAGAATTCAGCTGCAAGACTCCGAGAATTCTACATCCAGACATCATTTCTGGTCCCACTGTCCCTAGTAGAAAGGTGTCATCATTCCAGGCAGCCTGTACTCAGCATGTGCTTCTACAGTGGGGATTTGTCGTTTAGGAGACCTGCTCAGGCTTTTCCCTTCTTTCCTCACAAACAGGAATACTTGTCCCGGGCCTGGATGCAGGCAGAGCCCTGAGGAGAGCACGTGCGACATGGTGCAGTGGGCAGGGACAGCCAGCTGCAGAGTTCAGGGGGAAGGGCTTCCGGTGCAGGGCCAGGGATGTCAGTCCCAGCTGGGCCATGTCAGACACGCTGAGGCTGGGCTTGGGGAGCAGCTTGTCCAAACAGGGTCAGCCTGCAAGGGGCTCATTCTTCTGTGGGCCCACGCCTCCTAAGGAGACGTTCAGCATCAAGATCACCTGGGGAATGCCTAAGTTGCTTCTTCTTTGAACTGAAAAAGAAAAATTACTCCCTTTTATAACACTGAAAATCGTGAGCTGTACCTTGAAATCTTCCTCCTTAAGAGAACTCCAAAGTGACTCCAAGCAGCTGCACAAGGCCTGGAGACTGGAAGACATTGGAAAGAAGACAAAGAGCTCCTGAGGGTTTTCTGTATTTTAATGATCCCCAACGGTGGATTTGGGGCTGAGTCCAGGAGCCCCAGGCACTGAGAGAAGGTTGAAGAAGCTGCTCAAGGAGTCAGAAGCAAAACTCCAAGTCCCTTGGAGCATCAGTGGCCCCACTGAGGGCAGGGACTGCCAAAGGCTCCCCAGGGAGTGGTGAGAGCAGATCCTCGAGGCCAGGATTGCAGGAGCCCGAGGCTGTGAGCAGGGAACTGCAATGCTGAGCAAGGCCTGGGCTGGTTGGAGGAAGCAGAAAGGCCAAGGCCTGAGCCCAGGCCTGGGCCAGCAGGGCCTGTCCCTCACAGGTGGCTCGGGGCTGTTCCTGGAGCACTGGGATGGGAGAGGCAGCAAGGACAAATGTCATCAGGCTGTGTGACACTCCAGATGCTCATGGAACCAAGGGCCAGTGTGACACAGCAGGGCCTGATGGAAACAAGAGGCCGTGCTGAGCCTGTGCGCCTGTAACACCGCAGAACACTGAAATGCTGAGGGTGAGCAAAGGTTCCTTTCCTCGAGTTTGGTGCAGAGTAGAAACCCCAGCCAGATATTCTCAAGAGGTCAAAACGACACAAAAGTGTACTGGAAAAATACAGAAAACCGAGCTCCTTTGGCAAATGATTTCATACAACATCCAATTCAACGTGCAACACTTAGCGTAGCAGGAACATCATTAACTCAGCCCATTTAAGATGGAAACCTTTAGGCATAAAAATGTTAAACTACCCAAAAACATTCCAGTAAAAGAGGATAAGAAGGTTAAAAGAGAAAAAAGAGACAGAAAGACAGAAGATCTCCAGATAGATATGCAGAGAGCTACCAGCTGCTAGGCTTCCAGTGTGGCTGAGACACAGACCCAGGAGATTTCAGGATTCAGACCAGGGCTTGACGTCATGCCCGATTTTTTCAATTCCCTAGCGTTTTGTAAGCTCTCCTCTTTTCGGGGACATCTGCTTTCTTCCCACTCACTGCTGTGTTTCATTGCCTTTGTGTGGGATTGATTGACAGCTCAACCAATCAGAGCAGGCTGGGCGCTGCTCCTGCTGTGTGACTGATTAACGGCTCAACCAATCAGAGCTGGGTGGGCGCTGCTCCTGCTGTGTGGGATTGATTGACGGCTCAGCCAATCAGAGCTGGGTGGGCGCTACCCCTGCTGTGTGATTGGCAGATCTGCCAGGCCATGGCTGGGGGCGGGGCTCTGTCCCACCTCATTCCAAGGTCTGTCCCAGCCCCGGCCCCACTCGGCCATTCCGAGCATCCCGACGGGTCTGGGGACATTGATGTCATCCAGCCTCTGACAGCGACCATGGGGACACTGCGGAACCTCATGGAACCAAAGAGACCATTTTGACACTCTGGTGCCTCATGCAATCAGGGGCACCTTTGTGAGACTCGGGACCCCAATGGAACCAAGGGTCAGTGATGAAGCTGTGCGGCCCAGAGAACCAAGGAGCCTTTGTTACACAGCAGGGCCACATGGAGCCCAGGGGCCATGGTGACTCTGCAGGACCTTAGGGAAGCAAGGGGCCATTGTTATCACTACTGAAGCAGGGAGAATATTGTGACAAGGAGAATATCGGGACACTACAGGGACTCCCGGAATCAAGGAGTACATTGTGACACTGTGAGGCCCCATGGAACCAAGGCAACATGGAACAGGTCTGGCTGGCTGGGCCTCCCGGGGGCCACCTGGCAAGACTGGCTGATCCTGGAATGTTGAGGACTGCCTCTCATCAGCTCCTGGAGCACTGAGGCTCTGTGCTTTCCTTCCTATGGAAAAGTACCATCCGCTTTTGCAGGTTCCCACGGCTGAAACTGATATTCCCCCTGAAAAAGCACTACATACAAGGCTTGCTCCCAGCCAAAATCTGCTAGGAGTAACAGCTCTGGGTGGCCACCGTTTCCTGAGGGCTGCCTCTCATCTACCACTCTAAGGGTCGGTGTGAAGTTTCCCTCATTTTTGCCTCATGACCCTCTCAAGAAGACCTCAAGGACCCCCGCCCAGGTTGACTCTGGACAATGATTTTCTGGCCTGCTTGAGGTGGGTGCTTGCCAAGGGACTCTTTGCAGGTGTGTTGTGCTCACTGGACTCTGCTGTCATGGTACCAGCTGAAGCCTGCATGTACTGCACGACCGCACCTGTCTCTTGGAGCACCACACAATGCTCCATAAATCTCCCCACCTCTTGGCCACAAGCCACTCGCTTTGAAAAAGGACTATAAAAGAGCGATCCTCTGGAGGAGACCCTGAGTACTCCCCACGGATGACCACCCTTCCATTGGCTGGCGCACCATGACGTTGGTCTCGTCTGTTGGTAGCTATTTCCCCCTTCCCCTCTTTTTCTCTCTCTAGACTCCATTTCCTATATCTCTCCCCTCTATCGCAACTGAATTGTTTGGCATTCAATAAAAATGCATTGCTGTTGTTGAATAAACTGATTTGTTCCCCGCTATTTGCCTGCTATTACCTCTGAGATCAAACAATCCCCGGCCTGTCTTGGTAGATGGTGACACCCCCCCCCCGCAAATCCCCCATCCCCCTGCTTCTCCCAGTTGATTGCTGATCGTGCTGTGACATGGAATGGAACATCCCTTGGGCCAGTCCAGCCCAGCTGTCCCATCCCTGTTCCCTCAGGAGCACTTGCCCACCCCAAGTCCATGGGTTGGAGGGGCTTGCAGACACGCCTCGTGGGGGGAGCATTGTGACAAGGACAGGAGAACAGAAGAACATTTACACTTATCGCGGGCAGAGAACAGAAGAGCACAGCCTTGGAGAAACGCACAAAGGATGTAGCTGAGGCAAACAGAGCGTGCACAAAATGCAAGGAGAATGTCAGCTCAGCTCTGCAAGGCTGACAAAAGCAGAAGTTATACACAACAATAATATTGCCCTTCCTCAAAAGCGGGGATCAAAGAGCAGTCACCTAAAAAGGACAGCGCATGTTGAAGGCAGACTCCAAAGAACCATAGAAGGACTTGTGAGAAGGGGTGCAATTATGGCAAATAAATTCCAGGTGGGGTTAACTAATGAATACATCATCAGTGTGAGTGATAAAAGCTCCGATTGCCTGGTGGCCAGTGCACTCGAGTAGATGAAGGATTGCCCAAGTGGCCACCATGGTGTAATAAAGAATACCTGCTCTCAGATCCTCAAAACTGTGTTCAAAAGTTGCTATCCAGCAGATTTCAGTATCAGTGGTGTCCCTGACTCCATTATGCCCCTTGCACACTTTCACGAGGGCCCCTTGGTTCCACGAGGCCCTGCTGGATAACAGTGGACCCTTGGTTCCATTTGGGTCTGTACTGTCAAAATGGCCTCCTTAGTTCTGCACTGCCACAATGCTCTCCTTGGTGCCACGAGGCCTTGGTGTGTCACAACAGCCTCTCGGTTCCATGAACTGCCATAGTGTCAGCACTGTCTCTTGGATCTGCAGTATCACGATGGACAGTTGGTTACAAGCAGCCCCGCCGTGTCACAACGACTATTTGCTCCAGTGAGGCCCCGCAATGGCACACTGGACCCCTGGCTCCATGAGGTTCCATAGTGTGACATGGTTGCCTTGATTCCAAGAGGTTCTGCCGGGTCACACTGGACCCTTGGCTCCGTGAGGTTCCGTGGTATCGCCATGGTTTCCCTGGATCCGCAGTAGCACTATGGACCATAGGTTTCATGCAGCTTTGCTGTGCTACAGTGGCTCCTTGGTTCCATCAAGTGCCACTGTGTAACAAGGGAATCTTGGTCCCATGAGGTTCTGGACTGTCACAATGCTGTCCTTGGTTCTGGACTCTAACAACGGACCCTTGGTTCCACGAGGTTCCATTACGTCACAATGCTCTCCTTGGTTCCACAAGGCCTTGCTTTGTCACAATGGACCCTTGGTTCCATGAGCTTCCGTAGTGTAACCATGGTCTCCTGGGATCTGCATTGTCACAATGGACAATTGGTTGCATGGGAGCCTGCTGTGTCACAAGAGAGCCTTAGTTCCATGACGTTCTGGACTGTCACAGTGGTCTCCCTGCTTCAACGAGGCCCTGGAGTGTCACAAGGGCTGCTTGGTTCTGTGAGCTTCCACAACGTCCCAATGGTCTCCTTGTTTCTGCAGTGTCATAGTGGACTCTTGGTTCCATGAGGTTCCTAAATGTCACAGGTCTCCTTGGTTCCATGTGGCCCTGCTGTGTCACCACAGCCCCTTGGTTCCAGGAGTTTCTGGGCTGTCAGCAGTGGTTCCTTTTCTTCCAATCAGGCACCGCTGTGTCACACTGCACCCTGGCTTCCATGAAGTTCTTCAGTGTCACAGTGGCCCCTTGGATCCATGCGGTCCCATAGTGTCACCATGGTCTCCTTGGATCTGCATTGTCATAAGGGACCATTGGTTCCACGTGGCCCGGCTGTGTCACAGTGATGTGGATTCCGTAATTGCCTTCAGCGTCACAATGGAGCCTTGTTTCTGTGAGGCTCTCAACTGTCACAATTGTCTCCTTGGTTCCATCAGCCCCCGCTGTGTCACAAGGGTCCCCTTGGTTCCATGAGCACACCAAAGCTTTGCATAAACATTGAGCAGCACCTGCTTAACACACCTGGGAACATCTGTCTGCATTCAAAAGACAGGTCACAGCTGAGAAAGGCACCAGCAGCTTCCATCTGCAACAGAGATGCAGGGAAAGGACAAGGACAGAGAATTCAGCTGCAAGACTCCGATAATTCTGCATCCAGACATCATTTCTGGTCCCACTGTCCCTAGTAGAAAGGTGTCATCATTCCAGGCAGCCTGTACTCAGCATGTGCTTCTACAGTGGGGATTTGTCGTTTAGGAGACCTGCTCAGGCTTTTCCCTTCTTTCCTCACAAACAGGAATACTTGTCCCGGGCCTGGATGCAGGCAGAGCCCTGAGGAGAGCACGTGCGACATGGTGCAGTGGGCAGGGACAGCCAGCTGCAGAGTTCAGGGGGAAGGGCTTCCGGTGCAGGGCCAGGGATGTCAGTCCCAGCTGGGCCATGTCAGACACGCTGAGGCTGGGCTTGGGGAGCAGCTTGTCCAAACAGGGTCAGCCTGCAAGGGGCTCATTCTTCTGTGGGCCCACGCCTCCTAAGGAGACGTTCAGCATCAAGATCACCTGGGGAATGCCTAAGTTGCTTCTTCTTTGAACTGAAAAAGAAAAATTACTCCCTTTTATAACACTGAAAATCGTGAGCTGTACCTTGAAATCTTCCTCCTTAAGAGAACTCCAAAGTGACTCCAAGCAGCTGCACAAGGCCTGGAGACTGGAAGACATTGGAAAGAAGACAAAGAGCTCCTGAGGGTTTTCTGTATTTTAATGATCCCCAACGGTGGATTTGGGGCTGAGTCCAGGAGCCCCAGGCACTGAGAGAAGGTTGAAGAAGCTGCTCAAGGAGTCAGAAGCAAAACTCCAACTCCCTTGGAGCATCAGTGGCCCCACTGAGGGCAGGGACTGCCAAAGGCTCCCCAGGGAGTGGTGAGAGCAGATCCTTGAGGCCAGGATTGCAGGAGCCCGAGGCTGTGAGCAGGGAACTGCAATGCTGAGCAAGGCCTGGGCTGGTTGGAGGAAGCAGAAAGGCCAAGGCCTGAGCCCAGGCCTGGGCCAGCAGGGCCTGTCCCTCACAGGTGGCTCGGGGCTGTTCCTGGAGCACTGGGATGGGAGAGGCAGCAAGGACAAATGTCATCAGGCTGTGTGACACTCCAGATGCTCATGGAACCAAGGGCCAGTGTGACACAGCAGGGCCTGATGGAAACAAGAGGCCGTGCTGAGCCTGCGCGCCTGTAACACCGCAGAACACTGAAATGCTGAGGGTGAGCAAAGGTTCCTTTCCTCGAGTTTGGTGCAGAGTAGAAACCCCAGCCAGATATTCTCAAGAGGTCAAAACGACACAAAAGTGTACTGGAAAAATACAGAAAACCGAGCTCCTTTGGCAAATGATTTCATACAACATCCAATTCAACGTGCAACACTTAGCGTAGCAGGAACATCATTAACTCAGCCCATGTAAGATGGAAACCTTTAGGCATAAAAATGTTAAACTACCCAAAAACATTCCAGTAAAAGAGGATAAGAAGGTTAAAAGAGAAAAAAGAGACAGAAAGACAGAAGATCTCCAGATAGATATGCAGAGAGCTACCAGCTGCTAGGCTTCCAGTGTGGCTGAGACACAGACCCAGGAGATTTCAGGATTCAGACCAGGGCTTGACGTCATGCCCGATTTTTTCAATTCCCTAGCGTTTTGTAAGCTCTCCTCTTTCCGGGGACATCTGCTTTCTTCCCACTCACTGCTGTGTTTCATTGCCTTTGTGTGGGATTGATTGACAGCTCGGCCAATCAGAGCTGGGTGGGCGCTGCCCCTGCTGTGTGATTGATTGACGGCTCAGCCAATCAGAGCTGGGTGGGCGCTGCTCCTGCTGTGTGGGATTGATTGACGGCTCAGCCAATCAGAGCTGGCTGGGCGCTGCCCCTGCTGTGTGATTGATTGACAGCTCAACCAATCAGAGCAGGCTGGGCGCTGCTCCTGCTGTGTGACTGATTAACGGCTCAACCAATCAGAGCTGGGTGGGCGCTGCTCCTGCTGTGTGGGATTGATTGACGGCTCAGCCAATCAGAGCTGGGTGGGCGCTACCCCTGCTGTGTGATTGGCAGATCTGCCAGGCCATGGCTGGGGGCGGGGCTCTGTCCCACCTCATTCCAAGGTCTGTCCCAGCCCCGGCCCCACTCGGCCATTCCGAGCATCCCGACGGGTCTGGGGACATTGATGTCATCCAGCCTCTGACAGCGACCATGGGGACACTGCGGAACCTCATGGAACCAAAGAGACCATTTTGACACTCTGGTGCCTCATGCAATCAGGGCCACCTTTGTGAGACTCGGGACCCCAATGGAACCAAGGGTCAGTGATGAAGCTGTGCGGCCCAGAGAACCAAGGAGCCTTTGTTACACAGCAGGGCCACATGGAGCCCAGGGGCCATGGTGACTCTGCAGGACCTTAGGGAAGCAAGGGGCCATTGTTATCACTACTGAAGCAGGGAGAATATTGTGACAAGGAGAATATCGGGACACTACAGGGACTCCCGGAATCAAGGAGTACATTGTGACACTGTGAGGCCCCATGGAACCAAGGCAACATGGAACAGGTCTGGCTGGCTGGGCCTCCCGGGGGCCACCTGGCAAGACTGGCTGATCCTGGAATGTTGAGGACTGCCTCTCATCAGCTCCTGGAGCACTGAGGCTCTGTGCTTTCCTTCCTATGGAAAAGTACCATCCGCTTTTGCAGGTTCCCACGGCTGAAACTGATATTCCCCCTGAAAAAGCACTACATACAAGGCTTGCTCCCAGCCAAAATCTGCTAGGAGTAACAGCTCTGGGTGGCCACCGTTTCCTGAGGGCTGCCTCTCATCTACCACTCTAAGGGTCGGTGTGAAGTTTCCCTCATTTTTGCCTCATGACCCTCTCAAGAAGACCTCAAGGACCCCCGCCCAGGTTGACTCTGGACAATGATTTTCTGGCCTGCTTGAGGTGGGTGCTTGCCAAGGGACTCTTTGCAGGTGTGTTGTGCTCACTGGACTCTGCTGTCATGGTACCAGCTGAAGCCTGCATGTACTGCACGACCGCACCTGTCTCTTGGAGCCCCACACAATGCTCCATAAATCTCCCCACCTCTTGGCCACAAGCCACTCGCTTTGAAAAAGGACTATAAAAGAGCGATCCTCTGGAGGAGACCCTGAGTACTCCCCACGGATGACCACCCTTCCATTGGCTGGCGCACCATGACGTTGGTCTCGTCTGTTGGTAGCTATTTCCCCCTTCCCCTCTTTTTCTCTCTCTAGACTCCATTTCCTATATCTCTCCCCTCTATCGCAACTGAATTGTTTGGCATTCAATAAAAATGCATTGCTGTTGTTGAATAAACTGATTTGTTCCCCGCTATTTGCCTGCTATTACCTCTGAGATCAAACAATCCCCGGCCTGTCTTGGTAGATGGTGACACCCCCCCCCCGCAAATCCCCCATCCCCCTGCTTCTCCCAGTTGATTGCTGATCGTGCTGTGACATGGAATGGAACATCCCTTGCGCCAGTCCAGCCCAGCTGTCCCATCCCTGTTCCCTCAGGAGCACTTGCCCACCCCAAGTCCATGGGTTGGAGGGGCTTGCAGACACGCCTCGTGGGGGGAGCATTGTGACAAGGACAGGAGAACAGAAGAACATTTACACTTACCAAGGGCAGAGAACAGAAGAGCACAGCCTTGGAGAAACGCACAAAGGATGTAGCTGAGGCAAACAGAGCGTGCACAAAATGCAAGGAGAATGTCAGCTCAGCTCTGCAAGGCTGACAAAAGCAGAAGTTATACACAACAATAATATTGCCCTTCCTCAAAAGCGGGGATCAAAGAGCAGTCACCTAAAAAGGACAGTGCATGTTGAAGGCAGACTCCAAAGAACCATAGAAGGACTTGTGAGAAGGGGTGCAATTATGGCAAATAAATTCCAGGTGGGGTTAACTAATGAATACATCATCAGTGTGAGTGATAAAAGCTCCGATTGCCTGGTGGCCAGTGCACTCGAGTAGATGAAGGATTGCCCAAGTGGCCACCATGGTGTAATAAAGAATACCTGCTCTCAGATCCTCAAAACTGTGTTCAAAAGTTGCTATCCAGCAGATTTCAGTATCAGTGGTGTCCCTGACTCCATTATGCCCCTTGCACACTTTCACGAGGGCCCCTTGGTTCCACGAGGCCCTGCTGGATAACAGTGGACCCTTGGTTCCATTTGGGTCTGTACTGTCAAAATGGCCTCCTTGGTTCTGCACTGCCACAATGCTCTCCTTGGTGCCACGAGGCCTTGGTGTGTCACAACAGCCTCTCGGTTCCATGAACTGCCATAGTGTCAGCACGGTCTCTTGGATCTGCAGTATCACGATGGACAGTTGGTTACAAGCAGCCCCGCCGTGTCACAACGACTATTTGCTCCAGTGAGGCTCCGCAATGGCACACTGGACCCTTGGCTCCATGAGGTTCCATAGTGTGACATGGTTGCCTTGATTCCAAGAGGTTCTGCCGGGTCACACTGGACCCTTGGCTCCGTGAGGTTCCGTGGTATCGCCATGGTTTCCCTGGATCCGCAGTAGCACTATGGACCATAGGTTTCATGCAGCTTTGCTGTGCTACAGTGGCTCCTTGGTTCCATCAAGTGCCACTGTGTAACAAGGGAATCTTGGTCCCATGAGGTTCTGGACTGTCACAATGCTGTCCTTGGTTCTGGACTCTAACAACGGACCCTTGGTTCCACGAGGTTCCATTACGTCACAATGCTCTCCTTGGTTCCACAAGGCCTTGCTTTGTCACAATGGACCCTTGGTTCCATGAGCTTCCGTAGTGTAACCATGGTCTCCTGGGATCTGCATTGTCACAATGGACAATTGGTTGCATGGGAGCCTGCTGTGTCACAAGAGAGCCTTAGTTCTATGACGTTCTGGACTGTCACAGTGGTCTCCCTGCTTCAACGAGGCCCTGGAGTGTCACAAGGGCTGCTTGGTTCTGTGAGCTTCCACAACGTCCCAATGGTCTCCTTGTTTCTGCAGTGTCATAGTGGACTCTTGGTTCCATGAGGTTCCTAAATGTCACAGGTCTCCTTGGTTCCATGTGGCCCTGCTGTGTCACCACAGCCCCTTGGTTCCAGGAGTTTCTGGGCTGTCAGCAGTGGTTCCTTTTCTTCCAATCAGGCACCGCTGTGTCACACTGCACCCTGGCTTCCATGAAGTTCTTCAGTGTCACAGTGGCCCCTTGGATCCATGCGGTCCCATAGTGTCACCATGGTCTCCTTGGATCTGCATTGTCATAAGGGACCATTGGTTCCACGTGGCCCGGCTGTGTCACAGTGATGTGGATTCCGTAATTGCCTTCAGCGTCACAATGGAGCCTTGTTTCTGTGAGGCTCTCAACTGTCACAATTGTCTCCTTGGTTCCATCAGCCCCCGCTGTGTCACAAGGGTCCCCTTGGTTCCATGAGCACACCAAAGCTTTGCATAAACATTGAGCAGCACCTGCTTAACACACCTGGGAACATCTGTCTGCATTCAAAAGACAGGTCACAGCTGAGAAAGGCACCAGCAGCTTCCATCTGCAACAGAGATGCAGGGAAAGGACAAGGACAGAGAATTCAGCTGCAAGACTCCGAGAATTCTGCATCCAGACATCATTTCTGGTCCCACTGTCCCTAGTAGAAAGGTGTCATCATTCCAGGCAGCCTGTACTCAGCATGTGCTTCTACAGTGGGGATTTGTCGTTTAGGAGACCTGCTCAGGCTTTTCCCTTCTTTCCTCACAAACAGGAATACTTGTCCCGGGCCTGGATGCAGGCAGAGCCCTGAGGAGAGCACGTGCGACATGGTGCAGTGGGCAGGGACAGCCAGCTGCAGAGTTCAGGGGGAAGGGCTTCCGGTGCAGGGCCAGGGATGTCAGTCCCAGCTGGGCCATGTCAGACACGCTGAGGCTGGGCTTGGGGAGCAGCTTGTCCAAACAGGGTCAGCCTGCAAGGGGCTCATTCTTCTGTGGGCCCACGCCTCCTAAGGAGACGTTCAGCATCAAGATCACCTGGGGAATGCCTAAGTTGCTTCTTCTTTGAACTGAAAAAGAAAAATTACTCCCTTTTATAACACTGAAAATCGTGAGCTGTACCTTGAAATCTTCCTCCTTAAGAGAACTCCAAAGTGACTCCAAGCAGCTGCACAAGGCCTGGAGACTGGAAGACATTGGAAAGAAGACAAAGAGCTCCTGAGGGTTTTCTGTATTTTAATGATCCCCAACGGTGGATTTGGGGCTGAGTCCAGGAGCCCCAGGCACTGAGAGAAGGTTGAAGAAGCTGCTCAAGGAGTCAGAAGCAAAACTCCAAGTCCCTTGGAGCATCAGTGGCCCCACTGAGGGCAGGGACTGCCAAAGGCTCCCCAGGGAGTGGTGAGAGCAGATCCTTGAGGCCAGGATTGCAGGAGCCCGAGGCTGTGAGCAGGGAACTGCAATGCTGAGCAAGGCCTGGGCTGGTTGGAGGAAGCAGAAAGGCCAAGGCCTGAGCCCAGGCCTGGGCCAGCAGGGCCTGTCCCTCACAGGTGGCTCGGGGCTGTTCCTGGAGCACTGGGATGGGAGAGGCAGCAAGGACAAATGTCATCAGGCTGTGTGACACTCCAGATGCTCATGGAACCAAGGGCCAGTGTGACACAGCAGGGCCTGATGGAAACAAGAGGCCGTGCTGAGCCTGCGCGCCTGTAACACCGCAGAACACTGAAATGCTGAGGGTGAGCAAAGGTTCCTTTCCTCGAGTTTGGTGCAGAGTAGAAACCCCAGCCAGATATTCTCAAGAGGTCAAAACGACACAAAAGTGTACTGGAAAAATACAGAAAACCGAGCTCCTTTGGCAAATGATTTCATACAACATCCAATTCAACGTGCAACACTTAGCGTAGCAGGAACATCATTAACTCAGCCCATGTAAGATGGAAACCTTTAGGCATAAAAATGTTAAACTACCCAAAAACATTCCAGTAAAAGAGGATAAGAAGGTTAAAAGAGAAAAAAGAGACAGAAAGACAGAAGATCTCCAGATAGATATGCAGAGAGCTACCAGCTGCTAGGCTTCCAGTGTGGCTGAGACACAGACCCAGGAGATTTCAGGATTCAGACCAGGGCTTGACGTCATGCCCGATTTTTTCAATTCCCTAGCGTTTTGTAAGCTCTCCTCTTTCCGGGGACATCTGCTTTCTTCCCACTCACTGCTGTGTTTCATTGCCTTTGTGTGGGATTGATTGACAGCTCGGCCAATCAGAGCTGGGTGGGCGCTGCCCCTGCTGTGTGATTGATTGACGGCTCAGCCAATCAGAGCTGGGTGGGCGCTGCTCCTGCTGTGTGGGATTGATTGACGGCTCAGCCAATCAGAGCTGGCTGGGCGCTGCCCCTGCTGTGTGATTGATTGACAGCTCAACCAATCAGAGCAGGCTGGGCGCTGCTCCTGCTGTGTGACTGATTAACGGCTCAACCAATCAGAGCTGGGTGGGCGCTGCTCCTGCTGTGTGGGATTGATTGACGGCTCAGCCAATCAGAGCTGGGTGGGCGCTACCCCTGCTGTGTGATTGGCAGATCTGCCAGGCCATGGCTGGGGGCGGGGCTCTGTCCCACCTCATTCCAAGGTCTGTCCCAGCCCCGGCCCCACTCGGCCATTCCGAGCATCCCGACGGGTCTGGGGACATTGATGTCATCCAGCCTCTGACAGCGACCATGGGGACACTGCGGAACCTCATGGAACCAAAGAGACCATTTTGACACTCTGGTGCCTCATGCAATCAGGGCCACCTTTGTGAGACTCGGGACCCCAATGGAACCAAGGGTCAGTGATGAAGCTGTGCGGCCCAGAGAACCAAGGAGCCTTTGTTACACAGCAGGGCCACATGGAGCCCAGGGGCCATGGTGACTCTGCAGGACCTTAGGGAAGCAAGGGGCCATTGTTATCACTACTGAAGCAGGGAGAATATTGTGACAAGGAGAATATCGGGACACTACAGGGACTCCCGGAATCAAGGAGTACATTGTGACACTGTGAGGCCCCATGGAACCAAGGCAACATGGAACAGGTCTGGCTGGCTGGGCCTCCCGGGGGCCACCTGGCAAGACTGGCTGATCCTGGAATGTTGAGGACTGCCTCTCATCAGCTCCTGGAGCACTGAGGCTCTGTGCTTTCCTTCCTATGGAAAAGTACCATCCGCTTTTGCAGGTTCCCACGGCTGAAACTGATATTCCCCCTGAAAAAGCACTACATACAAGGCTTGCTCCCAGCCAAAATCTGCTAGGAGTAACAGCTCTGGGTGGCCACCGTTTCCTGAGGGCTGCCTCTCATCTACCACTCTAAGGGTCGGTGTGAAGTTTCCCTCATTTTTGCCTCATGACCCTCTCAAGAAGACCTCAAGGACCCCCGCCCAGGTTGACTCTGGACAATGATTTTCTGGCCTGCTTGAGGTGGGTGCTTGCCAAGGGACTCTTTGCAGGTGTGTTGTGCTCACTGGACTGTGCTGTCATGGTACCAGCTGAAGCCTGCATGTACTGCACGACCGCACCTGTCTCTTGGAGCACCACACAATGCTCCATAAATCTCCCCACCTCTTGGCCACAAGCCACTCGCTTTGAAAAAGGACTATAAAAGAGCGATCCTCTGGAGGAGACCCTGAGTACTCCCCACGGATGACCACCCTTCCATTGGCTGGCGCACCATGACGTTGGTCTCGTCTGTTGGTAGCTATTTCCCCCTTCCCCTCTTTTTCTCTCTCTAGACTCCATTTCCTATATCTCTCCCCTCTAGCGCAACTGAATTGTTTGGCATTCAATAAAAATGCATTGCTGTTGTTGAATAAACTGATTTGTCCCCTGCTATTTGCCTGCTATTACCTCTGAGATCAAACAATCCCCGGCCTGTCTTGGTAGATGGTGACACCCCCCCCCCGCAAATCCCCCATCCCCCTGCTTCTCCCAGTTGATTGCTGATCGTGCTGTGACATGGAATGGAACATCCCTTGCGCCAGTCCAGCCCAGCTGTCCCATCCCTGTTCCCTCAGGAGCACTTGCCCACCCCAAGTCCATGGGTTGGAGGGGCTTGCAGACACGCCTCGTGGGGGGAGCATTGTGACAAGGACAGGAGAACAGAAGAACATTTACACTTATCGCGGGCAGAGAACAGAAGAGCACAGCCTTGGAGAAACGCACAAAGGATGTAGCTGAGGCAAACAGAGCGTGCACAAAATGCAAGGAGAATGTCAGCTCAGCTCTGCAAGGCTGACAAAAGCAGAAGTTATACACAACAATAATATTGCCCTTCCTCAAAAGCGGGGATCAAAGAGCAGTCACCTAAAAAGGACAGTGCATGTTGAAGGCAGACTCCAAAGAACCATAGAAGGACTTGTGAGAAGGGGTGCAATTATAGCAAATAAATTCCAGGTGGGGTTAACTAATGAATACATCATCAGTGTGAGTGATAAAAGCTCCGATTGCCTGGTGGCCAGTGCACTCGAGTAGATGAAGGATTGCCCAAGTGGCCACCATGGTGTAATAAAGAATACCTGCTCTCAGATCCTCAAAACTGTGTTCAAAAGTTGCTATCCAGCAGATTTCAGTATCAGTGGTGTCCCTGACTCCATTATGCCCCTTGCACACTTTCACGAGGGCCCCTTGGTTCCACGAGGCCCTGCTGGATAACAGTGGACCCTTGGTTCCATTTGGGTCTGTACTGTCAAAATGGCCTCCTTAGTTCTGCACTGCCACAATGCTCTCCTTGGTGCCACGAGGCCTTGGTGTGTCACAACAGCCTCTCGGTTCCATGAACTGCCATAGTGTCAGCACTGTCTCTTGGATCTGCAGTATCACGATGGACAGTTGGTTACAAGCAGCCCCGCCGTGTCACAACGACTATTTGCTCCAGTGAGGCCCCGCAATGGCACACTGGACCCCTGGCTCCATGAGGTTCCATAGTGTGACATGGTTGCCTTGATTCCAAGAGGTTCTGCCGGGTCACACTGGACCCTTGGCTCCGTGAGGTTCCGTGGTATCGCCATGGTTTCCCTGGATCCGCAGTAGCACTATGGACCATAGGTTTCATGCAGCTTTGCTGTGCTACAGTGGCTCCTTGGTTCCATCAAGTGCCACTGTGTAACAAGGGAATCTTGGTCCCATGAGGTTCTGGACTGTCACAATGCTGTCCTTGGTTCTGGACTCTAACAACGGACCCTTGGTTCCACGAGGTTCCATTACGTCACAATGCTCTCCTTGGTTCCACAAGGCCTTGCTTTGTCACAATGGACCCTTGGTTCCATGAGCTTCCGTAGTGTAACCATGGTCTCCTGGGATCTGCATTGTCACAATGGACAATTGGTTGCATGGGAGCCTGCTGTGTCACAAGAGAGCCTTAGTTCCATGACGTTCTGGACTGTCACAGTGGTCTCCCTGCTTCAACGAGGCCCTGGAGTGTCACAAGGGCTGCTTGGTTCTGTGAGCTTCCACAACGTCCCAATGGTCTCCTTGTTTCTGCAGTGTCATAGTGGACTCTTGGTTCCATGAGGTTCCTAAATGTCACAGGTCTCCTTGGTTCCATGTGGCCCTGCTGTGTCACCACAGCCCCTTGGTTCCAGGAGTTTCTGGGCTGTCAGCAGTGGTTCCTTTTCTTCCAATCAGGCACCGCTGTGTCACACTGCACCCTGGCTTCCATGAAGTTCTTCAGTGTCACAGTGGCCCCTTGGATCCATGCGGTCCCATAGTGTCACCATGGTCTCCTTGGATCTGCATTGTCATAAGGGACCATTGGTTCCACGTGGCCCGGCTGTGTCACAGTGATGTGGATTCCGTAATTGCCTTCAGCGTCACAATGGAGCCTTGTTTCTGTGAGGCTCTCAACTGTCACAATTGTCTCCTTGGTTCCATCAGCCCCCGCTGTGTCACAAGGGTCCCCTTGGTTCCATGAGCACACCAAAGCTTTGCATAAACATTGAGCAGCACCTGCTTAACACACCTGGGAACATCTGTCTGCATTCAAAAGACAGGTCACAGCTGAGAAAGGCACCAGCAGCTTCCATCTGCAACAGAGATGCAGGGAAAGGACAAGGACAGAGAATTCAGCTGCAAGACTCCGAGAATTCTGCATCCAGACATCATTTCTGGTCCCACTGTCCCTAGTAGAAAGGTGTCATCATTCCAGGCAGCCTGTACTCAGCATGTGCTTCTACAGTGGGGATTTGTCGTTTAGGAGACCTGCTCAGGCTTTTCCCTTCTTTCCTCACAAACAGGAATACTTGTCCCGGGCCTGGATGCAGGCAGAGCCCTGAGGAGAGCACGTGCGACATGGTGCAGTGGGCAGGGACAGCCAGCTGCAGAGTTCAGGGGGGAAGGGCTTCCGGTGCAGGGCCAGGGATGTCAGTCCCAGCTGGGCCATGTCAGACACGCTGAGGCTGGGCTTGGGGAGCAGCTTGTCCAAACAGGGTCAGCCTGCAAGGGGCTCATTCTTCTGTGGGCCCACGCCTCCTAAGGAGACGTTCAGCATCAAGATCACCTGGGGAATGCCTAAGTTGCTTCTTCTTGGAACTGAAAAAGAAAAATTACTCCCTTTTATAACACTGAAAATCGTGAGCTGTACCTTGAAATCTTCCTCCTTAAGAGAACTCCAAAGTGACTCCAAGCAGCTGCACAAGGCCTGGAGACTGGAAGACATTGGAAAGAAGACAAAGAGCTCCTGAGGGTTTTCTGTATTTTAATGATCCCCAACGGTGGATTTGGGGCTGAGTCCAGGAGCCCCAGGCACTGAGAGAAGGTTGAAGAAGCTGCTCAAGGAGTCAGAAGCAAAACTCCAAGTCCCTTGGAGCATCAGTGGCCCCACTGAGGGCAGGGACTGCCAAAGGCTCCCCAGGGAGTGGTGAGAGCAGATCCTTGAGGCCAGGATTGCAGGAGCCCGAGGCTGTGAGCAGGGAACTGCAATGCTGAGCAAGGCCTGGGCTGGTTGGAGGAAGCAGAAAGGCCAAGGCCTGAGCCCAGGCCTGGGCCAGCAGGGCCTGTCCCTCACAGGTGGCTCGGGGCTGTTCCTGGAGCACTGGGATGGGAGAGGCAGCAAGGACAAATGTCATCAGGCTGTGTGACACTCCAGATGCTCATGGAACCAAGGGCCAGTGTGACACAGCAGGGCCTGATGGAAACAAGAGGCCGTGCTGAGCCTGCGCGCCTGTAACACCGCAGAACACTGAAATGCTGAGGGTGAGCAAAGGTTCCTTTCCTCGAGTTTGGTGCAGAGTAGAAACCCCAGCCAGATATTCTCAAGAGGTCAAAACGACACAAAAGTGTACTGGAAAAATACAGAAAACCGAGCTCCTTTGGCAAATGATTTCATACAACATCCAATTCAACGTGCAACACTTAGCGTAGCAGGAACATCATTAACTCAGCCCATGTAAGATGGAAACCTTTAGGCATAAAAATGTTAAACTACCCAAAAACATTCCAGTAAAAGAGGATAAGAAGGTTAAAAGAGAAAAAAGAGACAGAAAGACAGAAGATCTCCAGATAGATATGCAGAGAGCTACCAGCTGCTAGGCTTCCAGTGTGGCTGAGACACAGACCCAGGAGATTTCAGGATTCAGACCAGGGCTTGACGTCATGCCCGATTTTTTCAATTCCCTAGCGTTTTGTAAGCTCTCCTCTTTTCGGGGACATCTGCTTTCTTCCCACTCACTGCTGTGTTTCATTGCCTTTGTGTGGGATTGATTGACAGCTCGGCCAATCAGAGCTGGGTGGGCGCTGCCCCTGCTGTGTGATTGATTGACGGCTCAGCCAATCAGAGCTGGGTGGGCGCTGCCCCTGCTGTGTGATTGATTGACAGCTCAACCAATCAGAGCAGGCTGGGCGCTGCTCCTGCTGTGTGACTGTTTAACGGCTCAACCAATCAGAGCTGGGTGGGCGCTGCTCCTGCTGTGTGGGATTGATTGACGGCTCAGCCAATCAGAGCTGGGTGGGCGCTACCCCTGCTGTGTGATTGGCAGATCTGCCAGGCCATGGCTGGGGGCGGGGCTCTGTCCCACCTCATTCCAAGGTCTGTCCCAGCCCCGGCCCCACTCGGCCATTCCGAGCATCCCGACGGGTCTGGGGACATTGATGTCATTCAGCCTCTGACAGCGACCATGGGGACACTGCGGAACCTCATGGAACCAAAGAGACCATTTTGACACTCTGGTGCCTCATGCAATCAGGGCCACCTTTGTGAGACTCGGGACCCCAATGGAACCAAGGGTCAGTGATGAAGCTGTGCGGCCCAGAGAACCAAGGAGCCTTTGTTACACAGCAGGGCCACATGGAGCCCAGGGGCCATGGTGACTCTGCAGGACCTTAGGGAAGCAAGGGGCCATTGTTATCACTACTGAAGCAGGGAGAATATTGTGACAAGGAGAATATCGGGACACTACAGGGACTCCCGGAATCAAGGAGTACATTGTGACACTGTGAGGCCCCATGGAACCAAGGCAACATGGAACAGGTCTGGCTGGCTGGGCCTCCCGGGGGCCACCTGGCAAGACTGGCTGATCCTGGAATGTTGAGGACTGCCTCTCATCAGCTCCTGGAGCACTGAGGCTCTGTGCTTTCCTTCCTATGGAAAAGTACCATCCGCTTTTGCAGGTTCCCACGGCTGAAACTGATATTCCCCCTGAAAAAGCACTACATACAAGGCTTGCTCCCAGCCAAAATCTGCTAGGAGTAACAGCTCTGGGTGGCCACCGTTTCCTGAGGGCTGCCTCTCATCTACCACTCTAAGGGTCGGTGTGAAGTTTCCCTCATTTTTGCCTCATGACCCTCTCAAGAAGACCTCAAGGACCCCCGCCCAGGTTGACTCTGGACAATGATTTTCTGGCCTGCTTGAGGTGGGTGCTTGCCAAGGGACTCTTTGCAGGTGTGTTGTGCTCACTGGACTCTGCTGTCATGGTACCAGCTGAAGCCTGCATGTACTGCACGACCGCACCTGTCTCTTGGAGCACCACACAATGCTCCATAAATCTCCCCACCTCTTGGCCACAAGCCACTCGCTTTGAAAAAGGACTATAAAAGAGCGATCCTCTGGAGGAGACCCTGAGTACTCCCCACGGATGACCACCCTTCCATTGGCTGGCGCACCATGACGTTGGTCTCGTCTGTTGGTAGCTATTTCCCCCTTCCCCTCTTTTTCTCTCTCTAGACTCCATTTCCTATATCTCTCCCCTCTATCGCAACTGAATTGTTTGGCATTCAATAAAAATGCATTGCTGTTGTTGAATAAACTGATTTGTCCCCTGCTATTTGCCTGCTATTACCTCTGAGATCAAACAATCCCCGGCCTGTCTTGGTAGATGGTGACACTCCCCCCCCCCCCCCCGCAAATCCCCCATCCCCCTGCTTCTCCCAGTTGATTGCTGATCGTGCTGTGACATGGAATGGAACATCCCTTGCGCCAGTCCAGCCCAGCTGTCCCATCCCTGTTCCCTCAGGAGCACTTGCCCACCCCAAGTCCATGGGTTGGAGGGGCTTGCAGACACGCCTCGTGGGGGGAGCATTGTGACAAGGACAGGAGAACAGAAGAACATTTACACTTATCGCGGGCAGAGAACAGAAGAGCACAGCCTTGGAGAAACGCACAAAGGATGTAGCTGAGGCAAACAGAGCGTGCACAAAATGCAAGGAGAATGTCAGCTCAGCTCTGCAAGGCTGACAAAAGCAGAAGTTATACACAACAATAATATTGCCCTTCCTCAAAAGCGGGGATCAAAGAGCAGTCACCTAAAAAGGACAGTGCATGTTGAAGGCAGACTCCAAAGAACCATAGAAGGACTTGTGAGAAGGGGTGCAATTATGGCAAATAAATTCCAGGTGGGGTTAACTAATGAATACATCATCAGTGTGAGTGATAAAAGCTCCGATTGCCTGGTGGCCAGTGCACTCGAGTAGATGAAGGATTGCCCAAGTGGCCACCATGGTGTAATAAAGAATACCTGCTCTCAGATCCTCAAAACTGTGTTCAAAAGTTGCTATCCAGCAGATTTCAGTATCAGTGGTGTCCCTGACTCCATTATGCCCCTTGCACACTTTCACGAGGGCCCCTTGGTTCCACGAGGCCCTGCTGGATAACAGTGGACCCTTGGTTCCATTTGGGTCTGTACTGTCAAAATGGCCTCCTTAGTTCTGCACTGCCACAATGCTCTCCTTGGTGCCACGAGGCCTTGGTGTGTCACAACAGCCTCTCGGTTCCATGAACTGCCATAGTGTCAGCACTGTCTCTTGGATCTGCAGTATCACGATGGACAGTTGGTTACAAGCAGCCCCGCCGTGTCACAACGACTATTTGCTCCAGTGAGGCCCCGCAATGGCACACTGGACCCCTGGCTCCATGAGGTTCCATAGTGTGACATGGTTGCCTTGATTCCAAGAGGTTCTGCCGGGTCACACTGGACCCTTGGCTCCGTGAGGTTCCGTGGTATCGCCATGGTTTCCCTGGATCCGCAGTAGCACTATGGACCATAGGTTTCATGCAGCTTTGCTGTGCTACAGTGGCTCCTTGGTTCCATCAAGTGCCACTGTGTAACAAGGGAATCTTGGTCCCATGAGGTTCTGGACTGTCACAATGCTGTCCTTGGTTCTGGACTCTAACAACGGACCCTTGGTTCCACGAGGTTCCATTACGTCACAATGCTCTCCTTGGTTCCACAAGGCCTTGCTTTGTCACAATGGACCCTTGGTTCCATGAGCTTCCGTAGTGTAACCATGGTCTCCTGGGATCTGCATTGTCACAATGGACAATTGGTTGCATGGGAGCCTGCTGTGTCACAAGAGAGCCTTAGTTCCATGACGTTCTGGACTGTCACAGTGGTCTCCCTGCTTCAACGAGGCCCTGGAGTGTCACAAGGGCTGCTTGGTTCTGTGAGCTTCCACAACGTCCCAATGGTCTCCTTGTTTCTGCAGTGTCATAGTGGACTCTTGGTTCCATGAGGTTCCTAAATGTCACAGGTCTCCTTGGTTCCATGTGGCCCTGCTGTGTCACCACAGCCCCTTGGTTCCAGGAGTTTCTGGGCTGTCAGCAGTGGTTCCTTTTCTTCCAATCAGGCACCGCTGTGTCACACTGCACCCTGGCTTCCATGAAGTTCTTCAGTGTCACAGTGGCCCCTTGGATCCATGCGGTCCCATAGTGTCACCATGGTCTCCTTGGATCTGCATTGTCATAAGGGACCATTGGTTCCACGTGGCCCGGCTGTGTCACAGTGATGTGGATTCCGTAATTGCCTTCAGCGTCACAATGGAGCCTTGTTTCTGTGAGGCTCTCAACTGTCACAATTGTCTCCTTGGTTCCATCAGCCCCCGCTGTGTCACAAGGGTCCCCTTGGTTCCATGAGCACACCAAAGCTTTGCATAAACATTGAGCAGCACCTGCTTAACACACCTGGGAACATCTGTCTGCATTCAAAAGACAGGTCACAGCTGAGAAAGGCACCAGCAGCTTCCATCTGCAACAGAGATGCAGGGAAAGGACAAGGACAGAGAATTCAGCTGCAAGACTCCGAGAATTCTGCATCCAGACATCATTTCTGGTCCCACTGTCCCTAGTAGAAAGGTGTCATCATTCCAGGCAGCCTGTACTCAGCATGTGCTTCTACAGTGGGGATTTGTCGTTTAGGAGACCTGCTCAGGCTTTTCCCTTCTTTCCTCACAAACAGGAATACTTGTCCCGGGCCTGGATGCAGGCAGAGCCCTGAGGAGAGCACGTGCGACATGGTGCAGTGGGCAGGGACAGCCAGCTGCAGAGTTCAGGGGGGAAGGGCTTCCGGTGCAGGGCCAGGGATGTCAGTCCCAGCTGGGCCATGTCAGACACGCTGAGGCTGGGCTTGGGGAGCAGCTTGTCCAAACAGGGTCAGCCTGCAAGGGGCTCATTCTTCTGTGGGCCCACGCCTCCTAAGGAGACGTTCAGCATCAAGATCACCTGGGGAATGCCTAAGTTGCTTCTTCTTGGAACTGAAAAAGAAAAATTACTCCCTTTTATAACACTGAAAATCGTGAGCTGTACCTTGAAATCTTCCTCCTTAAGAGAACTCCAAAGTGACTCCAAGCAGCTGCACAAGGCCTGGAGACTGGAAGACATTGGAAAGAAGACAAAGAGCTCCTGAGGGTTTTCTGTATTTTAATGATCCCCAACGGTGGATTTGGGGCTGAGTCCAGGAGCCCCAGGCACTGAGAGAAGGTTGAAGAAGCTGCTCAAGGAGTCAGAAGCAAAACTCCAAGTCCCTTGGAGCATCAGTGGCCCCACTGAGGGCAGGGACTGCCAAAGGCTCCCCAGGGAGTGGTGAGAGCAGATCCTTGAGGCCAGGATTGCAGGAGCCCGAGGCTGTGAGCAGGGAACTGCAATGCTGAGCAAGGCCTGGGCTGGTTGGAGGAAGCAGAAAGGCCAAGGCCTGAGCCCAGGCCTGGGCCAGCAGGGCCTGTCCCTCACAGGTGGCTCGGGGCTGTTCCTGGAGCACTGGGATGGGAGAGGCAGCAAGGACAAATGTCATCAGGCTGTGTGACACTCCAGATGCTCATGGAACCAAGGGCCAGTGTGACACAGCAGGGCCTGATGGAAACAAGAGGCCGTGCTGAGCCTGCGCGCCTGTAACACCGCAGAACACTGAAATGCTGAGGGTGAGCAAAGGTTCCTTTCCTCGAGTTTGGTGCAGAGTAGAAACCCCAGCCAGATATTCTCAAGAGGTCAAAACGACACAAAAGTGTACTGGAAAAATACAGAAAACCGAGCTCCTTTGGCAAATGATTTCATACAACATCCAATTCAACGTGCAACACTTAGCGTAGCAGGAACATCATTAACTCAGCCCATGTAAGATGGAAACCTTTAGGCATAAAAATGTTAAACTACCCAAAAACATTCCAGTAAAAGAGGATAAGAAGGTTAAAAGAGAAAAAAGAGACAGAAAGACAGAAGATCTCCAGATAGATATGCAGAGAGCTACCAGCTGCTAGGCTTCCAGTGTGGCTGAGACACAGACCCAGGAGATTTCAGGATTCAGACCAGGGCTTGACGTCATGCCCGATTTTTTCAATTCCCTAGCGTTTTGTAAGCTCTCCTCTTTTCGGGGACATCTGCTTTCTTCCCACTCACTGCTGTGTTTCATTGCCTTTGTGTGGGATTGATTGACAGCTCGGCCAATCAGAGCTGGGTGGGCGCTGCCCCTGCTGTGTGATTGATTGACGGCTCAGCCAATCAGAGCTGGGTGGGCGCTGCCCCTGCTGTGTGATTGATTGACAGCTCAACCAATCAGAGCAGGCTGGGCGCTGCTCCTGCTGTGTGACTGTTTAACGGCTCAACCAATCAGAGCTGGGTGGGCGCTGCTCCTGCTGTGTGGGATTGATTGACGGCTCAGCCAATCAGAGCTGGGTGGGCGCTACCCCTGCTGTGTGATTGGCAGATCTGCCAGGCCATGGCTGGGGGCGGGGCTCTGTCCCACCTCATTCCAAGGTCTGTCCCAGCCCCGGCCCCACTCGGCCATTCCGAGCATCCCGACGGGTCTGGGGACATTGATGTCATTCAGCCTCTGACAGCGACCATGGGGACACTGCGGAACCTCATGGAACCAAAGAGACCATTTTGACACTCTGGTGCCTCATGCAATCAGGGCCACCTTTGTGAGACTCGGGACCCCAATGGAACCAAGGGTCAGTGATGAAGCTGTGCGGCCCAGAGAACCAAGGAGCCTTTGTTACACAGCAGGGCCACATGGAGCCCAGGGGCCATGGTGACTCTGCAGGACCTTAGGGAAGCAAGGGGCCATTGTTATCACTACTGAAGCAGGGAGAATATTGTGACAAGGAGAATATCGGGACACTACAGGGACTCCCGGAATCAAGGAGTACATTGTGACACTGTGAGGCCCCATGGAACCAAGGCAACATGGAACAGGTCTGGCTGGCTGGGCCTCCCGGGGGCCACCTGGCAAGACTGGCTGATCCTGGAATGTTGAGGACTGCCTCTCATCAGCTCCTGGAGCACTGAGGCTCTGTGCTTTCCTTCCTATGGAAAAGTACCATCCGCTTTTGCAGGTTCCCACGGCTGAAACTGATATTCCCCCTGAAAAAGCACTACATACAAGGCTTGCTCCCAGCCAAAATCTGCTAGGAGTAACAGCTCTGGGTGGCCACCGTTTCCTGAGGGCTGCCTCTCATCTACCACTCTAAGGGTCGGTGTGAAGTTTCCCTCATTTTTGCCTCATGACCCTCTCAAGAAGACCTCAAGGACCCCCGCCCAGGTTGACTCTGGACAATGATTTTCTGGCCTGCTTGAGGTGGGTGCTTGCCAAGGGACTCTTTGCAGGTGTGTTGTGCTCACTGGACTCTGCTGTCATGGTACCAGCTGAAGCCTGCATGTACTGCACGACCGCACCTGTCTCTTGGAGCACCACACAATGCTCCATAAATCTCCCCACCTCTTGGCCACAAGCCACTCGCTTTGAAAAAGGACTATAAAAGAGCGATCCTCTGGAGGAGACCCTGAGTACTCCCCACGGATGACCACCCTTCCATTGGCTGGCGCACCATGACGTTGGTCTCGTCTGTTGGTAGCTATTTCCCCCTTCCCCTCTTTTTCTCTCTCTAGACTCCATTTCCTATATCTCTCCCCTCTATCGCAACTGAATTGTTTGGCATTCAATAAAAATGCATTGCTGTTGTTGAATAAACTGATTTGTCCCCTGCTATTTGCCTGCTATTACCTCTGAGATCAAACAATCCCCGGCCTGTCTTGGTAGATGGTGACACTCCCCCCCCCCCCCCGCAAATCCCCCATCCCCCTGCTTCTCCCAGTTGATTGCTGATCGTGCTGTGACATGGAATGGAACATCCCTTGCGCCAGTCCAGCCCAGCTGTCCCATCCCTGTTCCCTCAGGAGCACTTGCCCACCCCAAGTCCATGGGTTGGAGGGGCTTGCAGACACGCCTCGTGGGGGGAGCATTGTGACAAGGACAGGAGAACAGAAGAACATTTACACTTATCGCGGGCAGAGAACAGAAGAGCACAGCCTTGGAGAAACGCAACAAAGGATGTAGCTGAGGCAAACAGAGCGTGCACAAAATGCAAGGAGAATGTCAGCTCAGCTCTGCAAGGCTGACAAAAGCAGAAGTTATACACAACAATAATATTGCCCTTCCTCAAAAGCGGGGATCAAAGAGCAGTCACCTAAAAAGGACAGTGCATGTTGAAGGCAGACTCCAAAGAACCATAGAAGGACTTGTGAGAAGGGGTGCAATTATGGCAAATAAATTCCAGGTGGGGTTAACTAATGAATACATCATCAGTGTGAGTGATAAAAGCTCCGATTGCCTGGTGGCCAGTGCACTCGAGTAGATGAAGGATTGCCCAAGTGGCCACCATGGTGTAATAAAGAATACCTGCTCTCAGATCCTCAAAACTGTGTTCAAAAGTTGCTATCCAGCAGATTTCAGTATCAGTGGTGTCCCTGACTCCATTATGCCCCTTGCACACTTTCACGAGGGCCCCTTGGTTCCACGAGGCCCTGCTGGATAACAGTGGACCCTTGGTTCCATTTGGGTCTGTACTGTCAAAATGGCCTCCTTAGTTCTGCACTGCCACAATGCTCTCCTTGGTGCCACGAGGCCTTGGTGTGTCACAACAGCCTCTCGGTTCCATGAACTGCCATAGTGTCAGCACTGTCTCTTGGATCTGCAGTATCACGATGGACAGTTGGTTACAAGCAGCCCCGCCGTGTCACAACGACTATTTGCTCCAGTGAGGCCCCGCAATGGCACACTGGACCCCTGGCTCCATGAGGTTCCATAGTGTGACATGGTTGCCTTGATTCCAAGAGGTTCTGCCGGGTCACACTGGACCCTTGGCTCCGTGAGGTTCCGTGGTATCGCCATGGTTTCCCTGGATCCGCAGTAGCACTATGGACCATAGGTTTCATGCAGCTTTGCTGTGCTACAGTGGCTCCTTGGTTCCATCAAGTGCCACTGTGTAACAAGGGAATCTTGGTCCCATGAGGTTCTGGACTGTCACAATGCTGTCCTTGGTTCTGGACTCTAACAACGGACCCTTGGTTCCACGAGGTTCCATTACGTCACAATGCTCTCCTTGGTTCCACAAGGCCTTGCTTTGTCACAATGGACCCTTGGTTCCATGAGCTTCCGTAGTGTAACCATGGTCTCCTGGGATCTGCATTGTCACAATGGACAATTGGTTGCATGGGAGCCTGCTGTGTCACAAGAGAGCCTTAGTTCCATGACGTTCTGGACTGTCACAGTGGTCTCCCTGCTTCAACGAGGCCCTGGAGTGTCACAAGGGCTGCTTGGTTCTGTGAGCTTCCACAACGTCCCAATGGTCTCCTTGTTTCTGCAGTGTCATAGTGGACTCTTGGTTCCATGAGGTTCCTAAATGTCACAGGTCTCCTTGGTTCCATGTGGCCCTGCTGTGTCACCACAGCCCCTTGGTTCCAGGAGTTTCTGGGCTGTCAGCAGTGGTTCCTTTTCTTCCAATCAGGCACCGCTGTGTCACACTGCACCCTGGCTTCCATGAAGTTCTTCAGTGTCACAGTGGCCCCTTGGATCCATGCGGTCCCATAGTGTCACCATGGTCTCCTTGGATCTGCATTGTCATAAGGGACCATTGGTTCCACGTGGCCCGGCTGTGTCACAGTGATGTGGATTCCGTAATTGCCTTCAGCGTCACAATGGAGCCTTGTTTCTGTGAGGCTCTCAACTGTCACAATTGTCTCCTTGGTTCCATCAGCCCCCGCTGTGTCACAAGGGTCCCCTTGGTTCCATGAGCACACCAAAGCTTTGCATAAACATTGAGCAGCACCTGCTTAACACACCTGGGAACATCTGTCTGCATTCAAAAGACAGGTCACAGCTGAGAAAGGCACCAGCAGCTTCCATCTGCAACAGAGATGCAGGGAAAGGACAAGGACAGAGAATTCAGCTGCAAGACTCCGAGAATTCTGCATCCAGACATCATTTCTGGTCCCACTGTCCCTAGTAGAAAGGTGTCATCATTCCAGGCAGCCTGTACTCAGCATGTGCTTCTACAGTGGGGATTTGTCGTTTAGGAGACCTGCTCAGGCTTTTCCCTTCTTTCCTCACAAACAGGAATACTTGTCCCGGGCCTGGATGCAGGCAGAGCCCTGAGGAGAGCACGTGCGACATGGTGCAGTGGGCAGGGACAGCCAGCTGCAGAGTTCAGGGGGGAAGGGCTTCCGGTGCAGGGCCAGGGATGTCAGTCCCAGCTGGGCCATGTCAGACACGCTGAGGCTGGGCTTGGGGAGCAGCTTGTCCAAACAGGGTCAGCCTGCAAGGGGCTCATTCTTCTGTGGGCCCACGCCTCCTAAGGAGACGTTCAGCATCAAGATCACCTGGGGAATGCCTAAGTTGCTTCTTCTTGGAACTGAAAAAGAAAAATTACTCCCTTTTATAACACTGAAAATCGTGAGCTGTACCTTGAAATCTTCCTCCTTAAGAGAACTCCAAAGTGACTCCAAGCAGCTGCACAAGGCCTGGAGACTGGAAGACATTGGAAAGAAGACAAAGAGCTCCTGAGGGTTTTCTGTATTTTAATGATCCCCAACGGTGGATTTGGGGCTGAGTCCAGGAGCCCCAGGCACTGAGAGAAGGTTGAAGAAGCTGCTCAAGGAGTCAGAAGCAAAACTCCAAGTCCCTTGGAGCATCAGTGGCCCCACTGAGGGCAGGGACTGCCAAAGGCTCCCCAGGGAGTGGTGAGAGCAGATCCTTGAGGCCAGGATTGCAGGAGCCCGAGGCTGTGAGCAGGGAACTGCAATGCTGAGCAAGGCCTGGGCTGGTTGGAGGAAGCAGAAAGGCCAAGGCCTGAGCCCAGGCCTGGGCCAGCAGGGCCTGTCCCTCACAGGTGGCTCGGGGCTGTTCCTGGAGCACTGGGATGGGAGAGGCAGCAAGGACAAATGTCATCAGGCTGTGTGACACTCCAGATGCTCATGGAACCAAGGGCCAGTGTGACACAGCAGGGCCTGATGGAAACAAGAGGCCGTGCTGAGCCTGCGCGCCTGTAACACCGCAGAACACTGAAATGCTGAGGGTGAGCAAAGGTTCCTTTCCTCGAGTTTGGTGCAGAGTAGAAACCCCAGCCAGATATTCTCAAGAGGTCAAAACGACACAAAAGTGTACTGGAAAAATACAGAAAACCGAGCTCCTTTGGCAAATGATTTCATACAACATCCAATTCAACGTGCAACACTTAGCGTAGCAGGAACATCATTAACTCAGCCCATGTAAGATGGAAACCTTTAGGCATAAAAATGTTAAACTACCCAAAAACATTCCAGTAAAAGAGGATAAGAAGGTTAAAAGAGAAAAAAGAGACAGAAAGACAGAAGATCTCCAGATAGATATGCAGAGAGCTACCAGCTGCTAGGCTTCCAGTGTGGCTGAGACACAGACCCAGGAGATTTCAGGATTCAGACCAGGGCTTGACGTCATGCCCGATTTTTTCAATTCCCTAGCGTTTTGTAAGCTCTCCTCTTTTCGGGGACATCTGCTTTCTTCCCACTCACTGCTGTGTTTCATTGCCTTTGTGTGGGATTGATTGACAGCTCGGCCAATCAGAGCTGGGTGGGCGCTGCCCCTGCTGTGTGATTGATTGACGGCTCAGCCAATCAGAGCTGGGTGGGCGCTGCCCCTGCTGTGTGATTGATTGACAGCTCAACCAATCAGAGCAGGCTGGGCGCTGCTCCTGCTGTGTGACTGTTTAACGGCTCAACCAATCAGAGCTGGGTGGGCGCTGCTCCTGCTGTGTGGGATTGATTGACGGCTCAGCCAATCAGAGCTGGGTGGGCGCTACCCCTGCTGTGTGATTGGCAGATCTGCCAGGCCATGGCTGGGGGCGGGGCTCTGTCCCACCTCATTCCAAGGTCTGTCCCAGCCCCGGCCCCACTCGGCCATTCCGAGCATCCCGACGGGTCTGGGGACATTGATGTCATTCAGCCTCTGACAGCGACCATGGGGACACTGCGGAACCTCATGGAACCAAAGAGACCATTTTGACACTCTGGTGCCTCATGCAATCAGGGCCACCTTTGTGAGACTCGGGACCCCAATGGAACCAAGGGTCAGTGATGAAGCTGTGCGGCCCAGAGAACCAAGGAGCCTTTGTTACACAGCAGGGCCACATGGAGCCCAGGGGCCATGGTGACTCTGCAGGACCTTAGGGAAGCAAGGGGCCATTGTTATCACTACTGAAGCAGGGAGAATATTGTGACAAGGAGAATATCGGGACACTACAGGGACTCCCGGAATCAAGGAGTACATTGTGACACTGTGAGGCCCCATGGAACCAAGGCAACATGGAACAGGTCTGGCTGGCTGGGCCTCCCGGGGGCCACCTGGCAAGACTGGCTGATCCTGGAATGTTGAGGACTGCCTCTCATCAGCTCCTGGAGCACTGAGGCTCTGTGCTTTCCTTCCTATGGAAAAGTACCATCCGCTTTTGCAGGTTCCCACGGCTGAAACTGATATTCCCCCTGAAAAAGCACTACATACAAGGCTTGCTCCCAGCCAAAATCTGCTAGGAGTAACAGCTCTGGGTGGCCACCGTTTCCTGAGGGCTGCCTCTCATCTACCACTCTAAGGGTCGGTGTGAAGTTTCCCTCATTTTTGCCTCATGACCCTCTCAAGAAGACCTCAAGGACCCCCGCCCAGGTTGACTCTGGACAATGATTTTCTGGCCTGCTTGAGGTGGGTGCTTGCCAAGGGACTCTTTGCAGGTGTGTTGTGCTCACTGGACTCTGCTGTCATGGTACCAGCTGAAGCCTGCATGTACTGCACGACCGCACCTGTCTCTTGGAGCACCACACAATGCTCCATAAATCTCCCCACCTCTTGGCCACAAGCCACTCGCTTTGAAAAAGGACTATAAAAGAGCGATCCTCTGGAGGAGACCCTGAGTACTCCCCACGGATGACCACCCTTCCATTGGCTGGCGCACCATGACGTTGGTCTCGTCTGTTGGTAGCTATTTCCCCCTTCCCCTCTTTTTCTCTCTCTAGACTCCATTTCCTATATCTCTCCCCTCTATCGCAACTGAATTGTTTGGCATTCAATAAAAATGCATTGCTGTTGTTGAATAAACTGATTTGTCCCCTGCTATTTGCCTGCTATTACCTCTGAGATCAAACAATCCCCGGCCTGTCTTGGTAGATGGTGACACTCCCCCCCCCCCCCCGCAAATCCCCCATCCCCCTGCTTCTCCCAGTTGATTGCTGATCGTGCTGTGACATGGAATGGAACATCCCTTGCGCCAGTCCAGCCCAGCTGTCCCATCCCTGTTCCCTCAGGAGCACTTGCCCACCCCAAGTCCATGGGTTGGAGGGGCTTGCAGACACGCCTCGTGGGGGGAGCATTGTGACAAGGACAGGAGAACAGAAGAACATTTACACTTATCGCGGGCAGAGAACAGAAGAGCACAGCCTTGGAGAAACGCACAAAGGATGTAGCTGAGGCAAACAGAGCGTGCACAAAATGCAAGGAGAATGTCAGCTCAGCTCTGCAAGGCTGACAAAAGCAGAAGTTATACACAACAATAATATTGCCCTTCCTCAAAAGCGGGGATCAAAGAGCAGTCACCTAAAAAGGACAGTGCATGTTGAAGGCAGACTCCAAAGAACCATAGAAGGACTTGTGAGAAGGGGTGCAATTATGGCAAATAAATTCCAGGTGGGGTTAACTAATGAATACATCATCAGTGTGAGTGATAAAAGCTCCGATTGCCTGGTGGCCAGTGCACTCGAGTAGATGAAGGATTGCCCAAGTGGCCACCATGGTGTAATAAAGAATACCTGCTCTCAGATCCTCAAAACTGTGTTCAAAAGTTGCTATCCAGCAGATTTCAGTATCAGTGGTGTCCCTGACTCCATTATGCCCCTTGCACACTTTCACGAGGGCCCCTTGGTTCCACGAGGCCCTGCTGGATAACAGTGGACCCTTGGTTCCATTTGGGTCTGTACTGTCAAAATGGCCTCCTTAGTTCTGCACTGCCACAATGCTCTCCTTGGTGCCACGAGGCCTTGGTGTGTCACAACAGCCTCTCGGTTCCATGAACTGCCATAGTGTCAGCACTGTCTCTTGGATCTGCAGTATCACGATGGACAGTTGGTTACAAGCAGCCCCGCCGTGTCACAACGACTATTTGCTCCAGTGAGGCCCCGCAATGGCACACTGGACCCCTGGCTCCATGAGGTTCCATAGTGTGACATGGTTGCCTTGATTCCAAGAGGTTCTGCCGGGTCACACTGGACCCTTGGCTCCGTGAGGTTCCGTGGTATCGCCATGGTTTCCCTGGATCCGCAGTAGCACTATGGACCATAGGTTTCATGCAGCTTTGCTGTGCTACAGTGGCTCCTTGGTTCCATCAAGTGCCACTGTGTAACAAGGGAATCTTGGTCCCATGAGGTTCTGGACTGTCACAATGCTGTCCTTGGTTCTGGACTCTAACAACGGACCCTTGGTTCCACGAGGTTCCATTACGTCACAATGCTCTCCTTGGTTCCACAAGGCCTTGCTTTGTCACAATGGACCCTTGGTTCCATGAGCTTCCGTAGTGTAACCATGGTCTCCTGGGATCTGCATTGTCACAATGGACAATTGGTTGCATGGGAGCCTGCTGTGTCACAAGAGAGCCTTAGTTCCATGACGTTCTGGACTGTCACAGTGGTCTCCCTGCTTCAACGAGGCCCTGGAGTGTCACAAGGGCTGCTTGGTTCTGTGAGCTTCCACAACGTCCCAATGGTCTCCTTGTTTCTGCAGTGTCATAGTGGACTCTTGGTTCCATGAGGTTCCTAAATGTCACAGGTCTCCTTGGTTCCATGTGGCCCTGCTGTGTCACCACAGCCCCTTGGTTCCAGGAGTTTCTGGGCTGTCAGCAGTGGTTCCTTTTCTTCCAATCAGGCACCGCTGTGTCACACTGCACCCTGGCTTCCATGAAGTTCTTCAGTGTCACAGTGGCCCCTTGGATCCATGCGGTCCCATAGTGTCACCATGGTCTCCTTGGATCTGCATTGTCATAAGGGACCATTGGTTCCACGTGGCCCGGCTGTGTCACAGTGATGTGGATTCCGTAATTGCCTTCAGCGTCACAATGGAGCCTTGTTTCTGTGAGGCTCTCAACTGTCACAATTGTCTCCTTGGTTCCATCAGCCCCCGCTGTGTCACAAGGGTCCCCTTGGTTCCATGAGCACACCAAAGCTTTGCATAAACATTGAGCAGCACCTGCTTAACACACCTGGGAACATCTGTCTGCATTCAAAAGACAGGTCACAGCTGAGAAAGGCACCAGCAGCTTCCATCTGCAACAGAGATGCAGGGAAAGGACAAGGACAGAGAATTCAGCTGCAAGACTCCGAGAATTCTGCATCCAGACATCATTTCTGGTCCCACTGTCCCTAGTAGAAAGGTGTCATCATTCCAGGCAGCCTGTACTCAGCATGTGCTTCTACAGTGGGGATTTGTCGTTTAGGAGACCTGCTCAGGCTTTTCCCTTCTTTCCTCACAAACAGGAATACTTGTCCCGGGCCTGGATGCAGGCAGAGCCCTGAGGAGAGCACGTGCGACATGGTGCAGTGGGCAGGGACAGCCAGCTGCAGAGTTCAGGGGGGAAGGGCTTCCGGTGCAGGGCCAGGGATGTCAGTCCCAGCTGGGCCATGTCAGACACGCTGAGGCTGGGCTTGGGGAGCAGCTTGTCCAAACAGGGTCAGCCTGCAAGGGGCTCATTCTTCTGTGGGCCCACGCCTCCTAAGGAGACGTTCAGCATCAAGATCACCTGGGGAATGCCTAAGTTGCTTCTTCTTGGAACTGAAAAAGAAAAATTACTCCCTTTTATAACACTGAAAATCGTGAGCTGTACCTTGAAATCTTCCTCCTTAAGAGAACTCCAAAGTGACTCCAAGCAGCTGCACAAGGCCTGGAGACTGGAAGACATTGGAAAGAAGACAAAGAGCTCCTGAGGGTTTTCTGTATTTTAATGATCCCCAACGGTGGATTTGGGGCTGAGTCCAGGAGCCCCAGGCACTGAGAGAAGGTTGAAGAAGCTGCTCAAGGAGTCAGAAGCAAAACTCCAAGTCCCTTGGAGCATCAGTGGCCCCACTGAGGGCAGGGACTGCCAAAGGCTCCCCAGGGAGTGGTGAGAGCAGATCCTTGAGGCCAGGATTGCAGGAGCCCGAGGCTGTGAGCAGGGAACTTCAATGCTGAGCAAGGCCTGGGCTGGTTGGAGGAAGCAGAAAGGCCAAGGCCTGAGCCCAGGCCTGGGCCAGCAGGGCCTGTCCCTCACAGGTGGCTCGGGGCTGTTCCTGGAGCACTGGGATGGGAGAGGCAGCAAGGACAAATGTCATCAGGCTGTGTGACACTCCAGATGCTCATGGAACCAAGGGCCAGTGTGACACAGCAGGGCCTGATGGAAACAAGAGGCCGTGCTGAGCCTGCGCGCCTGTAACACCGCAGAACACTGAAATGCTGAGGGTGAGCAAAGGTTCCTTTCCTCGAGTTTGGTGCAGAGTAGAAACCCCAGCCAGATATTCTCAAGAGGTCAAAACGACACAAAAGTGTACTGGAAAAATACAGAAAACCGAGCTCCTTTGGCAAATGATTTCATACAACATCCAATTCAACGTGCAACACTTAGCGTAGCAGGAACATCATTAACTCAGCCCATGTAAGATGGAAACCTTTAGGCATAAAAATGTTAAACTACCCAAAAACATTCCAGTAAAAGAGGATAAGAAGGTTAAAAGAGAAAAAAGAGACAGAAAGACAGAAGATCTCCAGATAGATATGCAGAGAGCTACCAGCTGCTAGGCTTCCAGTGTGGCTGAGACACAGACCCAGGAGATTTCAGGATTCAGACCAGGGCTTGACGTCATGCCCGATTTTTTCAATTCCCTAGCGTTTTGTAAGCTCTCCTCTTTTCGGGGACATCTGCTTTCTTCCCACTCACTGCTGTGTTTCATTGCCTTTGTGTGGGATTGATTGACAGCTCGGCCAATCAGAGCTGGGTGGGCGCTGCCCCTGCTGTGTGATTGATTGACGGCTCAGCCAATCAGAGCTGGGTGGGCGCTGCCCCTGCTGTGTGATTGATTGACAGCTCAACCAATCAGAGCAGGCTGGGCGCTGCTCCTGCTGTGTGACTGATTAACGGCTCAACCAATCAGAGCTGGGTGGGCGCTGCTCCTGCTGTGTGGGATTGATTGACGGCTCAGCCAATCAGAGCTGGGTGGGCGCTACCCCTGCTGTGTGATTGGCAGATCTGCCAGGCCATGGCTGGGGGCGGGGCTCTGTCCCACCTCATTCCAAGGTCTGTCCCAGCCCCGGCCCCACTCGGCCATTCCGAGCATCCCGAGGGGTCTGGGGACATTGATGTCATCCAGCCTCTGACAGCGACCATGGGGACACTGCGGAACCTCATGGAACCAAAGAGACCATTTTGACACTCTGGTGCCTCATGCAATCAGGGCCACCTTTGTGAGACTCGGGACCCCAATGGAACCAAGGGTCAGTGATGAAGCTGTGCGGCCCAGAGAACCAAGGAGCCTTTGTTACACAGCAGGGCCACATGGAGCCCAGGGGCCATGGTGACTCTGCAGGACCTTAGGGAAGCAAGGGGCCATTGTTATCACTACTGAAGCAGGGAGAATATTGTGACAAGGAGAATATCGGGACACTACAGGGACTCCCGGAATCAAGGAGTACATTGTGACACTGTGAGGCCCCATGGAACCAAGGCAACATGGAACAGGTCTGGCTGGCTGGGCCTCCCGGGGGCCACCTGGCAAGACTGGCTGATCCTGGAATGTTGAGGACTGCCTCTCATCAGCTCCTGGAGCACTGAGGCTCTGTGCTTTCCTTCCTATGGAAAAGTACCATCCGCTTTTGCAGGTTCCCACGGCTGAAACTGATATTCCCCCTGAAAAAGCACTACATACAAGGCTTGCTCCCAGCCAAAATCTGCTAGGAGTAACAGCTCTGGGTGGCCACCGTTTCCTGAGGGCTGCCTCTCATCTACCACTCTAAGGGTCGGTGTGAAGTTTCCCTCATTTTTGCCTCATGACCCTCTCAAGAAGACCTCAAGGACCCCCGCCCAGGTTGACTCTGGACAATGATTTTCTGGCCTGCTTGAGGTGGGTGCTTGCCAAGGGACTCTTTGCAGGTGTGTTGTGCTCACTGGACTCTGCTGTCATGGTACCAGCTGAAGCCTGCATGTACTGCACGACCGCACCTGTCTCTTGGAGCACCACACAATGCTCCATAAATCTCCCCACCTCTTGGCCACAAGCCACTCGCTTTGAAAAAGGACTATAAAAGAGCGATCCTCTGGAGGAGACCCTGAGTACTCCCCACGGATGACCACCCTTCCATTGGCTGGCGCACCATGACGTTGGTCTCGTCTGTTGGTAGCTATTTCCCCCTTCCCCTCTTTTTCTCTCTCTAGACTCCATTTCCTATATCTCTCCCCTCTAGCGCAACTGAATTGTTTGGCATTCAATAAAAATGCATTGCTGTTGTTGAATAAACTGATTTGTCCCCTGCTATTTGCCTGCTATTACCTCTGAGATCAAACAATCCCCGGCCTGTCTTGGTAGATGGTGACACTCCCCCCCCCCCCCCCGCAAATCCCCCATCCCCCTGCTTCTCCCAGTTGATTGCTGATCGTGCTGTGACATGGAATGGAACATCCCTTGGGCCAGTCCAGCCCAGCTGTCCCATCCCTGTTCCCTCAGGAGCACTTGCCCACCCCAAGTCCATGGGTTGGAGGGGCTTGCAGACACGCCTCGTGGGGGGAGCATTGTGACAAGGACAGGAGAACAGAAGAACATTTACACTTATCGCGGGCAGAGAACAGAAGAGCACAGCCTTGGAGAAACGCACAAAGGATGTAGCTGAGGCAAACAGAGCGTGCACAAAATGCAAGGAGAATGTCAGCTCAGCTCTGCAAGGCTGACAAAAGCAGAAGTTATACACAACAATAATATTGCCCTTCCTCAAAAGCGGGGATCAAAGAGCAGTCACCTAAAAAGGACAGTGCATGTTGAAGGCAGACTCCAAAGAACCATAGAAGGACTTGTGAGAAGGGGTGCAATTATGGCAAATAAATTCCAGGTGGGGTTAACTAATGAATACATCATCAGTGTGAGTGATAAAAGCTCCGATTGCCTGGTGGCCAGTGCACTCGAGTAGATGAAGGATTGCCCAAGTGGCCACCATGGTGTAATAAAGAATACCTGCTCTCAGATCCTCAAAACTGTGTTCAAAAGTTGCTATCCAGCAGATTTCAGTATCAGTGGTGTCCCTGACTCCATTATGCCCCTTGCACACTTTCACGAGGGCCCCTTGGTTCCACGAGGCCCTGCTGGATAACAGTGGACCCTTGGTTCCATTTGGGTCTGTACTGTCAAAATGGCCTCCTTAGTTCTGCACTGCCACAATGCTCTCCTTGGTGCCACGAGGCCTTGGTGTGTCACAACAGCCTCTCGGTTCCATGAACTGCCATAGTGTCAGCACTGTCTCTTGGATCTGCAGTATCACGATGGACAGTTGGTTACAAGCAGCCCCGCCGTGTCACAACGACTATTTGCTCCAGTGAGGCCCCGCAATGGCACACTGGACCCCTGGCTCCATGAGGTTCCATAGTGTGACATGGTTGCCTTGATTCCAAGAGGTTCTGCCGGGTCACACTGGACCCTTGGCTCCGTGAGGTTCCGTGGTATCGCCATGGTTTCCCTGGATCCGCAGTAGCACTATGGACCATAGGTTTCATGCAGCTTTGCTGTGCTACAGTGGCTCCTTGGTTCCATCAAGTGCCACTGTGTAACAAGGGAATCTTGGTCCCATGAGGTTCTGGACTGTCACAATGCTGTCCTTGGTTCTGGACTCTAACAACGGACCCTTGGTTCCACGAGGTTCCATTACGTCACAATGCTCTCCTTGGTTCCACAAGGCCTTGCTTTGTCACAATGGACCCTTGGTTCCATGAGCTTCCGTAGTGTAACCATGGTCTCCTGGGATCTGCATTGTCACAATGGACAATTGGTTGCATGGGAGCCTGCTGTGTCACAAGAGAGCCTTAGTTCCATGACGTTCTGGACTGTCACAGTGGTCTCCCTGCTTCAACGAGGCCCTGGAGTGTCACAAGGGCTGCTTGGTTCTGTGAGCTTCCACAGCGTCCCAATGGTCTCCTTGTTTCTGCAGTGTCATAGTGGACTCTTGGTTCCATGAGGTTCCTAAATGTCACAGGTCTCCTTGGTTCCATGTGGCCCTGCTGTGTCACCACAGCCCCTTGGTTCCAGGAGTTTCTGGGCTGTCAGCAGTGGTTCCTTTTCTTCCAATCAGGCACCGCTGTGTCACACTGCACCCTGGCTTCCATGAAGTTCTTCAGTGTCACAGTGGCCCCTTGGATCCATGCGGTCCCATAGTGTCACCATGGTCTCCTTGGATCTGCATTGTCATAAGGGACCATTGGTTCCACGTGGCCCGGCTGTGTCACAGTGATGTGGATTCCGTAATTGCCTTCAGCGTCACAATGGAGCCTTGTTTCTGTGAGGCTCTCAACTGTCACAATTGTCTCCTTGGTTCCATCAGCCCCCGCTGTGTCACAAGGGTCCCCTTGGTTCCATGAGCACACCAAAGCTTTGCATAAACATTGAGCAGCACCTGCTTAACACACCTGGGAACATCTGTCTGCATTCAAAAGACAGGTCACAGCTGAGAAAGGCACCAGCAGCTTCCATCTGCAACAGAGATGCAGGGAAAGGACAAGGACAGAGAATTCAGCTGCAAGACTCCGAGAATTCTGCATCCAGACATCATTTCTGGTCCCACTGTCCCTAGTAGAAAGGTGTCATCATTCCAGGCAGCCTGTACTCAGCATGTGCTTCTACAGTGGGGATTTGTCGTTTAGGAGACCTGCTCAGGCTTTTCCCTTCTTTCCTCACAAACAGGAATACTTGTCCCGGGCCTGGATGCAGGCAGAGCCCTGAGGAGAGCACGTGCGACATGGTGCAGTGGGCAGGGACAGCCAGCTGCAGAGTTCAGGGGGAAGGGCTTCCGGTGCAGGGCCAGGGATGTCAGTCCCAGCTGGGCCATGTCAGACACGCTGAGGCTGGGCTTGGGGAGCAGCTTGTCCAAACAGGGTCAGCCTGCAAGGGGCTCATTCTTCTGTGGGCCCACGCCTCCTAAGGAGACGTTCAGCATCAAGATCACCTGGGGAATGCCTAAGTTGCTTCTTCTTTGAACTGAAAAAGAAAAATTACTCCCTTTTATAACACTGAAAATCGTGAGCTGTACCTTGAAATCTTCCTCCTTAAGAGAACTCCAAAGTGACTCCAAGCAGCTGCACAAGGCCTGGAGACTGGAAGACATTGGAAAGAAGACAAAGAGCTCCTGAGGGTTTTCTGTATTTTAATGATCCCCAACGGTGGATTTGGGGCTGAGTCCAGGAGCCCCAGGCACTGAGAGAAGGTTGAAGAAGCTGCTCAAGGAGTCAGAAGCAAAACTCCAAGTCCCTTGGAGCATCAGTGGCCCCACTGAGGGCAGGGACTGCCAAAGGCTCCCCAGGGAGTGGTGAGAGCAGATCCTTGAGGCCAGGATTGCAGGAGCCCGAGGCTGTGAGCAGGGAACTGCAATGCTGAGCAAGGCCTGGGCTGGTTGGAGGAAGCAGAAAGGCCAAGGCCTGAGCCCAGGCCTGGGCCAGCAGGGCCTGTCCCTCACAGGTGGCTCGGGGCTGTTCCTGGAGCACTGGGATGGGAGAGGCAGCAAGGACAAATGTCATCAGGCTGTGTGACACTCCAGATGCTCATGGAACCAAGGGCCAGTGTGACACAGCAGGGCCTGATGGAAACAAGAGGCCGTGCTGAGCCTGCGCGCCTGTAACACCGCAGAACACTGAAATGCTGAGGGTGAGCAAAGGTTCCTTTCCTCGAGTTTGGTGCAGAGTAGAAACCCCAGCCAGATATTCTCAAGAGGTCAAAACGACACAAAAGTGTACTGGAAAAATACAGAAAACCGAGCTCCTTTGGCAAATGATTTCATACAACATCCAATTCAACGTGCAACACTTAGCGTAGCAGGAACATCATTAACTCAGCCCATGTAAGATGGAAACCTTTAGGCATAAAAATGTTAAACTACCCAAAAACATTCCAGTAAAAGAGGATAAGAAGGTTAAAAGAGAAAAAAGAGACAGAAAGACAGAAGATCTCCAGATAGATATGCAGAGAGCTACCAGCTGCTAGGCTTCCAGTGTGGCTGAGACACAGACCCAGGAGATTTCAGGATTCAGACCAGGGCTTGACGTCATGCCCGATTTTTTCAATTCCCTAGCGTTTTGTAAGCTCTCCTCTTTCCGGGGACATCTGCTTTCTTCCCACTCACTGCTGTGTTTCATTGCCTTTGTGTGGGATTGATTGACAGCTCGGCCAATCAGAGCTGGGTGGGCGCTGCCCCTGCTGTGTGATTGATTGACGGCTCAGCCAATCAGAGCTGGGTGGGCGCTGCTCCTGCTGTGTGGGATTGATTGACGGCTCAGCCAATCAGAGCTGGGTGGGCGCTACCCCTGCTGTGTGATTGGCAGATCTGCCAGGCCATGGCTGGGGGCGGGGCTCTGTCCCACCTCATTCCAAGGTCTGTCCCAGCCCCGGCCCCACTCGGCCATTCCGAGCATCCCGACGGGTCTGGGGACATTGATGTCATCCAGCCTCTGACAGCGACCATGGGGACACTGCGGAACCTCATGGAACCAAAGAGACCATTTTGACACTCTGGTGCCTCATGCAATCAGGGCCACCTTTGTGAGACTCGGGACCCCAATGGAACCAAGGGTCAGTGATGAAGCTGTGCGGCCCAGAGAACCAAGGAGCCTTTGTTACACAGCAGGGCCACATGGAGCCCAGGGGCCATGGTGACTCTGCAGGACCTTAGGGAAGCAAGGGGCCATTGTTATCACTACTGAAGCAGGGAGAATATTGTGACAAGGAGAATATCGGGACACTACAGGGACTCCCGGAATCAAGGAGTACATTGTGACACTGTGAGGCCCCATGGAACCAAGGCAACATGGAACAGGTCTGGCTGGCTGGGCCTCCCGGGGGCCACCTGGCAAGACTGGCTGATCCTGGAATGTTGAGGACTGCCTCTCATCAGCTCCTGGAGCACTGAGGCTCTGTGCTTTCCTTCCTATGGAAAAGTACCATCCGCTTTTGCAGGTTCCCACGGCTGAAACTGATATTCCCCCTGAAAAAGCACTACATACAAGGCTTGCTCCCAGCCAAAATCTGCTAGGAGTAACAGCTCTGGGTGGCCACCGTTTCCTGAGGGCTGCCTCTCATCTACCACTCTAAGGGTCGGTGTGAAGTTTCCCTCATTTTTGCCTCATGACCCTCTCAAGAAGACCTCAAGGACCCCCGCCCAGGTTGACTCTGGACAATGATTTTCTGGCCTGCTTGAGGTGGGTGCTTGCCAAGGGACTCTTTGCAGGTGTGTTGTGCTCACTGGACTCTGCTGTCATGGTACCAGCTGAAGCCTGCATGTACTGCACGACCGCACCTGTCTCTTGGAGCACCACACAATGCTCCATAAATCTCCCCACCTCTTGGCCACAAGCCACTCGCTTTGAAAAAGGACTATAAAAGAGCGATCCTCTGGAGGAGACCCTGAGTACTCCCCACGGATGACCACCCTTCCATTGGCTGGCGCACCATGACGTTGGTCTCGTCTGTTGGTAGCTATTTCCCCCTTCCCCTCTTTTTCTCTCTCTAGACTCCATTTCCTATATCTCTCCCCTCTATCGCAACTGAATTGTTTGGCATTCAATAAAAATGCATTGCTGTTGTTGAATAAACTGATTTGTCCCCTGCTATTTGCCTGCTATTACCTCTGAGATCAAACAATCCCCGGCCTGTCTTGGTAGATGGTGACACTCCCCCCCCCCCCCCGCAAATCCCCCATCCCCCTGCTTCTCCCAGTTGATTGCTGATCGTGCTGTGACATGGAATGGAACATCCCTTGCGCCAGTCCAGCCCAGCTGTCCCATCCCTGTTCCCTCAGGAGCACTTGCCCACCCCAAGTCCATGGGTTGGAGGGGCTTGCAGACACGCCTCGTGGGGGGAGCATTGTGACAAGGACAGGAGAACAGAAGAACATTTACACTTATCGCGGGCAGAGAACAGAAGAGCACAGCCTTGGAGAAACGCACAAAGGATGTAGCTGAGGCAAACAGAGCGTGCACAAAATGCAAGGAGAATGTCAGCTCAGCTCTGCAAGGCTGACAAAAGCAGAAGTTATACACAACAATAATATTGCCCTTCCTCAAAAGCGGGGATCAAAGAGCAGTCACCTAAAAAGGACAGTGCATGTTGAAGGCAGACTCCAAAGAACCATAGAAGGACTTGTGAGAAGGGGTGCAATTATGGCAAATAAATTCCAGGTGGGGTTAACTAATGAATACATCATCAGTGTGAGTGATAAAAGCTCCGATTGCCTGGTGGCCAGTGCACTCGAGTAGATGAAGGATTGCCCAAGTGGCCACCATGGTGTAATAAAGAATACCTGCTCTCAGATCCTCAAAACTGTGTTCAAAAGTTGCTATCCAGCAGATTTCAGTATCAGTGGTGTCCCTGACTCCATTATGCCCCTTGCACACTTTCACGAGGGCCCCTTGGTTCCACGAGGCCCTGCTGGATAACAGTGGACCCTTGGTTCCATTTGGGTCTGTACTGTCAAAATGGCCTCCTTAGTTCTGCACTGCCACAATGCTCTCCTTGGTGCCACGAGGCCTTGGTGTGTCACAACAGCCTCTCGGTTCCATGAACTGCCATAGTGTCAGCACTGTCTCTTGGATCTGCAGTATCACGATGGACAGTTGGTTACAAGCAGCCCCGCCGTGTCACAACGACTATTTGCTCCAGTGAGGCCCCGCAATGGCACACTGGACCCCTGGCTCCATGAGGTTCCATAGTGTGACATGGTTGCCTTGATTCCAAGAGGTTCTGCCGGGTCACACTGGACCCTTGGCTCCGTGAGGTTCCGTGGTATCGCCATGGTTTCCCTGGATCCGCAGTAGCACTATGGACCATAGGTTTCATGCAGCTTTGCTGTGCTACAGTGGCTCCTTGGTTCCATCAAGTGCCACTGTGTAACAAGGGAATCTTGGTCCCATGAGGTTCTGGACTGTCACAATGCTGTCCTTGGTTCTGGACTCTAACAACGGACCCTTGGTTCCACGAGGTTCCATTACGTCACAATGCTCTCCTTGGTTCCACAAGGCCTTGCTTTGTCACAATGGACCCTTGGTTCCATGAGCTTCCGTAGTGTAACCATGGTCTCCTGGGATCTGCATTGTCACAATGGACAATTGGTTGCATGGGAGCCTGCTGTGTCACAAGAGAGCCTTAGTTCCATGACGTTCTGGACTGTCACAGTGGTCTCCCTGCTTCAACGAGGCCCTGGAGTGTCACAAGGGCTGCTTGGTTCTGTGAGCTTCCACAACGTCCCAATGGTCTCCTTGTTTCTGCAGTGTCATAGTGGACTCTTGGTTCCATGAGGTTCCTAAATGTCACAGGTCTCCTTGGTTCCATGTGGCCCTGCTGTGTCACCACAGCCCCTTGGTTCCAGGAGTTTCTGGGCTGTCAGCAGTGGTTCCTTTTCTTCCAATCAGGCACCGCTGTGTCACACTGCACCCTGGCTTCCATGAAGTTCTTCAGTGTCACAGTGGCCCCTTGGATCCATGCGGTCCCATAGTGTCACCATGGTCTCCTTGGATCTGCATTGTCATAAGGGACCATTGGTTCCACGTGGCCCGGCTGTGTCACAGTGATGTGGATTCCGTAATTGCCTTCAGCGTCACAATGGAGCCTTGTTTCTGTGAGGCTCTCAACTGTCACAATTGTCTCCTTGGTTCCATCAGCCCCCGCTGTGTCACAAGGGTCCCCTTGGTTCCATGAGCACACCAAAGCTTTGCATAAACATTGAGCAGCACCTGCTTAACACACCTGGGAACATCTGTCTGCATTCAAAAGACAGGTCACAGCTGAGAAAGGCACCAGCAGCTTCCATCTGCAACAGAGATGCAGGGAAAGGACAAGGACAGAGAATTCAGCTGCAAGACTCCGAGAATTCTGCATCCAGACATCATTTCTGGTCCCACTGTCCCTAGTAGAAAGGTGTCATCATTCCAGGCAGCCTGTACTCAGCATGTGCTTCTACAGTGGGGATTTGTCGTTTAGGAGACCTGCTCAGGCTTTTCCCTTCTTTCCTCACAAACAGGAATACTTGTCCCGGGCCTGGATGCAGGCAGAGCCCTGAGGAGAGCACGTGCGACATGGTGCAGTGGGCAGGGACAGCCAGCTGCAGAGTTCAGGGGGGAAGGGCTTCCGGTGCAGGGCCAGGGATGTCAGTCCCAGCTGGGCCATGTCAGACACGCTGAGGCTGGGCTTGGGGAGCAGCTTGTCCAAACAGGGTCAGCCTGCAAGGGGCTCATTCTTCTGTGGGCCCACGCCTCCTAAGGAGACGTTCAGCATCAAGATCACCTGGGGAATGCCTAAGTTGCTTCTTCTTGGAACTGAAAAAGAAAAATTACTCCCTTTTATAACACTGAAAATCGTGAGCTGTACCTTGAAATCTTCCTCCTTAAGAGAACTCCAAAGTGACTCCAAGCAGCTGCACAAGGCCTGGAGACTGGAAGACATTGGAAAGAAGACAAAGAGCTCCTGAGGGTTTTCTGTATTTTAATGATCCCCAACGGTGGATTTGGGGCTGAGTCCAGGAGCCCCAGGCACTGAGAGAAGGTTGAAGAAGCTGCTCAAGGAGTCAGAAGCAAAACTCCAAGTCCCTTGGAGCATCAGTGGCCCCACTGAGGGCAGGGACTGCCAAAGGCTCCCCAGGGAGTGGTGAGAGCAGATCCTTGAGGCCAGGATTGCAGGAGCCCGAGGCTGTGAGCAGGGAACTGCAATGCTGAGCAAGGCCTGGGCTGGTTGGAGGAAGCAGAAAGGCCAAGGCCTGAGCCCAGGCCTGGGCCAGCAGGGCCTGTCCCTCACAGGTGGCTCGGGGCTGTTCCTGGAGCACTGGGATGGGAGAGGCAGCAAGGACAAATGTCATCAGGCTGTGTGACACTCCAGATGCTCATGGAACCAAGGGCCAGTGTGACACAGCAGGGCCTGATGGAAACAAGAGGCCGTGCTGAGCCTGCGCGCCTGTAACACCGCAGAACACTGAAATGCTGAGGGTGAGCAAAGGTTCCTTTCCTCGAGTTTGGTGCAGAGTAGAAACCCCAGCCAGATATTCTCAAGAGGTCAAAACGACACAAAAGTGTACTGGAAAAATACAGAAAACCGAGCTCCTTTGGCAAATGATTTCATACAACATCCAATTCAACGTGCAACACTTAGCGTAGCAGGAACATCATTAACTCAGCCCATGTAAGATGGAAACCTTTAGGCATAAAAATGTTAAACTACCCAAAAACATTCCAGTAAAAGAGGATAAGAAGGTTAAAAGAGAAAAAAGAGACAGAAAGACAGAAGATCTCCAGATAGATATGCAGAGAGCTACCAGCTGCTAGGCTTCCAGTGTGGCTGAGACACAGACCCAGGAGATTTCAGGATTCAGACCAGGGCTTGACGTCATGCCCGATTTTTTCAATTCCCTAGCGTTTTGTAAGCTCTCCTCTTTTCGGGGACATCTGCTTTCTTCCCACTCACTGCTGTGTTTCATTGCCTTTGTGTGGGATTGATTGACAGCTCGGCCAATCAGAGCTGGGTGGGCGCTGCCCCTGCTGTGTGATTGATTGACGGCTCAGCCAATCAGAGCTGGGTGGGCGCTGCCCCTGCTGTGTGATTGATTGACAGCTCAACCAATCAGAGCAGGCTGGGCGCTGCTCCTGCTGTGTGACTGATTAACGGCTCAACCAATCAGAGCTGGGTGGGCGCTGCTCCTGCTGTGTGGGATTGATTGACGGCTCAGCCAATCAGAGCTGGGTGGGCGCTACCCCTGCTGTGTGATTGGCAGATCTGCCAGGCCATGGCTGGGGGCGGGGCTCTGTCCCACCTCATTCCAAGGTCTGTCCCAGCCCCGGCCCCACTCGGCCATTCCGAGCATCCCGAGGGGTCTGGGGACATTGATGTCATCCAGCCTCTGACAGCGACCATGGGGACACTGCGGAACCTCATGGAACCAAAGAGACCATTTTGACACTCTGGTGCCTCATGCAATCAGGGCCACCTTTGTGAGACTCGGGACCCCAATGGAACCAAGGGTCAGTGATGAAGCTGTGCGGCCCAGAGAACCAAGGAGCCTTTGTTACACAGCAGGGCCACATGGAGCCCAGGGGCCATGGTGACTCTGCAGGACCTTAGGGAAGCAAGGGGCCATTGTTATCACTACTGAAGCAGGGAGAATATTGTGACAAGGAGAATATCGGGACACTACAGGGACTCCCGGAATCAAGGAGTACATTGTGACACTGTGAGGCCCCATGGAACCAAGGCAACATGGAACAGGTCTGGCTGGCTGGGCCTCCCGGGGGCCACCTGGCAAGACTGGCTGATCCTGGAATGTTGAGGACTGCCTCTCATCAGCTCCTGGAGCACTGAGGCTCTGTGCTTTCCTTCCTATGGAAAAGTACCATCCGCTTTTGCAGGTTCCCACGGCTGAAACTGATATTCCCCCTGAAAAAGCACTACATACAAGGCTTGCTCCCAGCCAAAATCTGCTAGGAGTAACAGCTCTGGGTGGCCACCGTTTCCTGAGGGCTGCCTCTCATCTACCACTCTAAGGGTCGGTGTGAAGTTTCCCTCATTTTTGCCTCATGACCCTCTCAAGAAGACCTCAAGGACCCCCGCCCAGGTTGACTCTGGACAATGATTTTCTGGCCTGCTTGAGGTGGGTGCTTGCCAAGGGACTCTTTGCAGGTGTGTTGTGCTCACTGGACTCTGCTGTCATGGTACCAGCTGAAGCCTGCATGTACTGCACGACCGCACCTGTCTCTTGGAGCCCCACACAATGCTCCATAAATCTCCCCACCTCTTGGCCACAAGCCACTCGCTTTGAAAAAGGACTATAAAAGAGCGATCCTCTGGAGGAGACCCTGAGTACTCCCCACGGATGACCACCCTTCCATTGGCTGGCGCACCATGACGTTGGTCTCGTCTGTTGGTAGCTATTTCCCCCTTCCCCTCTTTTTCTCTCTCTAGACTCCATTTCCTATATCTCTCCCCTCTATCGCAACTGAATTGTTTGGCATTCAATAAAAATGCATTGCTGTTGTTGAATAAACTGATTTGTTCCCCGCTATTTGCCTGCTATTACCTCTGAGATCAAACAATCCCCGGCCTGTCTTGGTAGATGTTGACACCCCCCCCCCCGCAAATCCCCCATCCCCCTGCTTCTCCCAGTTGATTGCTGATCGTGCTGTGACATGGAATGGAACATCCCTTGCGCCAGTCCAGCCCAGCTGTCCCATCCCTGTTCCCTCAGGAGCACTTGCCCACCCCAAGTCCATGGGTTGGAGGGGCTTGCAGACACGCCTCGTGGGGGGAGCATTGTGACAAGGACAGGAGAACAGAAGAACATTTACACTTATCGCGGGCAGAGAACAGAAGAGCACAGCCTTGGAGAAACGCACAAAGGATGTAGCTGAGGCAAACAGAGCGTGCACAAAATGCAAGGAGAATGTCAGCTCAGCTCTGCAAGGCTGACAAAAGCAGAAGTTATACACAACAATAATATTGCCCTTCCTCAAAAGCGGGGATCAAAGAGCAGTCACCTAAAAAGGACAGTGCATGTTGAAGGCAGACTCCAAAGAACCATAGAAGGACTTGTGAGAAGGGGTGCAATTATGGCAAATAAATTCCAGGTGGGGTTAACTAATGAATACATCATCAGTGTGAGTGATAAAAGCTCCGATTGCCTGGTGGCCAGTGCACTCGAGTAGATGAAGGATTGCCCAAGTGGCCACCATGGTGTAATAAAGAATACCTGCTCTCAGATCCTCAAAACTGTGTTCAAAAGTTGCTATCCAGCAGATTTCAGTATCAGTGGTGTCCCTGACTCCATTATGCCCCTTGCACACTTTCACGAGGGCCCCTTGGTTCCACGAGGCCCTGCTGGATAACAGTGGACCCTTGGTTCCATTTGGGTCTGTACTGTCAAAATGGCCTCCTTAGTTCTGCACTGCCACAATGCTCTCCTTGGTGCCACGAGGCCTTGGTGTGTCACAACAGCCTCTCGGTTCCATGAACTGCCATAGTGTCAGCACTGTCTCTTGGATCTGCAGTATCACGATGGACAGTTGGTTACAAGCAGCCCCGCCGTGTCACAACGACTATTTGCTCCAGTGAGGCCCCGCAATGGCACACTGGACCCCTGGCTCCATGAGGTTCCATAGTGTGACATGGTTGCCTTGATTCCAAGAGGTTCTGCTGGGTCACACTGGACCCTTGGCTCCGTGAGGTTCCGTGGTATCGCCATGGTTTCCCTGGATCCGCAGTAGCACTATGGACCATAGGTTTCATGCAGCTTTGCTGTGCTACAGTGGCTCCTTGGTTCCATCAAGTGCCACTGTGTAACAAGGGAATCTTGGTCCCATGAGGTTCTGGACTGTCACAATGCTGTCCTTGGTTCTGGACTCTAACAACGGACCCTTGGTTCCACGAGGTTCCATTACGTCACAATGCTCTCCTTGGTTCCACAAGGCCTTGCTTTGTCACAATGGACCCTTGGTTCCATGAGCTTCCGTAGTGTAACCATGGTCTCCTGGGATCTGCATTGTCACAATGGACAATTGGTTGCATGGGAGCCTGCTGTGTCACAAGAGAGCCTTAGTTCCATGACGTTCTGGACTGTCACAGTGGTCTCCCTGCTTCAACGAGGCCCTGGAGTGTCACAAGGGCTGCTTGGTTCTGTGAGCTTCCACAACGTCCCAATGGTCTCCTTGTTTCTGCAGTGTCATAGTGGACTCTTGGTTCCATGAGGTTCCTAAATGTCACAGGTCTCCTTGGTTCCATGTGGCCCTGCTGTGTCACCACAGCCCCTTGGTTCCAGGAGTTTCTGGGCTGTCAGCAGTGGTTCCTTTTCTTCCAATCAGGCACCGCTGTGTCACACTGCACCCTGGCTTCCATGAAGTTCTTCAGTGTCACAGTGGCCCCTTGGATCCATGCGGTCCCATAGTGTCACCATGGTCTCCTTGGATCTGCATTGTCATAAGGGACCATTGGTTCCACGTGGCCCGGCTGTGTCACAGTGATGTGGATTCCGTAATTGCCTTCAGCGTCACAATGGAGCCTTGTTTCTGTGAGGCTCTCAACTGTCACAATTGTCTCCTTGGTTCCATCAGCCCCCGCTGTGTCACAAGGGTCCCCTTGGTTCCATGAGCACACCAAAGCTTTGCATAAACATTGAGCAGCACCTGCTTAACACACCTGGGAACATCTGTCTGCATTCAAAAGACAGGTCACAGCTGAGAAAGGCACCAGCAGCTTCCATCTGCAACAGAGATGCAGGGAAAGGACAAGGACAGAGAATTCAGCTGCAAGACTCCGAGAATTCTGCATCCAGACATCATTTCTGGTCCCACTGTCCCTAGTGGTGTCACTAGGTGACAAAGGTGTCATCATTCCAGGCAGCCTGTACTCAGCATGTGCTTCTACAGTGGGGATTTGTCGTTTAGGAGACCTGCTCAGGCTTTTCCCTTCTTTCCTCACAAACAGGAATACTTGTCCCGGGCCTGGATGCAGGCAGAGCCCTGAGGAGAGCACGTGCGACATGGTGCAGTGGGCAGGGACAGCCAGCTGCAGAGTTCAGGGGGGAAGGGCTTCCGGTGCAGGGCCAGGGATGTCAGTCCCAGCTGGGCCATGTCAGACACGCTGAGGCTGGGCTTGGGGAGCAGCTTGTCCAAACAGGGTCAGCCTGCAAGGGGCTCATTCTTCTGTGGGCCCACGCCTCCTAAGGAGACGTTCAGCATCAAGATCACCTGGGGAATGCCTAAGTTGCTTCTTCTTGGAACTGAAAAAGAAAAATTACTCCCTTTTATAACACTGAAAATCGTGAGCTGTACCTTGAAATCTTCCTCCTTAAGAGAACTCCAAAGTGACTCCAAGCAGCTGCACAAGGCCTGGAGACTGGAAGACATTGGAAAGAAGACAAAGAGCTCCTGAGGGTTTTCTGTATTTTAATGATCCCCAACGGTGGATTTGGGGCTGAGTCCAGGAGCCCCAGGCACTGAGAGAAGGTTGAAGAAGCTGCTCAAGGAGTCAGAAGCAAAACTCCAAGTCCCTTGGAGCATCAGTGGCCCCACTGAGGGCAGGGACTGCCAAAGGCTCCCCAGGGAGTGGTGAGAGCAGATCCTTGAGGCCAGGATTGCAGGAGCCCGAGGCTGTGAGCAGGGAACTGCAATGCTGAGCAAGGCCTGGGCTGGTTGGAGGAAGCAGAAAGGCCAAGGCCTGAGCCCAGGCCTGGGCCAGCAGGGCCTGTCCCTCACAGGTGGCTCGGGGCTGTTCCTGGAGCACTGGGATGGGAGAGGCAGCAAGGACAAATGTCATCAGGCTGTGTGACACTCCAGATGCTCATGGAACCAAGGGCCAGTGTGACACAGCAGGGCCTGATGGAAACAAGAGGCCGTGCTGAGCCTGCGCGCCTGTAACACCGCAGAACACTGAAATGCTGAGGGTGAGCAAAGGTTCCTTTCCTCGAGTTTGGTGCAGAGTAGAAACCCCAGCCAGATATTCTCAAGAGGTCAAAACGACACAAAAGTGTACTGGAAAAATACAGAAAACCGAGCTCCTTTGGCAAATGATTTCATACAACATCCAATTCAACGTGCAACACTTAGCGTAGCAGGAACATCATTAACTCAGCCCATTTAAGATGGAAACCTTTAGGCATAAAAATGTTAAACTACCCAAAAACATTCCAGTAAAAGAGGATAAGAAGGTTAAAAGAGAAAAAAGAGACAGAAAGACAGAAGATCTCCAGATAGATATGCAGAGAGCTACCAGCTGCTAGGCTTCCAGTGTGGGTAAGACACAGACCCAGGAGATTTCAGGATTCAGACCAGGGCTTGACGTCATGCCCGATTTTTTCAATTCTCTAGCGTTTTGTAAGCTCTCCTCTTTCCGGGGACATCTGCTTTCTTCCCACTCACTGCTGTGTTTCATTGCCTTTGTGTGGGATTGATTGACAGCTCGGCCAATCAGAGCTGGGTGGGCGCTGCCCCTGCTGTGTGATTGATTGACGGCTCAGCCAATCAGAGCTGGGTGGGCGCTGCCCCTGCTGTGTGATTGATTGACAGCTCAACCAATCAGAGCAGGCTGGGCGCTGCTCCTGCTGTGTGACTGATTAACGGCTCAACCAATCAGAGCTGGGTGGGCGCTGCTCCTGCTGTGTGGGATTGATTGACGGCTCAGCCAATCAGAGCTGGGTGGGCGCTACCCCTGCTGTGTGATTGGCAGATCTGCCAGGCCATGGCTGGGGGCGGGGCTCTGTCCCACCTCATTCCAAGGTCTGTCCCAGCCCCGGCCCCACTCGGCCATTCCGAGCATCCCGACGGGTCTGGGGACATTGATGTCATCCAGCCTCTGACAGCGACCATGGGGACACTGCGGAACCTCATGGAACCAAAGAGACCATTTTGACACTCTGGTGCCTCATGCAATCAGGGCCACCTTTGTGAGACTCGGGACCCCAATGGAACCAAGGGTCAGTGATGAAGCTGTGCGGCCCAGAGAACCAAGGAGCCTTTGTTACACAGCAGGGCCACATGGAGCCCAGGGGCCTTGGTGACTCTGCAGGACCTTAGGGAAGCAAGGGGCCATTGTTATCACTACTGAAGCAGGGAGAATATTGTGACAAGGAGAATATCGGGACACTACAGGGACTCCCGGAATCAAGGAGTACATTGTGACACTGTGAGGCCCCATGGAACCAAGGCAACATGGAACAGGTCTGGCTGGCTGGGCCTCCCGGGGGCCACCTGGCAAGACTGGCTGATCCTGGAATGTTGAGGACTGCCTCTCATCAGCTCCTGGAGCACTGAGGCTCTGTGCTTTCCTTCCTATGGAAAAGTACCATCCGCTTTTGCAGGTTCCCACGGCTGAAACTGATATTCCCCCTGAAAAAGCACTACATACAAGGCTTGCTCCCAGCCAAAATCTGCTAGGAGTAACAGCTCTGGGTGGCCACCGTTTCCTGAGGGCTGCCTCTCATCTACCACTCTAAGGGTCGGTGTGAAGTTTCCCTCATTTTTGCCTCATGACCCTCTCAAGAAGACCTCAAGGACCCCCGCCCAGGTTGACTCTGGACAATGATTTTCTGGCCTGCTTGAGGTGGGTGCTTGCCAAGGGACTCTTTGCAGGTGTGTTGTGCTCACTGGACTCTGCTGTCATGGTACCAGCTGAAGCCTGCATGTACTGCACGACCGCACCTGTCTCTTGGAGCACCACACAATGCTCCATAAATCTCCCCACCTCTTGGCCACAAGCCACTCGCTTTGAAAAAGGACTATAAAAGAGCGATCCTCTGGAGGAGACCCTGAGTACTCCCCACGGATGACCACCCTTCCATTGGCTGGCGCACCATGACGTTGGTCTCGTCTGTTGGTAGCTATTTCCCCCTTCCCCTCTTTTTCTCTCTCTAGACTCCATTTCCTATATCTCTCCCCTCTATCGCAACTGAATTGTTTGGCATTCAATAAAAATGCATTGCTGTTGTTGAATAAACTGATTTGTCCCCCGCTATTTGCCTGCTATTACCTCTGAGATCAAACAATCCCCGGCCTGTCTTGGTAGATGGTGACACTCCCCCCACCCTCCCCCCACCCCCCGCAAATCCCCCATTCCCCTGCTTCTCCCAGTTGATTGCTGATCGTGCTGTGACATGGAATGGAACATCCCTTGGGCCAGTCCAGCCCAGCTGTCCCATCCCTGTTCCCTCAGGAGCACTTGCCCACCCCAAGTCCATGGGTTGGAGGGGCTTGCAGACATGCCTCGTGGGGGGAGCATTGTGACAAGGACAGGAGAACAGAACAACATTTACACTTATCAAGGGCAGAGAACAGAAGAGCACAGCCTTGGAGAAACGCACAAAGGATGTAGCTGAGGCAAACAGAGCGTGCACAAAATGCAAGGAGAATGTCAGCTCAGCTCTGCAAGGCTGACAAAAGCAGAAGTTATACACAACAATAATATTGCCCTTCCTCAAAAGCGGGGATCAAAGAGCAGTCACCTAAAAAGGACAGCGCATGTTGAAGGCAGACTCCAAAGAACCATAGAAGGACTTGTGAGAAGGGGTGCAATTATGGCAAATAAATTCCAGGTGGGGTTAACTAATGAATACATCATCAGTGTGAGTGATAAAAGCTCCGATTGCCTGGTGGCCAGTGCACTCGAGTAGATGAAGGATTGCCCAAGTGGCCACCATGGTGTAATAAAGAATACCTGCTCTCAGATCCTCAAAACTGTGTTCAAAAGTTGCTATCCAGCAGATTTCAGTATCAGTGGTGTCCCTGACTCCATTATGCCCCTTGCACACTTTCACGAGGGCCCCTTGGTTCCACGAGGCCCTGCTGGATAACAGTGGACCCTTGGTTCCATTTGGGTCTGTACTGTCAAAATGGCCTCCTTGGTTCTGCACTGCCACAATGCTCTCCTTGGTGCCACGAGGCCTTGGTGTGTCACAACAGCCTCTCGGTTCCATGAACTGCCATAGTGTCAGCACGGTCTCTTGCATCTGCAGTATCACGATGGACAGTTGGTTACAAGCAGCCCCGCCGTGTCACAACGACTATTTGCTTCAGGAGGCCCCCACAGTGTCACCATGGCCCCTTGGTTCCACGAGGCCTCGCTGCAGAACAATGGCCTCTCAGTTCCAGGAGGTTTTGTACTGTCAACAGTGCTCTCCTTGGTTCTACAGTGGCTGCTTGCTTCCATAAGGTTCCTCGGTGTCACAGTGGTCTCCTTGGCTCCATGAGGCTCTGCAATGTCCCAATAGCCCATCGTTTCCATGAGCTTCTGTCCCATCAACCATGTCCTTTGCTCCAGTGAGGCCCCGCAATGGCACACTGGACCCCTGGCTCCATGAGGTTCCATAGTGTGACATGGTTGCCTTGATTCCAAGAGGTTCTGCTGGGTCACACTGGACCCTTGGCTCCGTGAGGTTCCGTGGTATCGCCATGGTTTCCCTGGATCCGCAGTAGCACTATGGACCATAGGTTTCATGCAGCTTTGCTGTGCTACAGTGGCTCCTTGGTTCCATCAAGTGCCACTGTGTAACAAGGGAATCTTGGTCCCATGAGGTTCTGGACTGTCACAATGCTGTCCTTGGTTCTGGACTCTAACAACGGACCCTTGGTTCCACGAGGTTCCATTACGTCACAATGCTCTCCTTGGTTCCACAAGGCCTTGCTTTGTCACAATGGACCCTTGGTTCCATGAGCTTCCGTAGTGTAACCATGGTCTCCTGGGATCTGCATTGTCACAATGGACAATTGGTTGCATGGGAGCCTGCTGTGTCACAAGAGCCTTAGTTCCATGACGTTCTGGACTGTCACAGTGGTCTCCCTGCTTCAACGAGGCCCTGGAGTGTCACAAGGGCTGCTTGGTTCTGTGAGCTTCCACAACGTCCCAATGGTCTCCTTGTTTCTGCAGTGTCATAGTGGACTCTTGGTTCCATGAGGTTCCTAAATGTCACAGGTCTCCTTGGTTCCATGTGGCCCTGCTGTGTCACCACAGCCCCTTGGTTCCAGGAGTTTCTGGGCTGTCAGCAGTGGTTCCTTTTCTTCCAATCAGGCACCGCTGTGTCACACTGCACCCTGGCTTCCATGAAGTTCTTCAGTGTCACAGTGGCCCCTTGGATCCATGCGGTCCCATAGTGTCACCATGGTCTCCTTGGATCTGCATTGTCATAAGGGACCATTGGTTCCACGTGGCCCGGCTGTGTCACAGTGATGTGGATTCCGTAATTGCCTTCAGCGTCACAATGGAGCCTTGTTTCTGTGAGGCTCTCAACTGTCACAATTGTCTCCTTGGTTCCATCAGCCCCCGCTGTGTCACAAGGGTCCCCTTGGTTCCATGAGCACACCAAAGCTTTGCATAAACATTGAGCAGCACCTGCTTAACACACCTGGGAACATCTGTCTGCATTCAAAAGACAGGTCACAGCTGAGAAAGGCACCAGCAGCTTCCATCTGCAACAGAGATGCAGGGAAAGGACAAGGACAGAGAATTCAGCTGCAAGACTCCGAGAATTCTGCATCCAGACATCATTTCTGGTCCCACTGTCCCTAGTAGAAAGGTGTCATCATTCCAGGCAGCCTGTACTCAGCATGTGCTTCTACAGTGGGGATTTGTCGTTTAGGAGACCTGCTCAGGCTTTTCCCTTCTTTCCTCACAAACAGGAATACTTGTCCCGGGCCTGGATGCAGGCAGAGCCCTGAGGAGAGCACGTGCGACATGGTGCAGTGGGCAGGGACAGCCAGCTGCAGAGTTCAGGGGGGAAGGGCTTCCGGTGCAGGGCCAGGGATGTCAGTCCCAGCTGGGCCACGTCAGACACGGTGAGGCTGGGCTTGGGGAGCAGCTTGTCCAAACAGGGTCAGCCTGCAAGGGGCTCATTCTTCTGTGGGCCCACGCCTCCTAAGGAGACGTTCAGCATCAAGATCACCTGGGGAATGCCTAAGTTGCTTCTTCTTGGAACTGAAAAAGAAAAATTACTCCCTTTTATAACACTGAAAATCGTGAGCCGTACCTTGAAATCTTCCTCCTTAAGAGAACTCCAAAGTGACTCCAAGCAGCTGCACAAGGCCTGGAGACTGGAAGACATTGGAAAGAAGACAAAGAGCTCCTGAGGGTTTTCTGTATTTTAATGATCCCCAACGGTGGATTTGGGGCTGAGTCCAGGAGCCCCAGGCACTGAGAGAAGGTTGAAGAAGCTGCTCAAGGAGTCAGAAGCAAAACTCCAAGTCCCTTGGAGCATCAGTGGCCCCACTGAGGGCAGGGACTGCCAAAGGCTCCCCAGGGAGTGGTGAGAGCAGATCCTTGAGGCCAGGATTGCAGGAGCCCGAGGCTGTGAGCAGGGAACTGCAATGCTGAGCAAGGCCTGGGCTGGTTGGAGGAAGCAGAAAGGCCAAGGCCTGAGCCCAGGCCTGGGCCAGCAGGGCCTGTCCCTCACAGGTGGCTCGGGGCTGTTCCTGGGGCACTGGGACGGGAGAGGCAGCAAGGACAAATGTCATCAGGCTGTGTGACACTCCAGATGCTCATGGAACCAAGGGCCAGTGTGACACAGCAGGGCCTGATGGAAACAAGAGGCCGTGCTGAGCCTGCGCGCCTGTAACACCGCAGAACACTGAAATGCTGAGGGTGAGCAAAGGTTCCTTTCCTCGAGTTTGGTGCAGAGTAGAAACCCCAGCCAGATATTCTCAAGAGGTCAAAACGACACAAAAGTGTACTGGAAAAATACAGAAAACCGAGCTCCTTTGGCAAATGATTTCATACAACATCCAATTCAACGTGCAACACTTAGCGTAGCAGGAACATCATTAACTCAGCCCATGTAAGATGGAAACCTTTAGGCATAAAAATGTTAAACTACCCAAAAACATTCCAGTAAAAGAGGATAAGAAGGTTAAAAGAGAAAAAAGAGACAGAAAGACAGAAGATCTCCAGATAGATATGCAGAGAGCTACCAGCTGCTAGGCTTCCAGTGTGGCTGAGACACAGACCCAGGAGATTTCAGGATTCAGACCAGGGCTTGACGTCATGCCCGATTTTTTCAATTCCCTAGCGTTTTGTAAGCTCTCCTCTTTTCGGGGACATCTGCTTTCTTCCCACTCACTGCTGTGTTTCATTGCCTTTGTGTGGGATTGATTGACAGCTCGGCCAATCAGAGCTGGGTGGGCGCTGCCCCTGCTGTGTGATTGATTGACGGCTCAGCCAATCAGAGCTGGGTGGGCGCTGCCCCTGCTGTGTGATTGATTGACAGCTCAACCAATCAGAGCAGGCTGGGCGCTGCTCCTGCTGTGTGACTGATTAACGGCTCAACCAATCAGAGCTGGGTGGGCGCTGCTCCTGCTGTGTGGGATTGATTGACGGCTCAGCCAATCAGAGCTGGGTGGGCGCTACCCCTGCTGTGTGATTGGCAGATCTGCCAGGCCATGGCTGGGGGCGGGGCTCTGTCCCACCTCATTCCAAGGTCTGTCCCAGCCCCGGCCCCACTCGGCCATTCCGAGCATCCCGACGGGTCTGGGGACATTGATGTCATCCAGCCTCTGACAGCGACCATGGGGACACTGCGGAACCTCATGGAACCAAAGAGACCATTTTGACACTCTGGTGCCTCATGCAATCAGGGCCACCTTTGTGAGACTCGGGACCCCAATGGAACCAAGGGTCAGTGATGAAGCTGTGCGGCCCAGAGAACCAAGGAGCCTTTGTTACACAGCAGGGCCACATGGAGCCCAGGGGCCATGGTGACTCTGCAGGACCTTAGGGAAGCAAGGGGCCATTGTTATCACTACTGAAGCAGGGAGAATATTGTGACAAGGAGAATATCGGGACACTACAGGGACTCCCGGAATCAAGGAGTACATTGTGACACTGTGAGGCCCCATGGAACCAAGGCAACATGGAACAGGTCTGGCTGGCTGGGCCTCCCGGGGGCCACCTGGCAAGACTGGCTGATCCTGGAATGTTGAGGACTGCCTCTCATCAGCTCCTGGAGCACTGAGGCTCTGTGCTTTCCTTCCTATGGAAAAGTACCATCCGCTTTTGCAGGTTCCCACGGCTGAAACTGATATTCCCCCTGAAAAAGCACTACATACAAGGCTTGCTCCCAGCCAAAATCTGCTAGGAGTAACAGCTCTGGGTGGCCACCGTTTCCTGAGGGCTGCCTCTCATCTACCACTCTAAGGGTCGGTGTGAAGTTTCCCTCATTTTTGCCTCATGACCCTCTCAAGAAGACCTCAAGGACCCCCGCCCAGGTTGACTCTGGACAATGATTTTCTGGCCTGCTTGAGGTGGGTGCTTGCCAAGGGACTCTTTGCAGGTGTGTTGTGCTCACTGGACTCTGCTGTCATGGTACCAGCTGAAGCCTGCATGTACTGCACGACCGCACCTGTCTCTTGGAGCCCCACACAATGCTCCATAAATCTCCCCACCTCTTGGCCACAAGCCACTCGCTTTGAAAAAGGACTATAAAAGAGCGATCCTCTGGAGGAGACCCTGAGTACTCCCCACGGATGACCACCCTTCCATTGGCTGGCGCACCATGACGTTGGTCTCGTCTGTTGGTAGCTATTTCCCCCTTCCCCTCTTTTTCTCTCTCTAGACTCCATTTCCTATATCTCTCCCCTCTATCGCAACTGAATTGTTTGGCATTCAATAAAAATGCATTGCTGTTGTTGAATAAACTGATTTGTCCCCCGCTATTTGCCTGCTATTACCTCTGAGATCAAACAATCCCCGGCCTGTCTTGGTAGATGGTGACACTCCCCCCACCCTCCCCCCACCCCCCGCAAATCCCCCATTCCCCTGCTTCTCCCAGTTGATTGCTGATCGTGCTGTGACATGGAATGGAACATCCCTTGGGCCAGTCCAGCCCAGCTGTCCCATCCCTGTTCCCTCAGGAGCACTTGCCCACCCCAAGTCCATGGGTTGGAGGGGCTTGCAGACATGCCTCGTGGGGGGAGCATTGTGACAAGGACAGGAGAACAGAACAACATTTACACTTATCAAGGGCAGAGAACAGAAGAGCACAGCCTTGGAGAAACGCACAAAGGATGTAGCTGAGGCAAACAGAGCGTGCACAAAATGCAAGGAGAATGTCAGCTCAGCTCTGCAAGGCTGACAAAAGCAGAAGTTATACACAACAATAATATTGCCCTTCCTCAAAAGCGGGGATCAAAGAGCAGTCACCTAAAAAGGACAGCGCATGTTGAAGGCAGACTCCAAAGAACCATAGAAGGACTTGTGAGAAGGGGTGCAATTATGGCAAATAAATTCCAGGTGGGGTTAACTAATGAATACATCATCAGTGTGAGTGATAAAAGCTCCGATTGCCTGGTGGCCAGTGCACTCGAGTAGATGAAGGATTGCCCAAGTGGCCACCATGGTGTAATAAAGAATACCTGCTCTCAGATCCTCAAAACTGTGTTCAAAAGTTGCTATCCAGCAGATTTCAGTATCAGTGGTGTCCCTGACTCCATTATGCCCCTTGCACACTTTCACGAGGGCCCCTTGGTTCCACGAGGCCCTGCTGGATAACAGTGGACCCTTGGTTCCATTTGGGTCTGTACTGTCAAAATGGCCTCCTTGGTTCTGCACTGCCACAATGCTCTCCTTGGTGCCACGAGGCCTTGGTGTGTCACAACAGCCTCTCGGTTCCATGAACTGCCATAGTGTCAGCACGGTCTCTTGCATCTGCAGTATCACGATGGACAGTTGGTTACAAGCAGCCCCGCCGTGTCACAACGACTATTTGCTTCAGGAGGCCCCCACAGTGTCACCATGGCCCCTTGGTTCCACGAGGCCTCGCTGCAGAACAATGGCCTCTCAGTTCCAGGAGGTTTTGTACTGTCAACAGTGCTCTCCTTGGTTCTACAGTGGCTGCTTGCTTCCATAAGGTTCCTCGGTGTCACAGTGGTCTCCTTGGCTCCATGAGGCTCTGCAATGTCCCAATAGCCCATCGTTTCCATGAGCTTCTGTCCCATCAACCATGTCCTTTGCTCCAGTGAGGCCCCGCAATGGCACACTGGACCCCTGGCTCCATGAGGTTCCATAGTGTGACATGGTTGCCTTGATTCCAAGAGGTTCTGCTGGGTCACACTGGACCCTTGGCTCCGTGAGGTTCCGTGGTATCGCCATGGTTTCCCTGGATCCGCAGTAGCACTATGGACCATAGGTTTCATGCAGCTTTGCTGTGCTACAGTGGCTCCTTGGTTCCATCAAGTGCCACTGTGTAACAAGGGAATCTTGGTCCCATGAGGTTCTGGACTGTCACAATGCTGTCCTTGGTTCTGGACTCTAACAACGGACCCTTGGTTCCACGAGGTTCCATTACGTCACAATGCTCTCCTTGGTTCCACAAGGCCTTGCTTTGTCACAATGGACCCTTGGTTCCATGAGCTTCCGTAGTGTAACCATGGTCTCCTGGGATCTGCATTGTCACAATGGACAATTGGTTGCATGGGAGCCTGCTGTGTCACAAGAGAGCCTTAGTTCCATGACGTTCTGGACTGTCACAGTGGTCTCCCTGCTTCAACGAGGCCCTGGAGTGTCACAAGGGCTGCTTGGTTCTGTGAGCTTCCACAACGTCCCAATGGTCTCCTTGTTTCTGCAGTGTCATAGTGGACTCTTGGTTCCATGAGGTTCCTAAATGTCACAGGTCTCCTTGGTTCCATGTGGCCCTGCTGTGTCACCACAGCCCCTTGGTTCCAGGAGTTTCTGGGCTGTCAGCAGTGGTTCCTTTTCTTCCAATCAGGCACCGCTGTGTCACACTGCACCCTGGCTTCCATGAAGTTCTTCAGTGTCACAGTGGCCCCTTGGATCCATGCGGTCCCATAGTGTCACCATGGTCTCCTTGGATCTGCATTGTCATAAGGGACCATTGGTTCCATGTGGCCCGGCTGTGTCACAGTGATGTGGATTCCGTAATTGCCTTCAGCGTCACAATGGAGCCTTGTTTCTGTGAGGCTCTCAACTGTCACAATTGTCTCCTTGGTTCCATCAGCCCCCGCTGTGTCACAAGGGTCCCCTTGGTTCCATGAGCACACCAAAGCTTTGCATAAACATTGAGCAGCACCTGCTTAACACACCTGGGAACATCTGTCTGCATTCAAAAGACAGGTCACAGCTGAGAAAGGCACCAGCAGCTTCCATCTGCAACAGAGATGCAGGGAAAGGACAAGGACAGAGAATTCAGCTGCAAGACTCCGAGAATTCTGCATCCAGACATCATTTCTGGTCCCACTGTCCCTAGTAGAAAGGTGTCATCATTCCAGGCAGCCTGTACTCAGCATGTGCTTCTACAGTGGGGATTTGTCGTTTAGGAGACCTGCTCAGGCTTTTCCCTTCTTTCCTCACAAACAGGAATACTTGTCCCGGGCCTGGATGCAGGCAGAGCCCTGAGGAGAGCACGTGCGACATGGTGCAGTGGGCAGGGACAGCCAGCTGCAGAGTTCAGGGGGGAAGGGCTTCCGGTGCAGGGCCAGGGATGTCAGTCCCAGCTGGGCCATGTCAGACACGCTGAGGCTGGGCTTGGGGAGCAGCTTGTCCAAACAGGGTCAGCCTGCAAGGGGCTCATTCTTCTGTGGGCCCACGCCTCCTAAGGAGACGTTCAGCATCAAGATCACCTGGGGAATGCCTAAGTTGCTTCTTCTTGGAACTGAAAAAGAAAAATTACTCCCTTTTATAACACTGAAAATCGTGAGCTGTACCTTGAAATCTTCCTCCTTAAGAGAACTCCAAAGTGACTCCAAGCAGCTGCACAAGGCCTGGAGACTGGAAGACATTGGAAAGAAGACAAAGAGCTCCTGAGGGTTTTCTGTATTTTAATGATCCCCAACGGTGGATTTGGGGCTGAGTCCAGGAGCCCCAGGCACTGAGAGAAGGTTGAAGAAGCTGCTCAAGGAGTCAGAAGCAAAACTCCAAGTCCCTTGGAGCATCAGTGGCCCCACTGAGGGCAGGGACTGCCAAAGGCTCCCCAGGGAGTGGTGAGAGCAGATCCTTGAGGCCAGGATTGCAGGAGCCCGAGGCTGTGAGCAGGGAACTGCAATGCTGAGCAAGGCCTGGGCTGGTTGGAGGAAGCAGAAAGGCCAAGGCCTGAGCCCAGGCCTGGGCCAGCAGGGCCTGTCCCTCACAGGTGGCTCGGGGCTGTTCCTGGAGCACTGGGATGGGAGAGGCAGCAAGGACAAATGTCATCAGGCTGTGTGACACTCCAGATGCTCATGGAACCAAGGGCCAGTGTGACACAGCAGGGCCTGATGGAAACAAGAGGCCGTGCTGAGCCTGCGCGCCTGTAACACCGCAGAACACTGAAATGCTGAGGGTGAGCAAAGGTTCCTTTCCTCGAGTTTGGTGCAGAGTAGAAACCCCAGCCAGATATTCTCAAGAGGTCAAAACGACACAAAAGTGTACTGGAAAAATACAGAAAACCGAGCTCCTTTGGCAAATGATTTCATACAACATCCAATTCAACGTGCAACACTTAGCGTAGCAGGAACATCATTAACTCAGCCCATTTAAGATGGAAACCTTTAGGCATAAAAATGTTAAACTACCCAAAAACATTCCAGTAAAAGAGGATAAGAAGGTTAAAAGAGAAAAAAGAGACAGAAAGACAGAAGATCTCCAGATAGATATGCAGAGAGCTACCAGCTGCTAGGCTTCCAGTGTGGCTGAGACACAGACCCAGGAGATTTCAGGATTCAGACCAGGGCTTGACGTCATGCCCGATTTTTTCAATTCCCTAGCGTTTTGTAAGCTCTCCTCTTTTCGGGGACATCTGCTTTCTTCCCACTCACTGCTGTGTTTCATTGCCTTTGTGTGGGATTGATTGACAGCTCGGCCAATCAGAGCTGGGTGGGCGCTGCCCCTGCTGTGTGATTGATTGACGGCTCAGCCAATCAGAGCTGGGTGGGCGCTGCCCCTGCTGTGTGATTGATTGACAGCTCAACCAATCAGAGCAGGCTGGGCGCTGCTCCTGCTGTGTGACTGATTAACGGCTCAACCAATCAGAGCTGGGTGGGCGCTGCTCCTGCTGTGTGGGATTGATTGACGGCTCAGCCAATCAGAGCTGGGTGGGCGCTACCCCTGCTGTGTGATTGGCAGATCTGCCAGGCCATGGCTGGGGGCGGGGCTCTGTCCCACCTCATTCCAAGGTCTGTCCCAGCCCCGGCCCCACTCGGCCATTCCGAGCATCCCGACGGGTCTGGGGACATTGATGTCATCCAGCCTCTGACAGCGACCATGGGGACACTGCGGAACCTCATGGAACCAAAGAGACCATTTTGACACTCTGGTGCCTCATGCAATCAGGGCCACCTTTGTGAGACTCGGGACCCCAATGGAACCAAGGGTCAGTGATGAAGCTGTGCGGCCCAGAGAACCAAGGAGCCTTTGTTACACAGCAGGGCCACATGGAGCCCAGGGGCCGTGGTGACTCTGCAGGACCTTAGGGAAGCAAGGGGCCATTGTTATCACTACTGAAGCAGGGAGAATATTGTGACAAGGAGAATATCGGGACACTACAGGGACTCCCGGAATCAAGGAGTACATTGTGACACTGTGAGGCCCCATGGAACCAAGGCAACATGGAACAGGTCTGGCTGGCTGGGCCTCCCGGGGGCCACCTGGCAAGACTGGCTGATCCTGGAATGTTGAGGACTGCCTCTCATCAGCTCCTGGAGCACTGAGGCTCTGTGCTTTCCTTCCTATGGAAAAGTACCATCCGCTTTTGCAGGTTCCCACGGCTGAAACTGATATTCCCCCTGAAAAAGCACTACATACAAGGCTTGCTCCCAGCCAAAATCTGCTAGGAGTAACAGCTCTGGGTGGCCACCGTTTCCTGAGGGCTGCCTCTCATCTACCACTCTAAGGGTCGGTGTGAAGTTTCCCTCATTTTTGCCTCATGACCCTCTCAAGAAGACCTCAAGGACCCCCGCCCAGGTTGACTCTGGACAATGATTTTCTGGCCTGCTTGAGGTGGGTGCTTGCCAAGGGACTCTTTGCAGGTGTGTTGTGCTCACTGGACTCTGCTGTCATGGTACCAGCTGAAGCCTGCATGTACTGCACGACCGCACCTGTCTCTTGGAGCCCCACACAATGCTCCATAAATCTCCCCACCTCTTGGCCACAAGCCACTCGCTTTGAAAAAGGACTATAAAAGAGCGATCCTCTGGAGGAGACCCTGAGTACTCCCCACGGATGACCACCCTTCCATTGGCTGGCGCACCATGACGTTGGTCTCGTCTGTTGGTAGCTATTTCCCCCTTCCCCTCTTTTTCTCTCTCTAGACTCCATTTCCTATATCTCTCCCCTCTATCGCAACTGAATTGTTTGGCATTCAATAAAAATGCATTGCTGTTGTTGAATAAACTGATTTGTCCCCCGCTATTTGCCTGCTATTACCTCTGAGATCAAACAATCCCCGGCCTGTCTTGGTAGATGGTGACACTCCCCCCACCCTCCCCCCACCCCCCGCAAATCCCCCATTCCCCTGCTTCTCCCAGTTGATTGCTGATCGTGCTGTGACATGGAATGGAACATCCCTTGGGCCAGTCCAGCCCAGCTGTCCCATCCCTGTTCCCTCAGGAGCACTTGCCCACCCCAAGTCCATGGGTTGGAGGGGCTTGCAGACATGCCTCGTGGGGGGAGCATTGTGACAAGGACAGGAGAACAGAACAACATTTACACTTATCAAGGGCAGAGAACAGAAGAGCACAGCCTTGGAGAAACGCACAAAGGATGTAGCTGAGGCAAACAGAGCGTGCACAAAATGCAAGGAGAATGTCAGCTCAGCTCTGCAAGGCTGACAAAAGCAGAAGTTATACACAACAATAATATTGCCCTTCCTCAAAAGCGGGGATCAAAGAGCAGTCACCTAAAAAGGACAGCGCATGTTGAAGGCAGACTCCAAAGAACCATAGAAGGACTTGTGAGAAGGGGTGCAATTATGGCAAATAAATTCCAGGTGGGGTTAACTAATGAATACATCATCAGTGTGAGTGATAAAAGCTCCGATTGCCTGGTGGCCAGTGCACTCGAGTAGATGAAGGATTGCCCAAGTGGCCACCATGGTGTAATAAAGAATACCTGCTCTCAGATCCTCAAAACTGTGTTCAAAAGTTGCTATCCAGCAGATTTCAGTATCAGTGGTGTCCCTGACTCCATTATGCCCCTTGCACACTTTCACGAGGGCCCCTTGGTTCCACGAGGCCCTGCTGGATAACAGTGGACCCTTGGTTCCATTTGGGTCTGTACTGTCAAAATGGCCTCCTTGGTTCTGCACTGCCACAATGCTCTCCTTGGTGCCACGAGGCCTTGGTGTGTCACAACAGCCTCTCGGTTCCATGAACTGCCATAGTGTCAGCACGGTCTCTTGCATCTGCAGTATCACGATGGACAGTTGGTTACAAGCAGCCCCGCCGTGTCACAACGACTATTTGCTTCAGGAGGCCCCCACAGTGTCACCATGGCCCCTTGGTTCCACGAGGCCTCGCTGCAGAACAATGGCCTCTCAGTTCCAGGAGGTTTTGTACTGTCAACAGTGCTCTCCTTGGTTCTACAGTGGCTGCTTGCTTCCATAAGGTTCCTCGGTGTCACAGTGGTCTCCTTGGCTCCATGAGGCTCTGCAATGTCCCAATAGCCCATCGTTTCCATGAGCTTCTGTCCCATCAACCATGTCCTTTGCTCCAGTGAGGCCCCGCAATGGCACACTGGACCCCTGGCTCCATGAGGTTCCATAGTGTGACATGGTTGCCTTGATTCCAAGAGGTTCTGCCGGGTCACACTGGACCCTTGGCTCCGTGAGGTTCCGTGGTATCGCCATGGTTTCCCTGGATCCGCAGTAGCACTATGGACCATAGGTTTCATGCAGCTTTGCTGTGCTACAGTGGCTCCTTGGTTCCATCAAGTGCCACTGTGTAACAAGGGAATCTTGGTCCCATGAGGTTCTGGACTGTCACAATGCTGTCCTTGGTTCTGGACTCTAACAACGGACCCTTGGTTCCACGAGGTTCCATTACGTCACAATGCTCTCCTTGGTTCCACAAGGCCTTGCTTTGTCACAATGGACCCTTGGTTCCATGAGCTTCCGTAGTGTAACCATGGTCTCCTGGGATCTGCATTGTCACAATGGACAATTGGTTGCATGGGAGCCTGCTGTGTCACAAGAGAGCCTTAGTTCCATGACGTTCTGGACTGTCACAGTGGTCTCCCTGCTTCAACGAGGCCCTGGAGTGTCACAAGGGCTGCTTGGTTCTGTGAGCTTCCACAACGTCCCAATGGTCTCCTTGTTTCTGCAGTGTCATAGTGGACTCTTGGTTCCATGAGGTTCCTAAATGTCACAGGTCTCCTTGGTTCCATGTGGCCCTGCTGTGTCACCACAGCCCCTTGGTTCCAGGAGTTTCTGGGCTGTCAGCAGTGGTTCCTTTTCTTCCAATCAGGCACCGCTGTGTCACACTGCACCCTGGCTTCCATGAAGTTCTTCGGTGTCACAGTGGCCCCTTGGATCCATGCGGTCCCATAGTGTCACCATGGTCTCCTTGGATCTGCATTGTCATAAGGGACCATTGGTTCCACGTGGCCCGGCTGTGTCACAGTGATGTGGATTCCGTAATTGCCTTCAGCGTCACAATGGAGCCTTGTTTCTGTGAGGCTCTCAACTGTCACAATTGTCTCCTTGGTTCCATCAGCCCCCGCTGTGTCACAAGGGTCCCCTTGGTTCCATGAGCACACCAAAGCTTTGCATAAACATTGAGCAGCACCTGCTTAACACACCTGGGAACATCTGTCTGCATTCAAAAGACAGGTCACAGCTGAGAAAGGCACCAGCAGCTTCCATCTGCAACAGAGATGCAGGGAAAGGACAAGGACAGAGAATTCAGCTGCAAGACTCCGAGAATTCTGCATCCAGACATCATTTCTGGTCCCACTGTCCCTAGTAGAAAGGTGTCATCATTCCAGGCAGCCTGTACTCAGCATGTGCTTCTACAGTGGGGATTTGTCGTTTAGGAGACCTGCTCAGGCTTTTCCCTTCTTTCCTCACAAACAGGAATACTTGTCCCGGGCCTGGATGCAGGCAGAGCCCTGAGGAGAGCACGTGCGACATGGTGCAGTGGGCAGGGACAGCCAGCTGCAGAGTTCAGGGGGGAAGGGCTTCCGGTGCAGGGCCAGGGATGTCAGTCCCAGCTGGGCCACGTCAGACACGGTGAGGCTGGGCTTGGGGAGCAGCTTGTCCAAACAGGGTCAGCCTGCAAGGGGCTCATTCTTCTGTGGGCCCACACCTCCTAAGGAGACGTTCAGCATCAAGATCACCTGGGGAATGCCTAAGTTGCTTCTTCTTGGAACTGAAAAAGAAAAATTACTCCCTTTTATAACACTGAAAATCGTGAGCTGTACCTTGAAATCTTCCTCCTTAAGAGAACTCCAAAGTGACTCCAAGCAGCTGCACAAGGCCTGGAGACTGGAAGACATTGGAAAGAAGACAAAGAGCTCCTGAGGGTTTTCTGTATTTTAATGATCCCCAACGGTGGATTTGGGGCTGAGTCCAGGAGCCCCAGGCACTGAGAGAAGGTTGAAGAAGCTGCTCAAGGAGTCAGAAGCAAAACTCCAAGTCCCTTGGAGCATCAGTGGCCCCACTGAGGGCAGGGACTGCCAAAGGCTCCCCAGGGAGTGGTGAGAGCAGATCCTTGAGGCCAGGATTGCAGGAGCCCGAGGCTGTGAGCAGGGAACTGCAATGCTGAGCAAGGCCTGGGCTGGTTGGAGGAAGCAGAAAGGCCAAGGCCTGAGCCCAGGCCTGGGCCAGCAGGGCCTGTCCCTCACAGGTGGCTCGGGGCTGTTCCTGGAGCACTGGGATGGGAGAGGCAGCAAGGACAAATGTCATCAGGCTGTGTGACACTCCAGATGCTCATGGAACCAAGGGCCAGTGTGACACAGCAGGGCCTGATGGAAACAAGAGGCCGTGCTGAGCCTGCGCGCCTGTAACACCGCAGAACACTGAAATGCTGAGGGTGAGCAAAGGTTCCTTTCCTCGAGTTTGGTGCAGAGTAGAAACCCCAGCCAGATATTCTCAAGAGGTCAAAACGACACAAAAGTGTACTGGAAAAATACAGAAAACCGAGCTCCTTTGGCAAATGATTTCATACAACATCCAATTCAACGTGCAACACTTAGCGTAGCAGGAACATCATTAACTCAGCCCATGTAAGATGGAAACCTTTAGGCATAAAAATGTTAAACTACCCAAAAACATTCCAGTAAAAGAGGATAAGAAGGTTAAAAGAGAAAAAAGAGACAGAAAGACAGAAGATCTCCAGATAGATATGCAGAGAGCTACCAGCTGCTAGGCTTCCAGTGTGGCTGAGACACAGACCCAGGAGATTTCAGGATTCAGACCAGGGCTTGACGTCATGCCCGATTTTTTCAATTCCCTAGCGTTTTGTAAGCTCTCCTCTTTTCAGGGACATCTGCTTTCTTCCCACTCACTGCTGTGTTTCATTGCCTTTGTGTGGGATTGATTGACAGCTCGGCCAATCAGAGCTGGGTGGGCGCTGCCCCTGCTGTGTGATTGATTGACGGCTCAGCCAATCAGAGCTGGGTGGGCGCTGCCCCTGCTGTGTGATTGATTGACAGCTCAACCAATCAGAGCAGGCTGGGCGCTGCCCATGCTGTGTGACTGATTAACGGCTCAACCAATCAGAGCTGGGTGGGCGCTGCTCCTGCTGTGTGGGATTGATTGACGGCTCAGCCAATCAGAGCTGGGTGGGCGCTACCCCTGCTGTGTGATTGGCAGATCTGCCAGGCCATGGCTGGGGGCGGGGCTCTGTCCCACCTCATTCCAAGGTCTGTCCCAGCCCCGGCCCCACTCGGCCATTCCGAGCATCCCGACGGGTCTGGGGACATTGATGTCATCCAGCCTCTGACAGCGACCATGGGGACACTGCGGAACCTCATGGAACCAAAGAGACCATTTTGACACTCTGGTGCCTCATGCAATCAGGGCCACCTTTGTGAGACTCGGGACCCCAATGGAACCAAGGGTCAGTGATGAAGCTGTGCAGCCCAGAGAACCAAGGAGCCTTTGTTACACAGCAGGGCCACATGGAGCCCAGGGGCCATGGTGACTCTGCAGGACCTTAGGGAAGCAAGGGGCCATTGTTATCACTACTGAAGCAGGGAGAATATTGTGACAAGGAGAATATCGGGACGGAATCAAGGAGTACATTGTGACACTGTGAGGCCCCATGGAACCAAGGCAACATGGAACAGGTCTGGCTGGCTGGGCCTCCCGGGGGCCACCTGGCAAGACTGGCTGATCCTGGAATGTTGAGGACTGCCTCTCATCAGCTCCTGGAGCACTGAGGCTCTGTGCTTTCCTTCCTATGGAAAAGTACCATCCGCTTTTGCAGGTTCCCACGGCTGAAACTGATATTCCCCCTGAAAAAGCACTACATACAAGGCTTGCTCCCAGCCAAAATCTGCTAGGAGTAACAGCTCTGGGTGGCCACCGTTTCCTGAGGGCTGCCTCTCATCTACCACTCTAAGGGTCGGTGTGAAGTTTCCCTCATTTTTGCCTCATGACCCTCTCAAGAAGACCTCAAGGACCCCCGCCCAGGTTGACTCTGGACAATGATTTTCTGGCCTGCTTGAGGTGGGTGCTTGCCAAGGGACTCTTTGCAGGTGTGTTGTGCTCACTGGACTCTGCTGTCATGGTACCAGCTGAAGCCTGCATGTACTGCACGACCGCACCTGTCTCTTGGAGCACCACACAATGCTCCATAAATCTCCCCACCTCTTGGCCACAAGCCACTCGCTTTGAAAAAGGACTATAAAAGAGCGATCCTCTGGAGGAGACCCTGAGTACTCCCCACGGATGACCACCCTTCCATTGGCTGGCGCACCATGACGTTGGTCTCATCTGTTGGTAGCTATTTCCCCCTTCCCCTCTTTTTCTCTCTCTAGACTCCATTTCCTATATCTCTCCCCTCTATCGCAACTGAATTGTTTGGCATTCAATAAAAATGCATTGCTGTTGTTGAATAAACTGATTTGTTCCCCGCTATTTGCCTGCTATTACCTCTGAGATCAAACAATCCCCGGCCTGTCTTGGTAGATGTTGACACCCCCCCCCCCGCAAATCCCCCATCCCCCTGCTTCTCCCAGTTGATTGCTGATCGTGCTGTGACATGGAATGGAACATCCCTTGGGCCAGTCCAGCCCAGCTGTCCCATCCCTGTTCCCTCAGGAGCACTTGCCCACCCCAAGTCCATGGGTTGGAGGGGCTTGCAGACACGCCTCGTGGGGGGAGCATTGTGACAAGGACAGGAGAACAGAAGAACATTTACACTTATCGCGGGCAGAGAACAGAAGAGCACAGCCTTGGAGAAACGCACAAAGGATGTAGCTGAGGCAAACAGAGCGTGCACAAAATGCAAGGAGAATGTCAGCTCAGCTCTGCAAGGCTGACAAAAGCAGAAGTTATACACAACAATAATATTGCCCTTCCTCAAAAGCGGGGATCAAAGAGCAGTCACCTAAAAAGGACAGCGCATGTTGAAGGCAGACTCCAAAGAACCATAGAAGGACTTGTGAGAAGGGGTGCAATTATGGCAAATAAATTCCAGGTGGGGTTAACTAATGAATACATCATCAGTGTGAGTGATAAAAGCTCCGATTGCCTGGTGGCCAGTGCACTCGAGTAGATGAAGGATTGCCCAAGTGGCCACCATGGTGTAATAAAGAATACCTGCTCTCAGATCCTCAAAACTGTGTTCAAAAGTTGCTATCCAGCAGATTTCAGTATCAGTGGTGTCCCTGACTCCATTATGCCCCTTGCACACTTTCACGAGGGCCCCTTGGTTCCACGAGGCCCTGCTGGATAACAGTGGACCCTTGGTTCCATTTGGGTCTGTACTGTCAAAATGGCCTCCTTGGTTCTGCACTGCCACAATGCTCTCCTTGGTGCCACGAGGCCTTGGTGTGTCACAACAGCCTCTCGGTTCCATGAACTGCCATAGTGTCAGCACGGTCTCTTGGATCTGCAGTACCACGATGGACAGTTGGTTACAAGCAGCCCCGCCGTGTCACAACGACTATTTGCTTCAGGAGGCCCCCACAGTGTCACCATGGCCCCTTGGTTCCACGAGGCCTCGCTGCAGAACAATGGCCTCTCAGTTCCAGGAGGTTTTGTACTGTCAACAGTGCTCTCCTTGGTTCTACAGTGGCTGCTTGCTTCCATAAGGTTCCTCGGTGTCACAGTGGTCTCCTTGGCTCCATGAGGCTCTGCAATGTCCCAATAGCCCATCGTTTCCATGAGCTTCTGTCCCATCAACCATGTCCTTTGCTCCAGTGAGGCCCCGCAATGGCACACTGGACCCCTGGCTCCATGAGGTTCCATAGTGTGACATGGTTGCCTTGATTCCAAGAGGTTCTGCTGGGTCACACTGGACCCTTGGCTCCGTGAGGTTCCGTGGTATCGCCATGGTTTCCCTGGATCCGCAGTAGCACTATGGACCATAGGTTTCATGCAGCTTTGCTGTGCTACAGTGGCTCCTTGGTTCCATCAAGTGCCACTGTGTAACAAGGGAATCTTGGTCCCATGAGGTTCTGGACTGTCACAATGCTGTCCTTGGTTCTGGACTCTAACAACGGACCCTTGGTTCCACGAGGTTCCATTACGTCACAATGCTCTCCTTGGTTCCACAAGGCCTTGCTTTGTCACAATGGACCCTTGGTTCCATGAGCTTCCGTAGTGTAACCATGGTCTCCTGGGATCTGCATTGTCACAATGGACAATTGGTTGCATGGGAGCCTGCTGTGTCACAAGAGAGCCTTAGTTCCATGACGTTCTGGACTGTCACAGTGGTCTCCCTGCTTCAACGAGGCCCTGGAGTGTCACAAGGGCTGCTTGGTTCTGTGAGCTTCCACAACGTCCCAATGGTCTCCTTGTTTCTGCAGTGTCATAGTGGACTCTTGGTTCCATGAGGTTCCTAAATGTCACAGGTCTCCTTGGTTCCATGTGGCCCTGCTGTGTCACCACAGCCCCTTGGTTCCAGGAGTTTCTGGGCTGTCAGCAGTGGTTCCTTTTCTTCCAATCAGGCACCGCTGTGTCACACTGCACCCTGGCTTCCATGAAGTTCTTCAGTGTCACAGTGGCCCCTTGGATCCATGCGGTCCCATAGTGTCACCATGGTCTCCTTGGATCTGCATTGTCATAAGGGACCATTGGTTCCACGTGGCCCGGCTGTGTCACAGTGATGTGGATTCCATAATTGCCTTCAGCGTCACAATGGAGCCTTGTTTCTGTGAGGCTCTCAACTGTCACAATTGTCTCCTTGGTTCCATCAGCCCCCGCTGTGTCACAAGGGTCCCCTTGGTTCCATGAGCACACCAAAGCTTTGCATAAACATTGAGCAGCACCTGCTTAACACACCTGGGAACATCTGTCTGCATTCAAAAGACAGGTCACAGCTGAGAAAGGCACCAGCAGCTTCCATCTGCAACAGAGATGCAGGGAAAGGACAAGGACAGAGAATTCAGCTGCAAGACTCCGAGAATTCTGCATCCAGACATCATTTCTGGTCCCACTGTCCCTAGTAGAAAGGTGTCATCATTCCAGGCAGCCTGTACTCAGCATGTGCTTCTACAGTGGGGATTTGTCGTTTAGGAGACCTGCTCAGGCTTTTCCCTTCTTTCCTCACAAACAGGAATACTTGTCCCGGGCCTGGATGCAGGCAGAGCCCTGAGGAGAGCACGTGCGACATGGTGCAGTGGGCAGGGACAGCCAGCTGCAGAGTTCAGGGGGGAAGGGCTTCCGGTGCAGGGCCAGGGATGTCAGTCCCAGCTGGGCCATGTCAGACATGTCCCCAGGCTGGGCTTGGGGAGCAGCTTGTCCAAACAGGGTCAGCCTGCAAGGGGCTCATTCTTCTGTGGGCCCACGCCTCCTAAGGAGACGTTCAGCATCAAGATCACCTGGGGAATGCCTAAGTTGCTTCTTCTTGGAACTGAAAAAGAAAAATTACTCCCTTTTATAACACTGAAAATCGTGAGCTGTACCTTGAAATCTTCCTCCTTAAGAGAACTCCAAAGTGACTCCAAGCAGCTGCACAAGGCCTGGAGACTGGAAGACATTGGAAAGAAGACAAAGAGCTCCTGAGGGTTTTCTGTATTTTAATGATCCCCAACGGTGGATTTGGGGCTGAGTCCAGGAGCCCCAGGCACTGAGAGAAGGTTGAAGAAGCTGCTCAAGGAGTCAGAAGCAAAACTCCAAGTCCCTTGGAGCATCAGTGGCCCCACTGAGGGCAGGGACTGCCAAAGGCTCCCCAGGGAGTGGTGAGAGCAGATCCTTGAGGCCAGGATTGCAGGAGCCCGAGGCTGTGAGCAGGGAACTGCAATGCTGAGCAAGGCCTGGGCTGGTTGGAGGAAGCAGAAAGGCCAAGGCCTGAGCCCAGGCCTGGGCCAGCAGGGCCTGTCCCTCACAGGTGGCTCGGGGCTGTTCCTGGAGCACTGGGATGGGAGAGGCAGCAAGGACAAATGTCATCAGGCTGTGTGACACTCCAGATGCTCATGGAACCAAGGGCCAGTGTGACACAGCAGGGCCTGATGGAAACAAGAGGCCGTGCTGAGCCTGCGCGCCTGTAACACCGCAGAACACTGAAATGCTGAGGGTGAGCAAAGGTTCCTTTCCTCGAGTTTGGTGCAGAGTAGAAACCCCAGCCAGATATTCTCAAGAGGTCAAAACGACACAAAAGTGTACTGGAAAAATACAGAAAACCGAGCTCCTTTGGCAAATGATTTCATACAACATCCAATTCAACGTGCAACACTTAGCGTAGCAGGAACATCATTAACTCAGCCCATGTAAGATGGAAACCTTTAGGCATAAAAATGTTAAACTACCCAAAAACATTCCAGTAAAAGAGGATAAGAAGGTTAAAAGAGAAAAAAGAGACAGAAAGACAGAAGATCTCCAGATAGATATGCAGAGAGCTACCAGCTGCTAGGCTTCCAGTGTGGCTGAGACACAGACCCAGGAGATTTCAGGATTCAGACCAGGGCTTGACGTCATGCCCGATTTTTTCAATTCTCTAGCGTTTTGTAAGCTCTCCTCTTTCCGGGGACATCTGCTTTCTTCCCACTCACTGCTGTGTTTCATTGCCTTTGTGTGGGATTGATTGACAGCTCGGCCAATCAGAGCTGGGTGGGCGCTGCCCATGCTGTGTGATTGATTGACGGCTCAGCCAATCAGAGCTGGGTGGGCGCTGCTCCTGCTGTGTGGGATTGATTGACGGCTCAGCCAATCAGAGCTGGGTGGGCGCTGCCCATGCTGTGTGATTGATTGACAGCTCGGCCAATCAGAGCTGGGTGGGCCCTGCCCCTGCTGTGTGACTGATTAACGGCTCAACCAATCAGAGCTGGGTGGGCGCTGCTCCTGCTGTGTGGGATTGATTGACGGCTCAGCCAATCAGAGCTGGGTGGGCGCTACCCCTGCTGTGTGATTGGCAGATCTGCCAGGCCATGGCTGGGGGCGGGGCTCTGTCCCACCTCATTCCAAGGTCTGTCCCAGCCCCGGCCCCACTCGGCCATTCCGAGCATCCCGACGGGTCTGGGGACATTGATGTCATCCAGCCTCTGACAGCGACCATGGGGACACTGCGGAACCTCATGGAACCAAAGAGACCATTTTGACACTCTGGTGCCTCATGCAATCAGGGCCACCTTTGTGAGACTCGGGACCCCAATGGAACCAAGGGTCAGTGATGAAGCTGTGCGGCCCAGAGAACCAAGGAGCCTTTGTTACACAGCAGGGCCACATGGAGCCCAGGGGCCATGGTGACTCTGCAGGACCTTAGGGAAGCAAGGGGCCATTGTTATCACTACTGAAGCAGGGAGAATATTGTGACAAGGAGAATATCGGGACACTACAGGGACTCCCGGAATCAAGGAGTACATTGTGACACTGTGAGGCCCCATGGAACCAAGGCAACATGGAACAGGTCTGGCTGGCTGGGCCTCCCGGGGGCCACCTGGCAAGACTGGCTGATCCTGGAATGTTGAGGACTGCCTCTCATCAGCTCCTGGAGCACTGAGGCTCTGTGCTTTCCTTCCTATGGAAAAGTACCATCCGCTTTTGCAGGTTCCCACGGCTGAAACTGATATTCCCCCTGAAAAAGCACTACATACAAGGCTTGCTCCCAGCCAAAATCTGCTAGGAGTAACAGCTCTGGGTGGCCACCGTTTCCTGAGGGCTGCCTCTCATCTACCACTCTAAGGGTCGGTGTGAAGTTTCCCTCATTTTTGCCTCATGACCCTCTCAAGAAGACCTCAAGGACCCCCGCCCAGGTTGACTCTGGACAATGATTTTCTGGCCTGCTTGAGGTGGGTGCTTGCCAAGGGACTCTTTGCAGGTGTGTTGTGCTCACTGGACTCTGCTGTCATGGTACCAGCTGAAGCCTGCATGTACTGCACGACCGCACCTGTCTCTTGGAGCACCACACAATGCTCCATAAATCTCCCCACCTCTTGGCCACAAGCCACTCGCTTTGAAAAAGGACTATAAAAGAGCGATCCTCTGGAGGAGACCCTGAGTACTCCCCACGGATGACCACCCTTCCATTGGCTGGCGCACCATGACGTTGGTCTCGTCTGTTGGTAGCTATTTCCCCCTTCCCCTCTTTTTCTCTCTCTAGACTCCATTTCCTATATCTCTCCCCTCTATCGCAACTGAATTGTTTGGCATTCAATAAAAATGCATTGCTGTTGTTGAATAAACTGATTTGTTCCCCGCTATTTGCCTGCTATTACCTCTGAGATCAAACAATCCCCGGCCTGTCTTGGTAGATGTTGACACCCCCCCCCCCGCAAATCCCCCATCCCCCTGCTTCTCCCAGTTGATTGCTGATCGTGCTGTGACATGGAATGGAACATCCCTTGGGCCAGTCCAGCCCAGCTGTCCCATCCCTGTTCCCTCAGGAGCACTTGCCCACCCCAAGTCCATGGGTTGGAGGGGCTTGCAGACACGCCTCGTGGGGGGAGCATTGTGACAAGGACAGGAGAACAGAAGAACATTTACACTTATCGCGGGCAGAGAACAGAAGAGCACAGCCTTGGAGAAACGCACAAAGGATGTAGCTGAGGCAAACAGAGCGTGCACAAAATGCAAGGAGAATGTCAGCTCAGCTCTGCAAGGCTGACAAAAGCAGAAGTTATACACAACAATAATATTGCCCTTCCTCAAAAGCGGGGATCAAAGAGCAGTCACCTAAAAAGGACAGCGCATGTTGAAGGCAGACTCCAAAGAACCATAGAAGGACTTGTGAGAAGGGGTGCAATTATGGCAAATAAATTCCAGGTGGGGTTAACTAATGAATACATCATCAGTGTGAGTGATAAAAGCTCCGATTGCCTGGTGGCCAGTGCACTCGAGTAGATGAAGGATTGCCCAAGTGGCCACCATGGTGTAATAAAGAATACCTGCTCTCAGATCCTCAAAACTGTGTTCAAAAGTTGCTATCCAGCAGATTTCAGTATCAGTGGTGTCCCTGACTCCATTATGCCCCTTGCACACTTTCACGAGGGCCCCTTGGTTCCACGAGGCCCTGCTGGATAACAGTGGACCCTTGGTTCCATTTGGGTCTGTACTGTCAAAATGGCCTCCTTGGTTCTGCACTGCCACAATGCTCTCCTTGGTGCCACGAGGCCTTGGTGTGTCACAACAGCCTCTCGGTTCCATGAACTGCCATAGTGTCAGCACGGTCTCTTGGATCTGCAGTACCACGATGGACAGTTGGTTACAAGCAGCCCCGCCGTGTCACAACGACTATTTGCTTCAGGAGGCCCCCACAGTGTCACCATGGCCCCTTGGTTCCACGAGGCCTCGCTGCAGAACAATGGCCTCTCAGTTCCAGGAGGTTTTGTACTGTCAACAGTGCTCTCCTTGGTTCTACAGTGGCTGCTTGCTTCCATAAGGTTCCTCGGTGTCACAGTGGTCTCCTTGGCTCCATGAGGCTCTGCAATGTCCCAATAGCCCATCGTTTCCATGAGCTTCTGTCCCATCAACCATGTCCTTTGCTCCAGTGAGGCCCCGCAATGGCACACTGGACCCCTGGCTCCATGAGGTTCCATAGTGTGACATGGTTGCCTTGATTCCAAGAGGTTCTGCTGGGTCACACTGGACCCTTGGCTCCGTGAGGTTCCGTGGTATCGCCATGGTTTCCCTGGATCCGCAGTAGCACTATGGACCATAGGTTTCATGCAGCTTTGCTGTGCTACAGTGGCTCCTTGGTTCCATCAAGTGCCACTGTGTAACAAGGGAATCTTGGTCCCATGAGGTTCTGGACTGTCACAATGCTGTCCTTGGTTCTGGACTCTAACAACGGACCCTTGGTTCCACGAGGTTCCATTACGTCACAATGCTCTCCTTGGTTCCACAAGGCCTTGCTTTGTCACAATGGACCCTTGGTTCCATGAGCTTCCGTAGTGTAACCATGGTCTCCTGGGATCTGCATTGTCACAATGGACAATTGGTTGCATGGGAGCCTGCTGTGTCACAAGAGAGCCTTAGTTCCATGACGTTCTGGACTGTCACAGTGGTCTCCCTGCTTCAACGAGGCCCTGGAGTGTCACAAGGGCTGCTTGGTTCTGTGAGCTTCCACAACGTCCCAATGGTCTCCTTGTTTCTGCAGTGTCATAGTGGACTCTTGGTTCCATGAGGTTCCTAAATGTCACAGGTCTCCTTGGTTCCATGTGGCCCTGCTGTGTCACCACAGCCCCTTGGTTCCAGGAGTTTCTGGGCTGTCAGCAGTGGTTCCTTTTCTTCCAATCAGGCACCGCTGTGTCACACTGCACCCTGGCTTCCATGAAGTTCTTCAGTGTCACAGTGGCCCCTTGGATCCATGCGGTCCCATAGTGTCACCATGGTCTCCTTGGATCTGCATTGTCATAAGGGACCATTGGTTCCACGTGGCCCGGCTGTGTCACAGTGATGTGGATTCCGTAATTGCCTTCAGCGTCACAATGGAGCCTTGTTTCTGTGAGGCTCTCAACTGTCACAATTGTCTCCTTGGTTCCATCAGCCCCCGCTGTGTCACAAGGGTCCCCTTGGTTCCATGAGCACACCAAAGCTTTGCATAAACATTGAGCAGCACCTGCTTAACACACCTGGGAACATCTGTCTGCATTCAAAAGACAGGTCACAGCTGAGAAAGGCACCAGCAGCTTCCATCTGCAACAGAGATGCAGGGAAAGGACAAGGACAGAGAATTCAGCTGCAAGACTCCGAGAATTCTGCATCCAGACATCATTTCTGGTCCCACTGTCCCTAGTAGAAAGGTGTCATCATTCCAGGCAGCCTGTACTCAGCATGTGCTTCTACAGTGGGGATTTGTCGTTTAGGAGACCTGCTCAGGCTTTTCCCTTCTTTCCTCACAAACAGGAATACTTGTCCCGGGCCTGGATGCAGGCAGAGCCCTGAGGAGAGCACGTGCGACATGGTGCAGTGGGCAGGGACAGCCAGCTGCAGAGTTCAGGGGGGAAGGGCTTCCGGTGCAGGGCCAGGGATGTCAGTCCCAGCTGGGCCATGTCAGACACGCTGAGGCTGGGCTTGGGGAGCAGCTTGTCCAAACAGGGTCAGCCTGCAAGGGGCTCATTCTTCTGTGGGCCCACGCCTCCTAAGGAGACGTTCAGCATCAAGATCACCTGGGGAATGCCTAAGTTGCTTCTTCTTGGAACTGAAAAAGAAAAATTACTCCCTTTTATAACACTGAAAATCGTGAGCTGTACCTTGAAATCTTCCTCCTTAAGAGAACTCCAAAGTGACTCCAAGCAGCTGCACAAGGCCTGGAGACTGGAAGACATTGGAAAGAAGACAAAGAGCTCCTGAGGGTTTTCTGTATTTTAATGATCCCCAACGGTGGATTTGGGGCTGAGTCCAGGAGCCCCAGGCACTGAGAGAAGGTTGAAGAAGCTGCTCAAGGAGTCAGAAGCAAAACTCCAAGTCCCTTGGAGCATCAGTGGCCCCACTGAGGGCAGGGACTGCCAAAGGCTCCCCAGGGAGTGGTGAGAGCAGATCCTTGAGGCCAGGATTGCAGGAGCCCGAGGCTGTGAGCAGGGAACTGCAATGCTGAGCAAGGCCTGGGCTGGTTGGAGGAAGCAGAAAGGCCAAGGCCTGAGCCCAGGCCTGGGCCAGCAGGGCCTGTCCCTCACAGGTGGCTCGGGGCTGTTCCTGGAGCACTGGGATGGGAGAGGCAGCAAGGACAAATGTCATCAGGCTGTGTGACACTCCAGATGCTCATGGAACCAAGGGCCAGTGTGACACAGCAGGGCCTGATGGAAACAAGAGGCCGTGCTGAGCCTGCGCGCCTGTAACACCGCAGAACACTGAAATGCTGAGGGTGAGCAAAGGTTCCTTTCCTCGAGTTTGGTGCAGAGTAGAAACCCCAGCCAGATATTCTCAAGAGGTCAAAACGACACAAAAGTGTACTGGAAAAATACAGAAAACCGAGCTCCTTTGGCAAATGATTTCATACAACATCCAATTCAACGTGCAACACTTAGCGTAGCAGGAACATCATTAACTCAGCCCATGTAAGATGGAAACCTTTAGGCATAAAAATGTTAAACTACCCAAAAACATTCCAGTAAAAGAGGATAAGAAGGTTAAAAGAGAAAAAAGAGACAGAAAGACAGAAGATCTCCAGATAGATATGCAGAGAGCTACCAGCTGCTAGGCTTCCAGTGTGGCTGAGACACAGACCCAGGAGATTTCAGGATTCAGACCAGGGCTTGACGTCATGCCCGATTTTTTCAATTCTCTAGCGTTTTGTAAGCTCTCCTCTTTCCGGGGACATCTGCTTTCTTCCCACTCACTGCTGTGTTTCATTGCCTTTGTGTGGGATTGATTGACAGCTCGGCCAATCAGAGCTGGGTGGGCGCTGCCCATGCTGTGTGATTGATTGACGGCTCAGCCAATCAGAGCTGGGTGGGCGCTGCTCCTGCTGTGTGGGATTGATTGACGGCTCAGCCAATCAGAGCTGGGTGGGCGCTGCCCATGCTGTGTGATTGATTGACAGCTCGGCCAATCAGAGCTGGGTGGGCCCTGCCCCTGCTGTGTGACTGATTAACGGCTCAACCAATCAGAGCTGGGTGGGCGCTGCTCCTGCTGTGTGGGATTGATTGACGGCTCAGCCAATCAGAGCTGGGTGGGCGCTACCCCTGCTGTGTGATTGGCAGATCTGCCAGGCCATGGCTGGGGGCGGGGCTCTGTCCCACCTCATTCCAAGGTCTGTCCCAGCCCCGGCCCCACTCGGCCATTCCGAGCATCCCGACGGGTCTGGGGACATTGATGTCATCCAGCCTCTGACAGCGACCATGGGGACACTGCGGAACCTCATGGAACCAAAGAGACCATTTTGACACTCTGGTGCCTCATGCAATCAGGGCCACCTTTGTGAGACTCGGGACCCCAATGGAACCAAGGGTCAGTGATGAAGCTGTGCGGCCCAGAGAACCAAGGAGCCTTTGTTACACAGCAGGGCCACATGGAGCCCAGGGGCCATGGTGACTCTGCAGGACCTTAGGGAAGCAAGGGGCCATTGTTATCACTACTGAAGCAGGGAGAATATTGTGACAAGGAGAATATCGGGACACTACAGGGACTCCCGGAATCAAGGAGTACATTGTGACACTGTGAGGCCCCATGGAACCAAGGCAACATGGAACAGGTCTGGCTGGCTGGGCCTCCCGGGGGCCACCCGGCAAGACTGGCTGATCCTGGAATGTTGAGGACTGCCTCTCATCAGCTCCTGGAGCACTGAGGCTCTGTGCTTTCCTTCCTATGGAAAAGTACCATCCGCTTTTGCAGGTTCCCACGGCTGAAACTGATATTCCCCCTGAAAAAGCACTACATACAAGGCTTGCTCCCAGCCAAAATCTGCTAGGAGTAACAGCTCTGGGTGGCCACCGTTTCCTGAGGGCTGCCTCTCATCTACCACTCTAAGGGTCGGTGTGAAGTTTCCCTCATTTTTGCCTCATGACCCTCTCAAGAAGACCTCAAGGACCCCCGCCCAGGTTGACTCTGGACAATGATTTTCTGGCCTGCTTGAGGTGGGTGCTTGCCAAGGGACTCTTTGCAGGTGTGTTGTGCTCACTGGACTCTGCTGTCATGGTACCAGCTGAAGCCTGCATGTACTGCACGACCGCACCTGTCTCTTGGAGCACCACACAATGCTCCATAAATCTCCCCACCTCTTGGCCACAAGCCACTCGCTTTGAAAAAGGACTATAAAAGAGCGATCCTCTGGAGGAGACCCTGAGTACTCCCCACGGATGACCACCCTTCCATTGGCTGGCGCACCATGACGTTGGTCTCGTCTGTTGGTAGCTATTTCCCCCTTCCCCTCTTTTTCTCTCTCTAGACTCCATTTCCTATATCTCTCCCCTCTATCGCAACTGAATTGTTTGGCATTCAATAAAAATGCATTGCTGTTGTTGAATAAACTGATTTGTCCCCCGCTATTTGCCTGCTATTACCTCTGAGATCAAACAATCCCCGGCCTGTCTTGGTAGATGGTGACACTCCCCCCACCCTCCCCCCACCCCCCGCAAATCCCCCATTCCCCTGCTTCTCCCAGTTGATTGCTGATCGTGGTGTGACATGGAATGGAACATCCCTTGGGCCAGTCCAGCCCAGCTGTCCCATCCCTGTTCCCTCAGGAGCACTTGCCCACCCCAAGTCCATGGGTTGGAGGGGCTTGCAGACACGCCTCGTGGGGGGAGCATTGTGACAAGGACAGGAGAACAGAAGAACATTTACACTTATCGCGGGCAGAGAACAGAAGAGCACAGCCTTGGAGAAACGCACAAAGGATGTAGCTGAGGCAAACAGAGCGTGCACAAAATGCAAGGAGAATGTCAGCTCAGCTCTGCAAGGCTGACAAAAGCAGAAGTTATACACAACAATAATATTGCCCTTCCTCAAAAGCGGGGATCAAAGAGCAGTCACCTAAAAAGGACAGTGCATGTTGAAGGCAGACTCCAAAGAACCATAGAAGGACTTGTGAGAAGGGGTGCAATTATGGCAAATAAATTCCAGGTGGGGTTAACTAATGAATACATCATCAGTGTGAGTGATAAAAGCTCCGATTGCCTGGTGGCCAGTGCACTCGAGTAGATGAAGGATTGCCCAAGTGACCACCATGGTGTAATAAAGAATACCTGCTCTCAGATCCTCAAAACTGTGTTCAAAAGTTGCTATCCAGCAGATTTCAGTATCAGTGGTGTCCCTGACTCCATTATGCCCCTTGCACACTTTCACGAGGGCCCCTTGGTTCCACGAGGCCCTGCTGGATAACAGTGGACCCTTGGTTCCATTTGGGTCTGTACTGTCAAAATGGCCTCCTTGGTTCTGCACTGCCACAATGCTCTCCTTGGTGCCACGAGGCCTTGGTGTGTCACAACAGCCTCTCGGTTCCATGAACTGCCATAGTGTCAGCACTGTCTCTTGGATCTGCAGTATCACGATGGACAGTTGGTTACAAGCAGCCCCGCCGTGTCACAACGACTATTTGCTCCAGTGAGGCTCCGCAATGGCACACTGGACCCTTGGCTCCATGAGGTTCCATAGTGTGACATGGTTGCCTTGATTCCAAGAGGTTCTGCCGGGTCACACTGGACCCTTGGCTCCGTGAGGTTCCGTGGTATCGCCATGGTTTCCCTGGATCCGCAGTAGCACTATGGACCATAGGTTTCATGCAGCTTTGCTGTGCTACAGTGGCTCCTTGGTTCCATCAAGTGCCACTGTGTAACAAGGGAATCTTGGTCCCATGAGGTTCTGGACTGTCACAATGCTGTCCTTGGTTCTGGACTCTAACAACGGACCCTTGGTTCCACGAGGTTCCATTACGTCACAATGCTCTCCTTGGTTCCACAAGGCCTTGCTTTGTCACAATGGACCCTTGGTTCCATGAGCTTCCGTAGTGTAACCATGGTCTCCTGGGATCTGCATTGTCACAATGGACAATTGGTTGCATGGGAGCCTGCTGTGTCACAAGAGAGCCTTAGTTCCATGACGTTCTGGACTGTCACAGTGGTCTCCCTGCTTCAACGAGGCCCTGGAGTGTCACAAGGGCTGCTTGGTTCTGTGAGCTTCCACAACGTCCCAATGGTCTCCTTGTTTCTGCAGTGTCATAGTGGACTCTTGGTTCCATGAGGTTCCTAAATGTCACAGGTCTCCTTGGTTCCATGTGGCCCTGCTGTGTCACCACAGCCCCTTGGTTCCAGGAGTTTCTGGGCTGTCAGCAGTGGTTCCTTTTCTTCCAATCAGGCACCGCTGTGTCACACTGCACCCTGGCTTCCATGAAGTTCTTCAGTGTCACAGTGGCCCCTTGGATCCATGCGGTCCCATAGTGTCACCATGGTCTCCTTGGATCTGCATTGTCATAAGGGACCATTGGTTCCACGTGGCCCGGCTGTGTCACAGTGATGTGGATTCCGTAATTGCCTTCAGCGTCACAATGGAGCCTTGTTTCTGTGAGGCTCTCAACTGTCACAATTGTCTCCTTGGTTCCATCAGCCCCCGCTGTGTCACAAGGGTCCCCTTGGTTCCATGAGCACACCAAAGCTTTGCATAAACATTGAGCAGCACCTGCTTAACACACCTGGGAACATCTGTCTGCATTCAAAAGACAGGTCACAGCTGAGAAAGGCACCAGCAGCTTCCATCTGCAACAGAGATGCAGGGAAAGGACAAGGACAGAGAATTCAGCTGCAAGACTCCGAGAATTCTGCATCCAGACATCATTTCTGGTCCCACTGTCCCTAGTAGAAAGGTGTCATCATTCCAGGCAGCCTGTACTCAGCATGTGCTTCTACAGTGGGGATTTGTCGTTTAGGAGACCTGCTCAGGCTTTTCCCTTCTTTCCTCACAAACAGGAATACTTGTCCCGGGCCTGGATGCAGGCAGAGCCCTGAGGAGAGCACGTGCGACATGGTGCAGTGGGCAGGGACAGCCAGCTGCAGAGTTCAGGGGGGAAGGGCTTCCGGTGCAGGGCCAGGGATGTCAGTCCCAGCTGGGCCATGTCAGACACGCTGAGGCTGGGCTTGGGGAGCAGCTTGTCCAAACAGGGTCAGCCTGCAAGGGGCTCATTCTTCTGTGGGCCCACGCCTCCTAAGGAGACGTTCAGCATCAAGATCACCTGGGGAATGCCTAAGTTGCTTCTTCTTGGAACTGAAAAAGAAAAATTACTCCCTTTTATAACACTGAAAATCGTGAGCTGTACCTTGAAATCTTCCTCCTTAAGAGAACTCCAAAGTGACTCCAAGCAGCTGCACAAGGCCTGGAGACTGGAAGACATTGGAAAGAAGACAAAGAGCTCCTGAGGGTTTTCTGTATTTTAATGATCCCCAACGGTGGATTTGGGGCTGAGTCCAGGAGCCCCAGGCACTGAGAGAAGGTTGAAGAAGCTGCTCAAGGAGTCAGAAGCAAAACTCCAAGTCCCTTGGAGCATCAGTGGCCCCACTGAGGGCAGGGACTGCCAAAGGCTCCCCAGGGAGTGGTGAGAGCAGATCCTTGAGGCCAGGATTGCAGGAGCCCGAGGCTGTGAGCAGGGAACTGCAATGCTGAGCAAGGCCTGGGCTGGTTGGAGGAAGCAGAAAGGCCAAGGCCTGAGCCCAGGCCTGGGCCAGCAGGGCCTGTCCCTCACAGGTGGCTCGGGGCTGTTCCTGGAGCACTGGGATGGGAGAGGCAGCAAGGACAAATGTCATCAGGCTGTGTGACACTCCAGATGCTCATGGAACCAAGGGCCAGTGTGACACAGCAGGGCCTGATGGAAACAAGAGGCCGTGCTGAGCCTGCGCGCCTGTAACACCGCAGAACACTGAAATGCTGAGGGTGAGCAAAGGTTCCTTTCCTCGAGTTTGGTGCAGAGTAGAAACCCCAGCCAGATATTCTCAAGAGGTCAAAACGACACAAAAGTGTACTGGAAAAATACAGAAAACCGAGCTCCTTTGGCAAATGATTTCATACAACATCCAATTCAACGTGCAACACTTAGCGTAGCAGGAACATCATTAACTCAGCCCATGTAAGATGGAAACCTTTAGGCATAAAAATGTTAAACTACCCAAAAACATTCCAGTAAAAGAGGATAAGAAGGTTAAAAGAGAAAAAAGAGACAGAAAGACAGAAGATCTCCAGATAGATATGCAGAGAGCTACCAGCTGCTAGGCTTCCAGTGTGGGTGAGACACAGACCCAGGAGATTTCAGGATTCAGACCAGGGCTTGACGTCATGCCCGATTTTTTCAATTCTCTAGCGTTTTGTAAGCTCTCCTCTTTCCGGGGACATCTGCTTTCTTCCCACTCACTGCTGTGTTTCATTGCCTTTGTGTGGGATTGATTGACAGCTCGGCCAATCAGAGCTGGGTGGGCGCTGCCCATGCTGTGTGATTGATTGACGGCTCAGCCAATCAGAGCTGGGTGGGCGCTGCTCCTGCTGTGTGGGATTGATTGACGGCTCAGCCAATCAGAGCTGGGTGGGCGCTGCCCATGCTGTGTGATTGATTGACAGCTCGGCCAATCAGAGCTGGGTGGGCCCTGCCCCTGCTGTGTGACTGATTAACGGCTCAACCAATCAGAGCTGGGTGGGCGCTGCTCCTGCTGTGTGGGATTGATTGACGGCTCAGCCAATCAGAGCTGGGTGGGCGCTACCCCTGCTGTGTGATTGGCAGATCTGCCAGGCCATGGCTGGGGGCGGGGCTCTGTCCCACCTCATTCCAAGGTCTGTCCCAGCCCCGGCCCCACTCGGCCATTCCGAGCATCCCGACGGGTCTGGGGACATTGATGTCATCCAGCCTCTGACAGCGACCATGGGGACACTGCGGAACCTCATGGAACCAAAGAGACCATTTTGACACTCTGGTGCCTCATGCAATCAGGGCCACCTTTGTGAGACTCGGGACCCCAATGGAACCAAGGGTCAGTGATGAAGCTGTGCGGCCCAGAGAACCAAGGAGCCTTTGTTACACAGCAGGGCCACATGGAGCCCAGGGGCCATGGTGACTCTGCAGGACCTTAGGGAAGCAAGGGGCCATTGTTATCACTACTGAAGCAGGGAGAATATTGTGACAAGGAGAATATCGGGACACTACAGGGACTCCCGGAATCAAGGAGTACATTGTGACACTGTGAGGCCCCATGGAACCAAGGCAACATGGAACAGGTCTGGCTGGCTGGGCCTCCCGGGGGCCACCCGGCAAGACTGGCTGATCCTGGAATGTTGAGGACTGCCTCTCATCAGCTCCTGGAGCACTGAGGCTCTGTGCTTTCCTTCCTATGGAAAAGTACCATCCGCTTTTGCAGGTTCCCACGGCTGAAACTGATATTCCCCCTGAAAAAGCACTACATACAAGGCTTGCTCCCAGCCAAAATCTGCTAGGAGTAACAGCTCTGGGTGGCCACCGTTTCCTGAGGGCTGCCTCTCATCTACCACTCTAAGGGTCGGTGTGAAGTTTCCCTCATTTTTGCCTCATGACCCTCTCAAGAAGACCTCAAGGACCCCCGCCCAGGTTGACTCTGGACAATGATTTTCTGGCCTGCTTGAGGTGGGTGCTTGCCAAGGGACTCTTTGCAGGTGTGTTGTGCTCACTGGACTCTGCTGTCATGGTACCAGCTGAAGCCTGCATGTACTGCACGACCGCACCTGTCTCTTGGAGCACCACACAATGCTCCATAAATCTCCCCACCTCTTGGCCACAAGCCACTCGCTTTGAAAAAGGACTATAAAAGAGCGATCCTCTGGAGGAGACCCTGAGTACTCCCCACGGATGACCACCCTTCCATTGGCTGGCGCACCATGACGTTGGTCTCGTCTGTTGGTAGCTATTTCCCCCTTCCCCTCTTTTTCTCTCTCTAGACTCCATTTCCTATATCTCTCCCCTCTATCGCAACTGAATTGTTTGGCATTCAATAAAAATGCATTGCTGTTGTTGAATAAACTGATTTGTCCCCCGCTATTTGCCTGCTATTACCTCTGAGATCAAACAATCCCCGGCCTGTCTTGGTAGATGGTGACACTCCCCCCACCCTCCCCCCACCCCCCGCAAATCCCCCATTCCCCTGCTTCTCCCAGTTGATTGCTGATCGTGGTGTGACATGGAATGGAACATCCCTTGGGCCAGTCCAGCCCAGCTGTCCCATCCCTGTTCCCTCAGGAGCACTTGCCCACCCCAAGTCCATGGGTTGGAGGGGCTTGCAGACACGCCTCGTGGGGGGAGCATTGTGACAAGGACAGGAGAACAGAAGAACATTTACACTTATCGCGGGCAGAGAACAGAAGAGCACAGCCTTGGAGAAACGCACAAAGGATGTAGCTGAGGCAAACAGAGCGTGCACAAAATGCAAGGAGAATGTCAGCTCAGCTCTGCAAGGCTGACAAAAGCAGAAGTTATACACAACAATAATATTGCCCTTCCTCAAAAGCGGGGATCAAAGAGCAGTCACCTAAAAAGGACAGTGCATGTTGAAGGCAGACTCCAAAGAACCATAGAAGGACTTGTGAGAAGGGGTGCAATTATGGCAAATAAATTCCAGGTGGGGTTAACTAATGAATACATCATCAGTGTGAGTGATAAAAGCTCCGATTGCCTGGTGGCCAGTGCACTCGAGTAGATGAAGGATTGCCCAAGTGACCACCATGGTGTAATAAAGAATACCTGCTCTCAGATCCTCAAAACTGTGTTCAAAAGTTGCTATCCAGCAGATTTCAGTATCAGTGGTGTCCCTGACTCCATTATGCCCCTTGCACACTTTCACGAGGGCCCCTTGGTTCCACGAGGCCCTGCTGGATAACAGTGGACCCTTGGTTCCATTTGGGTCTGTACTGTCAAAATGGCCTCCTTGGTTCTGCACTGCCACAATGCTCTCCTTGGTGCCACGAGGCCTTGGTGTGTCACAACAGCCTCTCGGTTCCATGAACTGCCATAGTGTCAGCACTGTCTCTTGGATCTGCAGTATCACGATGGACAGTTGGTTACAAGCAGCCCCGCCGTGTCACAACGACTATTTGCTCCAGTGAGGCTCCGCAATGGCACACTGGACCCTTGGCTCCATGAGGTTCCATAGTGTGACATGGTTGCCTTGATTCCAAGAGGTTCTGCCGGGTCACACTGGACCCTTGGCTCCGTGAGGTTCCGTGGTATCGCCATGGTTTCCCTGGATCCGCAGTAGCACTATGGACCATAGGTTTCATGCAGCTTTGCTGTGCTACAGTGGCTCCTTGGTTCCATCAAGTGCCACTGTGTAACAAGGGAATCTTGGTCCCATGAGGTTCTGGACTGTCACAATGCTGTCCTTGGTTCTGGACTCTAACAACGGACCCTTGGTTCCACGAGGTTCCATTACGTCACAATGCTCTCCTTGGTTCCACAAGGCCTTGCTTTGTCACAATGGACCCTTGGTTCCATGAGCTTCCGTAGTGTAACCATGGTCTCCTGGGATCTGCATTGTCACAATGGACAATTGGTTGCATGGGAGCCTGCTGTGTCACAAGAGAGCCTTAGTTCCATGACGTTCTGGACTGTCACAGTGGTCTCCCTGCTTCAACGAGGCCCTGGAGTGTCACAAGGGCTGCTTGGTTCTGTGAGCTTCCACAACGTCCCAATGGTCTCCTTGTTTCTGCAGTGTCATAGTGGACTCTTGGTTCCATGAGGTTCCTAAATGTCACAGGTCTCCTTGGTTCCATGTGGCCCTGCTGTGTCACCACAGCCCCTTGGTTCCAGGAGTTTCTGGGCTGTCAGCAGTGGTTCCTTTTCTTCCAATCAGGCACCGCTGTGTCACACTGCACCCTGGCTTCCATGAAGTTCTTCAGTGTCACAGTGGCCCCTTGGATCCATGCGGTCCCATAGTGTCACCATGGTCTCCTTGGATCTGCATTGTCATAAGGGACCATTGGTTCCACGTGGCCCGGCTGTGTCACAGTGATGTGGATTCCGTAATTGCCTTCAGCGTCACAATGGAGCCTTGTTTCTGTGAGGCTCTCAACTGTCACAATTGTCTCCTTGGTTCCATCAGCCCCCGCTGTGTCACAAGGGTCCCCTTGGTTCCATGAGCACACCAAAGCTTTGCATAAACATTGAGCAGCACCTGCTTAACACACCTGGGAACATCTGTCTGCATTCAAAAGACAGGTCACAGCTGAGAAAGGCACCAGCAGCTTCCATCTGCAACAGAGATGCAGGGAAAGGACAAGGACAGAGAATTCAGCTGCAAGACTCCGAGAATTCTGCATCCAGACATCATTTCTGGTCCCACTGTCCCTAGTAGAAAGGTGTCATCATTCCAGGCAGCCTGTACTCAGCATGTGCTTCTACAGTGGGGATTTGTCGTTTAGGAGACCTGCTCAGGCTTTTCCCTTCTTTCCTCACAAACAGGAATACTTGTCCCGGGCCTGGATGCAGGCAGAGCCCTGAGGAGAGCACGTGCGACATGGTGCAGTGGGCAGGGACAGCCAGCTGCAGAGTTCAGGGGGGAAGGGCTTCCGGTGCAGGGCCAGGGATGTCAGTCCCAGCTGGGCCATGTCAGACACGCTGAGGCTGGGCTTGGGGAGCAGCTTGTCCAAACAGGGTCAGCCTGCAAGGGGCTCATTCTTCTGTGGGCCCACGCCTCCTAAGGAGACGTTCAGCATCAAGATCACCTGGGGAATGCCTAAGTTGCTTCTTCTTGGAACTGAAAAAGAAAAATTACTCCCTTTTATAACACTGAAAATCGTGAGCTGTACCTTGAAATCTTCCTCCTTAAGAGAACTCCAAAGTGACTCCAAGCAGCTGCACAAGGCCTGGAGACTGGAAGACATTGGAAAGAAGACAAAGAGCTCCTGAGGGTTTTCTGTATTTTAATGATCCCCAACGGTGGATTTGGGGCTGAGTCCAGGAGCCCCAGGCACTGAGAGAAGGTTGAAGAAGCTGCTCAAGGAGTCAGAAGCAAAACTCCAAGTCCCTTGGAGCATCAGTGGCCCCACTGAGGGCAGGGACTGCCAAAGGCTCCCCAGGGAGTGGTGAGAGCAGATCCTTGAGGCCAGGATTGCAGGAGCCCGAGGCTGTGAGCAGGGAACTGCAATGCTGAGCAAGGCCTGGGCTGGTTGGAGGAAGCAGAAAGGCCAAGGCCTGAGCCCAGGCCTGGGCCAGCAGGGCCTGTCCCTCACAGGTGGCTCGGGGCTGTTCCTGGAGCACTGGGATGGGAGAGGCAGCAAGGACAAATGTCATCAGGCTGTGTGACACTCCAGATGCTCATGGAACCAAGGGCCAGTGTGACACAGCAGGGCCTGATGGAAACAAGAGGCCGTGCTGAGCCTGCGCGCCTGTAACACCGCAGAACACTGAAATGCTGAGGGTGAGCAAAGGTTCCTTTCCTCGAGTTTGGTGCAGAGTAGAAACCCCAGCCAGATATTCTCAAGAGGTCAAAACGACACAAAAGTGTACTGGAAAAATACAGAAAACCGAGCTCCTTTGGCAAATGATTTCATACAACATCCAATTCAACGTGCAACACTTAGCGTAGCAGGAACATCATTAACTCAGCCCATGTAAGATGGAAACCTTTAGGCATAAAAATGTTAAACTACCCAAAAACATTCCAGTAAAAGAGGATAAGAAGGTTAAAAGAGAAAAAAGAGACAGAAAGACAGAAGATCTCCAGATAGATATGCAGAGAGCTACCAGCTGCTAGGCTTCCAGTGTGGGTGAGACACAGACCCAGGAGATTTCAGGATTCAGACCAGGGCTTGACGTCATGCCCGATTTTTTCAATTCTCTAGCGTTTTGTAAGCTCTCCTCTTTCCGGGGACATCTGCTTTCTTCCCACTCACTGCTGTGTTTCATTGCCTTTGTGTGGGATTGATTGACAGCTCGGCCAATCAGAGCTGGGTGGGCGCTGCCCATGCTGTGTGATTGATTGACGGCTCAGCCAATCAGAGCTGGGTGGGCGCTGCTCCTGCTGTGTGGGATTGATTGACGGCTCAGCCAATCAGAGCTGGGTGGGCGCTGCCCATGCTGTGTGATTGATTGACAGCTCGGCCAATCAGAGCTGGGTGGGCCCTGCCCCTGCTGTGTGACTGATTAACGGCTCAACCAATCAGAGCTGGGTGGGCGCTGCTCCTGCTGTGTGGGATTGATTGACGGCTCAGCCAATCAGAGCTGGGTGGGCGCTACCCCTGCTGTGTGATTGGCAGATCTGCCAGGCCATGGCTGGGGGCGGGGCTCTGTCCCACCTCATTCCAAGGTCTGTCCCAGCCCCGGCCCCACTCGGCCATTCCGAGCATCCCGACGGGTCTGGGGACATTGATGTCATCCAGCCTCTGACAGCGACCATGGGGACACTGCGGAACCTCATGGAACCAAAGAGACCATTTTGACACTCTGGTGCCTCATGCAATCAGGGCCACCTTTGTGAGACTCGGGACCCCAATGGAACCAAGGGTCAGTGATGAAGCTGTGCGGCCCAGAGAACCAAGGAGCCTTTGTTACACAGCAGGGCCACATGGAGCCCAGGGGCCATGGTGACTCTGCAGGACCTTAGGGAAGCAAGGGGCCATTGTTATCACTACTGAAGCAGGGAGAATATTGTGACAAGGAGAATATCGGGACACTACAGGGACTCCCGGAATCAAGGAGTACATTGTGACACTGTGAGGCCCCATGGAACCAAGGCAACATGGAACAGGTCTGGCTGGCTGGGCCTCCCGGGGGCCACCCGGCAAGACTGGCTGATCCTGGAATGTTGAGGACTGCCTCTCATCAGCTCCTGGAGCACTGAGGCTCTGTGCTTTCCTTCCTATGGAAAAGTACCATCCGCTTTTGCAGGTTCCCACGGCTGAAACTGATATTCCCCCTGAAAAAGCACTACATACAAGGCTTGCTCCCAGCCAAAATCTGCTAGGAGTAACAGCTCTGGGTGGCCACCGTTTCCTGAGGGCTGCCTCTCATCTACCACTCTAAGGGTCGGTGTGAAGTTTCCCTCATTTTTGCCTCATGACCCTCTCAAGAAGACCTCAAGGACCCCCGCCCAGGTTGACTCTGGACAATGATTTTCTGGCCTGCTTGAGGTGGGTGCTTGCCAAGGGACTCTTTGCAGGTGTGTTGTGCTCACTGGACTCTGCTGTCATGGTACCAGCTGAAGCCTGCATGTACTGCACGACCGCACCTGTCTCTTGGAGCACCACACAATGCTCCATAAATCTCCCCACCTCTTGGCCACAAGCCACTCGCTTTGAAAAAGGACTATAAAAGAGCGATCCTCTGGAGGAGACCCTGAGTACTCCCCACGGATGACCACCCTTCCATTGGCTGGCGCACCATGACGTTGGTCTCGTCTGTTGGTAGCTATTTCCCCCTTCCCCTCTTTTTCTCTCTCTAGACTCCATTTCCTATATCTCTCCCCTCTATCGCAACTGAATTGTTTGGCATTCAATAAAAATGCATTGCTGTTGTTGAATAAACTGATTTGTCCCCCGCTATTTGCCTGCTATTACCTCTGAGATCAAACAATCCCCGGCCTGTCTTGGTAGATGGTGACACTCCCCCCACCCTCCCCCCACCCCCCGCAAATCCCCCATTCCCCTGCTTCTCCCAGTTGATTGCTGATCGTGGTGTGACATGGAATGGAACATCCCTTGGGCCAGTCCAGCCCAGCTGTCCCATCCCTGTTCCCTCAGGAGCACTTGCCCACCCCAAGTCCATGGGTTGGAGGGGCTTGCAGACACGCCTCGTGGGGGGAGCATTGTGACAAGGACAGGAGAACAGAAGAACATTTACACTTATCGCGGGCAGAGAACAGAAGAGCACAGCCTTGGAGAAACGCACAAAGGATGTAGCTGAGGCAAACAGAGCGTGCACAAAATGCAAGGAGAATGTCAGCTCAGCTCTGCAAGGCTGACAAAAGCAGAAGTTATACACAACAATAATATTGCCCTTCCTCAAAAGCGGGGATCAAAGAGCAGTCACCTAAAAAGGACAGTGCATGTTGAAGGCAGACTCCAAAGAACCATAGAAGGACTTGTGAGAAGGGGTGCAATTATGGCAAATAAATTCCAGGTGGGGTTAACTAATGAATACATCATCAGTGTGAGTGATAAAAGCTCCGATTGCCTGGTGGCCAGTGCACTCGAGTAGATGAAGGATTGCCCAAGTGACCACCATGGTGTAATAAAGAATACCTGCTCTCAGATCCTCAAAACTGTGTTCAAAAGTTGCTATCCAGCAGATTTCAGTATCAGTGGTGTCCCTGACTCCATTATGCCCCTTGCACACTTTCACGAGGGCCCCTTGGTTCCACGAGGCCCTGCTGGATAACAGTGGACCCTTGGTTCCATTTGGGTCTGTACTGTCAAAATGGCCTCCTTGGTTCTGCACTGCCACAATGCTCTCCTTGGTGCCACGAGGCCTTGGTGTGTCACAACAGCCTCTCGGTTCCATGAACTGCCATAGTGTCAGCACTGTCTCTTGGATCTGCAGTATCACGATGGACAGTTGGTTACAAGCAGCCCCGCCGTGTCACAACGACTATTTGCTCCAGTGAGGCTCCGCAATGGCACACTGGACCCTTGGCTCCATGAGGTTCCATAGTGTGACATGGTTGCCTTGATTCCAAGAGGTTCTGCCGGGTCACACTGGACCCTTGGCTCCGTGAGGTTCCGTGGTATCGCCATGGTTTCCCTGGATCCGCAGTAGCACTATGGACCATAGGTTTCATGCAGCTTTGCTGTGCTACAGTGGCTCCTTGGTTCCATCAAGTGCCACTGTGTAACAAGGGAATCTTGGTCCCATGAGGTTCTGGACTGTCACAATGCTGTCCTTGGTTCTGGACTCTAACAACGGACCCTTGGTTCCACGAGGTTCCATTACGTCACAATGCTCTCCTTGGTTCCACAAGGCCTTGCTTTGTCACAATGGACCCTTGGTTCCATGAGCTTCCGTAGTGTAACCATGGTCTCCTGGGATCTGCATTGTCACAATGGACAATTGGTTGCATGGGAGCCTGCTGTGTCACAAGAGAGCCTTAGTTCCATGACGTTCTGGACTGTCACAGTGGTCTCCCTGCTTCAACGAGGCCCTGGAGTGTCACAAGGGCTGCTTGGTTCTGTGAGCTTCCACAACGTCCCAATGGTCTCCTTGTTTCTGCAGTGTCATAGTGGACTCTTGGTTCCATGAGGTTCCTAAATGTCACAGGTCTCCTTGGTTCCATGTGGCCCTGCTGTGTCACCACAGCCCCTTGGTTCCAGGAGTTTCTGGGCTGTCAGCAGTGGTTCCTTTTCTTCCAATCAGGCACCGCTGTGTCACACTGCACCCTGGCTTCCATGAAGTTCTTCAGTGTCACAGTGGCCCCTTGGATCCATGCGGTCCCATAGTGTCACCATGGTCTCCTTGGATCTGCATTGTCATAAGGGACCATTGGTTCCACGTGGCCCGGCTGTGTCACAGTGATGTGGATTCCGTAATTGCCTTCAGCGTCACAATGGAGCCTTGTTTCTGTGAGGCTCTCAACTGTCACAATTGTCTCCTTGGTTCCATCAGCCCCCGCTGTGTCACAAGGGTCCCCTTGGTTCCATGAGCACACCAAAGCTTTGCATAAACATTGAGCAGCACCTGCTTAACACACCTGGGAACATCTGTCTGCATTCAAAAGACAGGTCACAGCTGAGAAAGGCACCAGCAGCTTCCATCTGCAACAGAGATGCAGGGAAAGGACAAGGACAGAGAATTCAGCTGCAAGACTCCGAGAATTCTGCATCCAGACATCATTTCTGGTCCCACTGTCCCTAGTAGAAAGGTGTCATCATTCCAGGCAGCCTGTACTCAGCATGTGCTTCTACAGTGGGGATTTGTCGTTTAGGAGACCTGCTCAGGCTTTTCCCTTCTTTCCTCACAAACAGGAATACTTGTCCCGGGCCTGGATGCAGGCAGAGCCCTGAGGAGAGCACGTGCGACATGGTGCAGTGGGCAGGGACAGCCAGCTGCAGAGTTCAGGGGGGAAGGGCTTCCGGTGCAGGGCCAGGGATGTCAGTCCCAGCTGGGCCATGTCAGACACGCTGAGGCTGGGCTTGGGGAGCAGCTTGTCCAAACAGGGTCAGCCTGCAAGGGGCTCATTCTTCTGTGGGCCCACGCCTCCTAAGGAGACGTTCAGCATCAAGATCACCTGGGGAATGCCTAAGTTGCTTCTTCTTGGAACTGAAAAAGAAAAATTACTCCCTTTTATAACACTGAAAATCGTGAGCTGTACCTTGAAATCTTCCTCCTTAAGAGAACTCCAAAGTGACTCCAAGCAGCTGCACAAGGCCTGGAGACTGGAAGACATTGGAAAGAAGACAAAGAGCTCCTGAGGGTTTTCTGTATTTTAATGATCCCCAACGGTGGATTTGGGGCTGAGTCCAGGAGCCCCAGGCACTGAGAGAAGGTTGAAGAAGCTGCTCAAGGAGTCAGAAGCAAAACTCCAAGTCCCTTGGAGCATCAGTGGCCCCACTGAGGGCAGGGACTGCCAAAGGCTCCCCAGGGAGTGGTGAGAGCAGATCCTTGAGGCCAGGATTGCAGGAGCCCGAGGCTGTGAGCAGGGAACTGCAATGCTGAGCAAGGCCTGGGCTGGTTGGAGGAAGCAGAAAGGCCAAGGCCTGAGCCCAGGCCTGGGCCAGCAGGGCCTGTCCCTCACAGGTGGCTCGGGGCTGTTCCTGGAGCACTGGGATGGGAGAGGCAGCAAGGACAAATGTCATCAGGCTGTGTGACACTCCAGATGCTCATGGAACCAAGGGCCAGTGTGACACAGCAGGGCCTGATGGAAACAAGAGGCCGTGCTGAGCCTGCGCGCCTGTAACACCGCAGAACACTGAAATGCTGAGGGTGAGCAAAGGTTCCTTTCCTCGAGTTTGGTGCAGAGTAGAAACCCCAGCCAGATATTCTCAAGAGGTCAAAACGACACAAAAGTGTACTGGAAAAATACAGAAAACCGAGCTCCTTTGGCAAATGATTTCATACAACATCCAATTCAACGTGCAACACTTAGCGTAGCAGGAACATCATTAACTCAGCCCATTTAAGATGGAAACCTTTAGGCATAAAAATGTTAAACTACCCAAAAACATTCCAGTAAAAGAGGATAAGAAGGTTAAAAGAGAAAAAAGAGACAGAAAGACAGAAGATCTCCAGATAGATATGCAGAGAGCTACCAGCTGCTAGGCTTCCAGTGTGGCTGAGACACAGACCCAGGAGATTTCAGGATTCAGACCAGGGCTTGACGTCATGCCCGATTTTTTAAATTCAGTAGCGTTTTGTAAGCTCTCCTCTTTCCGGGGACATCTGCTTTCTTCCCACTCACTGCTGTGTTTCATTGCCTTTGGGTGGGATTGATTGACAGCTCGGCCAATCAGAGCTGGGTGGGCGCTGCCCCTGCTGTGTGATTGATTGACGGCTCAGCCAATCAGAGCTGGGTGGGCGCTGCTCCTGCTGTGTGGGATTGATTGACGGCTCAGCCAATCAGAGCTGGCTGGGCGCTGCCCCTGCTGTGTGATTGATTGACAGCTCAACCAATCAGAGCAGGCTGGGCGCTGCTCCTGCTGTGTGACTGATTAACGGCTCAACCAATCAGAGCTGGGTGGGCGCTGCTCCTGCTGTGTGGGATTGATTGACGGCTCAGCCAATCAGAGCTGGGTGGGCGCTACCCCTGCTGTGTGATTGGCAGATCTGCCAGGCCATGGCTGGGGGCGGGGCTCTGTCCCACCTCATTCCAAGGTCTGTCCCAGCCCCGGCCCCACTCGGCCATTCCGAGCATCCCGACGGGTCTGGGGACATTGATGTCATCCAGCCTCTGACAGCGACCATGGGGACACTGCGGAACCTCATGGAACCAAAGAGACCATTTTGACACTCTGGTGCCTCATGCAATCAGGGCCACCTTTGTGAGACTCGGGACCCCAATGGAACCAAGGGTCAGTGATGAAGCTGTGCGGCCCAGAGAACCAAGGAGCCTTTGTTACACAGCAGGGCCACATGGAGCCCAGGGGCCGTGGTGACTCTGCAGGACCTTAGGGAAGCAAGGGGCCATTGTTATCACTACTGAAGCAGGGAGAATATTGTGACAAGGAGAATATCGGGACACTACAGGGACTCCCGGAATCAAGGAGTACATTGTGACACTGTGAGGCCCCATGGAACCAAGGCAACATGGAACAGGTCTGGCTGGCTGGGCCTCCCGGGGGCCACCTGGCAAGACTGGCTGATCCTGGAATGTTGAGGACTGCCTCTCATCAGCTCCTGGAGCACTAAGGCTCTGTGCTTTCCTTCCTATGGAAAAGTACCAGCCCCTTTTGCAGGTTCCCACGGCTGAAACTGATATTCCCCCTGAAAAAGGACTACATACAAGGCTTGCTCCCAGCCAAAATCTGCTAGGAGTAACAGCTCTGGGTGGCCACCGTTTCCTGAGGGCTGCCTCTCATCTACCACTCTAAGGGTCGGTGTGAAGTTTCCCTCATTTTTGCCTCATGACCCTCTCAAGAAGACCTCAAGGACCCCCGCCCAGGTTGACTCTGGACAATGATTTTCTGGCCTGCTTGAGGTGGGTGCTTGCCAAGGGACTCTTTGCAGGTGTGTTGTGCTCACTGGACTCTGCTGTCATGGTACCAGCTGAAGCCTGCATGTACTGCACGACCGCACCTGTCTCTTGGAGCACCACACAATGCTCCATAAATCTCCCCACCTCTTGGCCACAAGCCACTCGCTTTGAAAAAGGACTATAAAAGAGCGATCCTCTGGAGGAGACCCTGAGTACTCCCCACGGATGACCACCCTTCCATTGGCTGGCGCACCATGACGTTGGTCTCGTCTGTTGGTAGCTATTTGCCCCTTCCCCTCTTTTTCTCTCTCTAGACTCCATTTCCTATATCTCTCCCCTCTATCGCAACTGAATTGTTTGGCATTCAATAAAAATGCATTGCTGTTGTTGAATAAACTGATTTGTCCCCCGCTATTTGCCTGCTATTACCTCTGAGATCAAACAATCCCCGGCCTGTCTTGGTAGATGGTGACACTCCCCCCACCCTCCCCCCCCCCGCAAATCCCCCATCCCCCTGCTTCTCCCAGTTGATTGCTGATCGTGCTGTGACATGGAATGGAACATCCCTTGGGCCAGTCCAGCCCAGCTGTCCCATCCCTGTTCCCTCAGGAGCACTTGCCCACCCCAAGTCCATGGGTTGGAGGGGCTTGCAGACACGCCTCGTGGGGGGAGCATTGTGACAAGGACAGGAGAACAGAAGAACATTTACACTTATCGCGGGCAGAGAACAGAAGAGCACAGCCTTGGAGAAACGCACAAAGGATGTAGCTGAGGCAAACAGAGCGTGCACAAAATGCAAGGAGAATGTCAGCTCAGCTCTGCAAGGCTGACAAAAGCAGAAGTTATACACAACAATAATATTGCCCTTCCTCAAAAGCGGGGATCAAAGAGCAGTCACCTAAAAAGGACAGCGCATGTTGAAGGCAGACTCCAAAGAACCATAGAAGGACTTGTGAGAAGGGGTGCAATTATGGCAAATAAATTCCAGGTGGGGTTAACTAATGAATACATCATCAGTGTGAGTGATAAAAGCTCCGATTGCCTGGTGGCCAGTGCACTCGAGTAGATGAAGGATTGCCCAAGTGACCACCATGGTGTAATAAAGAATACCTGCTCTCAGATCCTCAAAACTGTGTTCAAAAGTTGCTATCCAGCAGATTTCAGTATCAGTGGTGTCCCTGACTCCATTATGCCCCTTGCACACTTTCACGAGGGCCCCTTGGTTCCACGAGGCCCTGCTGGATAACAGTGGACCCTTGGTTCCATTTGGGTCTGTACTGTCAAAATGGCCTCCTTGGTTCTGCACTGCCACAATGCTCTCCTTGGTGCCACGAGGCCTTGGTGTGTCACAACAGCCTCTCGGTTCCATGAACTGCCATAGTGTCAGCACGGTCTCTTGCATCTGCAGTATCACGATGGACAGTTGGTTACAAGCAGCCCCGCCGTGTCACAACGACTATTTGCTTCAGGAGGCCCCCACAGTGTCACCATGGCCCCTTGGTTCCACGAGGCCTCGCTGCAGAACAATGGCCTCTCAGTTCCAGGAGGTTTTGTACTGTCAACAGTGCTCTCCTTGGTTCTACAGTGGCTGCTTGCTTCCATAAGGTTCCTCGGTGTCACAGTGGTCTCCTTGGCTCCATGAGGCTCTGCAATGTCCCAATAGCCCATCGTTTCCATGAGCTTCTGTCCCATCAACCATGTCCTTTGCTCCAGTGAGGCCCCGCAATGGCACACTGGACCCCTGGCTCCATGAGGTTCCATAGTGTGACATGGTTGCCTTGATTCCAAGAGGTTCTGCCGGGTCACACTGGACCCTTGGCTCCGTGAGGTTCCGTGGTATCGCCATGGTTTCCCTGGATCCGCAGTAGCACTATGGACCATAGGTTTCATGCAGCTTTGCTGTGCTACAGTGGCTCCTTGGTTCCATCAAGTGCCACTGTGTAACAAGGGAATCTTGGTCCCATGAGGTTCTGGACTGTCACAATGCTGTCCTTGGTTCTGGACTCTAACAACGGACCCTTGGTTCCACGAGGTTCCATTACGTCACAATGCTCTCCTTGGTTCCACAAGGCCTTGCTTTGTCACAATGGACCCTTGGTTCCATGAGCTTCCGTAGTGTAACCATGGTCTCCTGGGATCTGCATTGTCACAATGGACAATTGGTTGCATGGGAGCCTGCTGTGTCACAAGAGAGCCTTAGTTCCATGACGTTCTGGACTGTCACAGTGGTCTCCCTGCTTCAACGAGGCCCTGGAGTGTCACAAGGGCTGCTTGGTTCTGTGAGCTTCCACAACGTCCCAATGGTCTCCTTGTTTCTGCAGTGTCATAGTGGACTCTTGGTTCCATGAGGTTCCTAAATGTCACAGGTCTCCTTGGTTCCATGTGGCCCTGCTGTGTCACCACAGCCCCTTGGTTCCAGGAGTTTCTGGGCTGTCAGCAGTGGTTCCTTTTCTTCCAATCAGGCACCGCTGTGTCACACTGCACCCTGGCTTCCATGAAGTTCTTCGGTGTCACAGTGGCCCCTTGGATCCATGCGGTCCCATAGTGTCACCATGGTCTCCTTGGATCTGCATTGTCATAAGGGACCATTGGTTCCACGTGGCCCGGCTGTGTCACAGTGATGTGGATTCCGTAATTGCCTTCAGCGTCACAATGGAGCCTTGTTTCTGTGAGGCTCTCAACTGTCACAATTGTCTCCTTGGTTCCATCAGCCCCCGCTGTGTCACAAGGGTCCCCTTGGTTCCATGAGCACACCAAAGCTTTGCATAAACATTGAGCAGCACCTGCTTAACACACCTGGGAACATCTGTCTGCATTCAAAAGACAGGTCACAGCTGAGAAAGGCACCAGCAGCTTCCATCTGCAACAGAGATGCAGGGAAAGGACAAGGACAGAGAATTCAGCTGCAAGACTCCGAGAATTCTGCATCCAGACATCATTTCTGGTCCCACTGTCCCTAGTAGAAAGGTGTCATCATTCCAGGCAGCCTGTACTCAGCATGTGCTTCTACAGTGGGGATTTGTCGTTTAGGAGACCTGCTCAGGCTTTTCCCTTCTTTCCTCACAAACAGGAATACTTGTCCCGGGCCTGGATGCAGGCAGAGCCCTGAGGAGAGCACGTGCGACATGGTGCAGTGGGCAGGGACAGCCAGCTGCAGAGTTCAGGGGGAAGGGCTTCCGGTGCAGGGCCAGGGATGTCAGTCCCAGCTGGGCCATGTCAGACATGTCCCCAGGCTGGGCTTGGGGAGCAGCTTGTCCAAACAGGGTCAGCCTGCAAGGGGCTCATTCTTCTGTGGGCCCACGCCTCCTAAGGAGACGTTCAGCATCAAGATCACCTGGGGAATGCCTAAGTTGCTTCTTCTTTGAACTGAAAAAGAAAAATTACTCCCTTTTATAACACTGAAAATCGTGAGCTGTACCTTGAAATCTTCCTCCTTAAGAGAACTCCAAAGTGACTCCAAGCAGCTGCACAAGGCCTGGAGACTGGAAGACATTGGAAAGAAGACAAAGAGCTCCTGAGGGTTTTCTGTATTTTAATGATCCCCAACGGTGGATTTGGGGCTGAGTCCAGGAGCCCCAGGCACTGAGAGAAGGTTGAAGAAGCTGCTCAAGGAGTCAGAAGCAAAACTCCAAGTCCCTTGGAGCATCAGTGGCCCCACTGAGGGCAGGGACTGCCAAAGGCTCCCCAGGGAGTGGTGAGAGCAGATCCTTGAGGCCAGGATTGCAGGAGCCCGAGGCTGTGAGCAGGGAACTGCAATGCTGAGCAAGGCCTGGGCTGGTTGGAGGAAGCAGAAAGGCCAAGGCCTGAGCCCAGGCCTGGGCCAGCAGGGCCTGTCCCTCACAGGTGGCTCGGGGCTGTTCCTGGAGCACTGGGATGGGAGAGGCAGCAAGGACAAATGTCATCAAGCTGTGTGACACTCCAGATGCTCATGGAACCAAGGGCCAGTGTGACACAGCAGGGCCTCATGGAAACAAGAGGCCGTGCTGAGCCTGCGCGCCTGTAACACCCCAGAACACTGAAATGCTGAGGGTGAGCAAAGGTTCCTTTACTCGAGTTTGGTGCAGAGTAGAAACCCCAGCCAGATATTCTCAAGAGGTCAAAACGACACAAAAGTGTACTGGAAAAATACAGAAAACCGAGCTCCTTTGGCAAATGATTTCATACAACATCCAATTCAACGTGCATCACTTAGCGTAGCAGGAACATCATTAACTCGGCCCATGTAAGATGGAAACCTTTAGGCATAAAAATGTTAAACTACCCAAAAACATTCCAGTAAAAGAGGATAAGAAGGTTAAAAGAGAAAAAAGAGACAGAAAGACAGAAGATCTCCAGATAGATATGCAGAGAGCTACCAGCTGCTAGGCTTCCAGTGTGGGTGAGACACAGACCCAGGAGATTTCAGGATTCAGACCAGGGCTTGATGTCATGCCCGATTTTTTAAATTCCCTAGCGTTTTGTAAGCTCTCCTCTTTTCGGGGACATCTGCTTTCTTCCCACTCACTGCTGTGTTTCATTGCCTTTGGGTGGGATTGATTGACAGCTCGGCCAATCAGAGCTGGGTGGGCGCTGCCCCTGCTGTGTGATTGATTGACGGCTCAGCCAATCAGAGCTGGCTGGGCGCTGCCCCTGCTGTGTGGGATTGATTGACGGCTCAGCCAATCAGAGCTGGCTGGGCGCTGCCCCTGCTGTGTGATTGATTGACAGCTCAACCAATCAGAGCAGGCTGGGCGCTGCTCCTGCTGTGTGACTGATTAACGGCTCAACCAATCAGAGCTGGGTGGGCGCTGCCCCTGCTGTGTGGGATTGATTGACGGCTCAGCCAATCAGAGCTGGGTGGGCGCTACCCGTGCTGTGTGATTGGCAGATCTGCCAGGCCATGGCTGGGGGCGGGGCTCTGTCCCACCTCATTCCAAGGTCTGTCCCAGCCCCGGCCCCACTCGGCCATTCCGAGCATCCCGACGGGTCTGGGGACATTGATGTCATCCAGCCTCTGACAGCGACCATGGGGACACTGCGGAACCTCATGGAACCAAAGAGACCATTTTGACACTCTGGTGCCTCATGCAATCAGGGCCACCTTTGTGAGACTCGGGACCCCAATGGAACCAAGGGTCAGTGATGAAGCTGTGCGGCCCAGAGAACCAAGGAGCCTTTGTTACACAGCAGGGCCACATGGAGCCCAGGGGCCGTGGTGACTCTGCAGGACCTTAGGGAAGCAAGGGGCCATTGTTATCACTACTGAAGCAGGGAGAATATTGTGACAAGGAGAATATCGGGACACTACAGGGACTCCCGGAATCAAGGAGTACATTGTGACACTGTGAGGCCCCATGGAACCAAGGCAACATGGAACAGGTCTGGCTGGCTGGGCCTCCCGGGGGCCACCTGGCAAGACTGGCTGATCCTGGAATGTTGAGGACTGCCTCTCATCAGCTCCTGGAGCACTGAGGCTCTGTGCTTTCCTTCCTATGGAATAGTACCATCCGCTTTTGCAGGTTCCCACGGCTGAAACTGATATTCCCCCTGAAAAAGCACTACATACAAGGCTTGCTCCCAGCCAAAATCTGCTAGGAGTAACAGCTCTGGGTGGCCACCGTTTCCTGAGGGCTGCCTCTCATCTACCACTCTAAGGGTCGGTGTGAAGTTTCCCTCATTTTTGCCTCATGACCCTCTCAAGAAGACCTCAAGGACCCCCGCCCAGGTTGACTCTGGACAATGATTTTCTGGCCTGCTTGAGGTGGGTGCTTGCCAAGGGACTCTTTGCAGGTGTGTTGTGCTCACTGGACTCTGCTGTCATGGTACCAGCTGAAGCCTGCATGTACTGCACGACCGCACCTGTCTCTTGGAGCACCACACAATGCTCCATAAATCTCCCCACCTCTTGGCCACAAGCCACTCGCTTTGAAAAAGGACTATAAAAGAGCGATCCTCTGGAGGAGACCCTGAGTACTCCCCACGGATGACCACCCTTCCATTGGCTGGCGCACCATGACGTTGGTCTCGTCTGTTGGTAGCTATTTCCCCCTTCCCCTCTTTTTCTCTCTCTAGACTCCATTTCCTATATCTCTCCCCTCTATCGCAACTGAATTGTTTGGCATTCAATAAAAATGCATTGCTGTTGTTGAATAAACTGATTTGTCCCCCGCTATTTGCCTGCTATTACCTCTGAGATCAAACAATCCCCGGCCTGTCTTGGTAGATGGTGACACTCCCCCCACCCTCCCCCCACCCCCCGCAAATCCCCCATTCCCCTGCTTCTCCCAGTTGATTGCTGATCGTGCTGTGACATGGAATGGAACATCCCTTGGGCCAGTCCAGCCCAGCTGTCCCATCCCTGCTCCCTCAGGAGCACTTGCCCACCCCAAGTCCATGGGTTGGAGGGGCTTGCAGACACGCCTCGTGGGGGGAGCATTGTGACAAGGACAGGAGAACAGAAGAACATTTACACTTATCGCGGGCAGAGAACAGAAGAGCACAGCCTTGGAGAAACGCACAAAGGATGTAGCTGAGGCAAACAGAGCGTGCACAAAATGCAAGGAGAATGTCAGCTCAGCTCTGCAAGGCTGACAAAAGCAGAAGTTATACACAACAATAATATTGCCCTTCCTCAAAAGCGGGGATCAAAGAGCAGTCACCTAAAAAGGACAGTGCATGTTGAAGGCAGACTCCAAAGAACCATAGAAGGACTTGTGAGAAGGGGTGCAATTATGGCAAATAAATTCCAGGTGGGGTTAACTAATGAATACATCATCAGTGTGAGTGATAAAAGCTCCGATTGCCTGGTGGCCAGTGCACTCGAGTAGATGAAGGATTGCCCAAGTGACCACCATGGTGTAATAAAGAATACCTGCTCTCAGATCCTCAAAACTGTGTTCAAAAGTTGCTATCCAGCAGATTTCAGTATCAGTGGTGTCCCTGACTCCATTATGCCCCTTGCACACTTTCACGAGGGCCCCTTGGTTCCACGAGGCCCTGCTGGATAACAGTGGACCCTTGGTTCCATTTGGGTCTGTACTGTCAAAATGGCCTCCTTGGTTCTGCACTGCCACAATGCTCTCCTTGGTGCCACGAGGCCTTGGTGTGTCACAACAGCCTCTCGGTTCCATGAACTGCCATAGTGTCAGCACTGTCTCTTGGATCTGCAGTATCACGATGGACAGTTGGTTACAAGCAGCCCCGCCGTGTCACAACGACTATTTGCTCCAGTGAGGCTCCGCAATGGCACACTGGACCCTTGGCTCCATGAGGTTCCATAGTGTGACATGGTTGCCTTGATTCCAAGAGGTTCTGCCGGGTCACACTGGACCCTTGGCTCCGTGAGGTTCCGTGGTATCGCCATGGTTTCCCTGGATCCGCAGTAGCACTATGGACCATAGGTTTCATGCAGCTTTGCTGTGCTACAGTGGCTCCTTGGTTCCATCAAGTGCCACTGTGTAACAAGGGAATCTTGGTCCCATGAGGTTCTGGACTGTCACAATGCTGTCCTTGGTTCTGGACTCTAACAACGGACCCTTGGTTCCACGAGGTTCCATTACGTCACAATGCTCTCCTTGGTTCCACAAGGCCTTGCTTTGTCACAATGGACCCTTGGTTCCATGAGCTTCCGTAGTGTAACCATGGTCTCCTGGGATCTGCATTGTCACAATGGACAATTGGTTGCATGGGAGCCTGCTGTGTCACAAGAGAGCCTTAGTTCCATGACGTTCTGGACTGTCACAGTGGTCTCCCTGCTTCAACGAGGCCCTGGAGTGTCACAAGGGCTGCTTGGTTCTGTGAGCTTCCACAACGTCCCAATGGTCTCCTTGTTTCTGCAGTGTCATAGTGGACTCTTGGTTCCATGAGGTTCCTAAATGTCACAGGTCTCCTTGGTTCCATGTGGCCCTGCTGTGTCACCACAGCCCCTTGGTTCCAGGAGTTTCTGGGCTGTCAGCAGTGGTTCCTTTTCTTCCAATCAGGCACCGCTGTGTCACACTGCACCCTGGCTTCCATGAAGTTCTTCAGTGTCACAGTGGCCCCTTGGATCCATGCGGTCCCATAGTGTCACCATGGTCTCCTTGGATCTGCATTGTCATAAGGGACCATTGGTTCCACGTGGCCCGGCTGTGTCACAGTGATGTGGATTCCGTAATTGCCTTCAGCGTCACAATGGAGCCTTGTTTCTGTGAGGCTCTCAACTGTCACAATTGTCTCCTTGGTTCCATCAGCCCCCGCTGTGTCACAAGGGTCCCCTTGGTTCCATGAGCACACCAAAGCTTTGCATAAACATTGAGCAGCACCTGCTTAACACACCTGGGAACATCTGTCTGCATTCAAAAGACAGGTCACAGCTGAGAAAGGCACCAGCAGCTTCCATCTGCAACAGAGATGCAGGGAAAGGACAAGGACAGAGAATTCAGCTGCAAGACTCCGAGAATTCTGCATCCAGACATCATTTCTGGTCCCACTGTCCCTAGTAGAAAGGTGTCATCATTCCAGGCAGCCTGTACTCAGCATGTGCTTCTACAGTGGGGATTTGTCGTTTAGGAGACCTGCTCAGGCTTTTCCCTTCTTTCCTCACAAACAGGAATACTTGTCCCGGGCCTGGATGCAGGCAGAGCCCTGAGGAGAGCACGTGCGACATGGTGCAGTGGGCAGGGACAGCCAGCTGCAGAGTTCAGGGGGGAAGGGCTTCCGGTGCAGGGCCAGGGATGTCAGTCCCAGCTGGGCCCTGTCACACACGGTGAGGCTGGGCTTGGGGAGCAGCTTGTCCAAACAGGGTCAGCCTGCAAGGGGCTCATTCTTCTGTGGGCCCACGCCTCCTAAGGAGACGTTCAGCATCAAGATCACCTGGGGAATGCCTAAGTTGCTTCTTCTTTGAACTGAAAAAGAAAAATTACTCCCTTTTATAACACTGAAAATCGTGAGCTGTACCTTGAAATCTTCCTCCTTAAGAGAACTCCAAAGTGACTCCAAGCAGCTGCACAAGGCCTGGAGACTGGAAGACATTGGAAAGAAGACAAAGAGCTCCTGAGGGTTTTCTGTATTTTAATGATCCCCAACGGTGGATTTGGGGCTGAGTCCAGGAGCCCCAGGCACTGAGAGAAGGTTGAAGAAGCTGCTCAAGGAGTCAGAAGCAAAACTCCAAGTCCCTTGGAGCATCAGTGGCCCCACTGAGGGCAGGGACTGCCAAAGGCTCCCCAGGGAGTGGTGAGAGCAGATCCTTGAGGCCAGGATTGCAGGAGCCCGAGGCTGTGAGCAGGGAACTGCAATGCTGAGCAAGGCCTGGGCTGGTTGGAGGAAGCAGAAAGGCCAAGGCCTGAGCCCAGGCCTGGGCCAGCAGGGCCTGTCCCTCACAGGTGGCTCGGGGCTGTTCCTGGAGCACTGGGATGGGAGAGGCAGCAAGGACAAATGTCATCAGGCTGTGTGACACTCCAGATGCTCATGGAACCAAGGGCCAGTGTGACACAGCAGGGCCTCATGGAAACAAGAGGCCGTGCTGAGCCTGCGCGCCTGTAACACCGCAGAACACTGAAATGCTGAGGGTGAGCAAAGGTTCCTTTCCTCGAGTTTGGTGCAGAGTAGAAACCCCAGCCAGATATTCTCAAGAGGTCAAAACGACACAAAAGTGTACTGGAAAAATACAGAAAACCGAGCTCCTTTGGCAAATGATTTCATACAACATCCAATTCAACGTGCAACACTTAGCGTAGCAGGAACATCATTAACTCAGCCCATTTAAGATGGAAACCTTTAGGCATAAAAATGTTAAACTACCCAAAAACATTCCAGTAAAAGAGGATAAGAAGGTTAAAAGAGAAAAAAGAGACAGAAAGACAGAAGATCTCCAGATAGATATGCAGAGAGCTACCAGCTGCTAGGCTTCCAGTGTGGCTGAGACACAGACCCAGGAGATTTCAGGATTCAGACCAGGGCTTGACGTCATGCCCGATTTTTTCAATTCCCTAGCGTTTTGTAAGCTCTCCTCTTTTCGGGGACATCTGCTTTCTTCCCACTCACTGCTGTGTTTCATTGCCTTTGTGTGGGATTGATTGACAGCTCGGCCAATCAGAGCTGGGTGGGCGCTGCCCCTGCTGTGTGATTGATTGACGGCTCAGCCAATCAGAGCTGGGTGGGCGCTGCTCCTGCTGTGTGGGATTGATTGACGGCTCAGCCAATCAGAGCTGGCTGGGCGCTGCCCCTGCTGTGTGATTGATTGACAGCTCAACCAATCAGAGCAGGCTGGGCGCTGCTCCTGCTGTGTGACTGATTAACGGCTCAACCAATCAGAGCTGGGTGGGCGCTGCTCCTGCTGTGTGGGATTGATTGACGGCTCAGCCAATCAGAGCTGGGTGGGCGCTACCCCTGCTGTGTGATTGGCAGATCTGCCAGGCCATGGCTGGGGGCGGGGCTCTGTCCCACCTCATTCCAAGGTCTGTCCCAGCCCCGGCCCCACTCGGCCATTCCGAGCATCCCGACGGGTCTGGGGACATTGATGTCATCCAGCCTCTGACAGCGACCATGGGGACACTGCGGAACCTCATGGAACCAAAGAGACCATTTTGACACTCTGGTGCCTCATGCAATCAGGGGCACCTTTGTGAGACTCGGGACCCCAATGGAACCAAGGGTCAGTGATGAAGCTGTGCGGCCCAGAGAACCAAGGAGCCTTTGTTACACAGCAGGGCCACATGGAGCCCAGGGGCCATGGTGACTCTGCAGGACCTTAGGGAAGCAAGGGGCCATTGTTATCACTACAGAAGCAGGGAGAATATTGTGACAAGGAGAATATCGGGACACTACAGGGACTCCCGGAATCAAGGAGTACATTGTGACACTGTGAGGCCCCATGGAACCAAGGCAACATGGAACAGGTCTGGCTGGCTGGGCCTCCCGGGGGCCACCTGGCAAGACTGGCTGATCCTGGAATGTTGAGGACTGCCTCTCATCAGCTCCTGGAGCACTAAGGCTCTGTGCTTTCCTTCCTATGGAAAAGTACCAGCCCCTTTTGCAGGTTCCCACGGCTGAAACTGATATTCCCCCTGAAAAAGGACTACATACAAGGCTTGCTCCCAGCCAAAATCTGCTAGGAGTAACAGCTCTGGGTGGCCACCGTTTCCTGAGGGCTGCCTCTCATCTACCACTCTAAGGGTCGGTGTGAAGTTTCCCTCATTTTTGCCTCATGACCCTCTCAAGAAGACCTCAAGGACCCCCGCCCAGGTTGACTCTGGACAATGATTTTCTGGCCTGCTTGAGGTGGGTGCTTGCCAAGGGACTCTTTGCAGGTGTGTTGTGCTCACTGGACTCTGCTGTCATGGTACCAGCTGAAGCCTGCATGTACTGCACGACCGCACCTGTCTCTTGGAGCACCACACAATGCTCCATAAATCTCCCCACCTCTTGGCCACAAGCCACTCGCTTTGAAAAAGGACTATAAAAGAGCGATCCTCTGGAGGAGACCCTGAGTACTCCCCACGGATGACCACCCTTCCATTGGCTGGCGCACCATGACGTTGGTCTCGTCTGTTGGTAGCTATTTGCCCCTTCCCCTCTTTTTCTCTCTCTAGACTCCATTTCCTATATCTCTCCCCTCTATCGCAACTGAATTGTTTGGCATTCAATAAAAATGCATTGCTGTTGTTGAATAAACTGATTTGTCCCCCGCTATTTGCCTGCTATTACCTCTGAGATCAAACAATCCCCGGCCTGTCTTGGTAGATGGTGACACTCCCCCCACCCTCCCCCCCCCCGCAAATCCCCCATCCCCCTGCTTCTCCCAGTTGATTGCTGATCGTGCTGTGACATGGAATGGAACATCCCTTGGGCCAGTCCAGCCCAGCTGTCCCATCCCTGTTCCCTCAGGAGCACTTGCCCACCCCAAGTCCATGGGTTGGAGGGGCTTGCAGACACGCCTCGTGGGGGGAGCATTGTGACAAGGACAGGAGAACAGAAGAACATTTACACTTATCGCGGGCAGAGAACAGAAGAGCACAGCCTTGGAGAAACGCACAAAGGATGTAGCTGAGGCAAACAGAGCGTGCACAAAATGCAAGGAGAATGTCAGCTCAGCTCTGCAAGGCTGACAAAAGCAGAAGTTATACACAACAATAATATTGCCCTTCCTCAAAAGCGGGGATCAAAGAGCAGTCACCTAAAAAGGACAGTGCATGTTGAAGGCAGACTCCAAAGAACCATAGAAGGACTTGTGAGAAGGGGTGCAATTATGGCAAATAAATTCCAGGTGGGGTTAACTAATGAATACATCATCAGTGTGAGTGATAAAAGCTCCGATTGCCTGGTGGCCAGTGCACTCGAGTAGATGAAGGATTGCCCAAGTGACCACCATGGTGTAATAAAGAATACCTGCTCTCAGATCCTCAAAACTGTGTTCAAAAGTTGCTATCCAGCAGATTTCAGTATCAGTGGTGTCCCTGACTCCATTATGCCCCTTGCACACTTTCACGAGGGCCCCTTGGTTCCACGAGGCCCTGCTGGATAACAGTGGACCCTTGGTTCCATTTGGGTCTGTACTGTCAAAATGGCCTCCTTGGTTCTGCACTGCCACAATGCTCTCCTTGGTGCCACGAGGCCTTGGTGTGTCACAACAGCCTCTCGGTTCCATGAACTGCCATAGTGTCAGCACGGTCTCTTGCATCTGCAGTATCACGATGGACAGTTGGTTACAAGCAGCCCCGCCGTGTCACAACGACTATTTGCTTCAGGAGGCCCCCACAGTGTCACCATGGCCCCTTGGTTCCACGAGGCCTCGCTGCAGAACAATGGCCTCTCAGTTCCAGGAGGTTTTGTACTGTCAACAGTGCTCTCCTTGGTTCTACAGTGGCTGCTTGCTTCCATAAGGTTCCTCGGTGTCACAGTGGTCTCCTTGGCTCCATGAGGCTCTGCAATGTCCCAATAGCCCATCGTTTCCATGAGCTTCTGTCCCATCAACCATGTCCTTTGCTCCAGTGAGGCCCCGCAATGGCACACTGGACCCCTGGCTCCATGAGGTTCCATAGTGTGACATGGTTGCCTTGATTCCAAGAGGTTCTGCCGGGTCACACTGGACCCTTGGCTCCGTGAGGTTCCGTGGTATCGCCATGGTTTCCCTGGATCCGCAGTAGCACTATGGACCATAGGTTTCATGCAGCTTTGCTGTGCTACAGTGGCTCCTTGGTTCCATCAAGTGCCACTGTGTAACAAGGGAATCTTGGTCCCATGAGGTTCTGGACTGTCACAATGCTGTCCTTGGTTCTGGACTCTAACAACGGACCCTTGGTTCCACGAGGTTCCATTACGTCACAATGCTCTCCTTGGTTCCACAAGGCCTTGCTTTGTCACAATGGACCCTTGGTTCCATGAGCTTCCGTAGTGTAACCATGGTCTCCTGGGATCTGCATTGTCACAATGGACAATTGGTTGCATGGGAGCCTGCTGTGTCACAAGAGAGCCTTAGTTCCATGACGTTCTGGACTGTCACAGTGGTCTCCCTGCTTCAACGAGGCCCTGGAGTGTCACAAGGGCTGCTTGGTTCTGTGAGCTTCCACAACGTCCCAATGGTCTCCTTGTTTCTGCAGTGTCATAGTGGACTCTTGGTTCCATGAGGTTCCTAAATGTCACAGGTCTCCTTGGTTCCATGTGGCCCTGCTGTGTCACCACAGCCCCTTGGTTCCAGGAGTTTCTGGGCTGTCAGCAGTGGTTCCTTTTCTTCCAATCAGGCACCGCTGTGTCACACTGCACCCTGGCTTCCATGAAGTTCTTCAGTGTCACAGTGGCCCCTTGGATCCATGCGGTCCCATAGTGTCACCATGGTCTCCTTGGATCTGCATTGTCATAAGGGACCATTGGTTCCACGTGGCCCGGCTGTGTCACAGTGATGTGGATTCCGTAATTGCCTTCAGCGTCACAATGGAGCCTTGTTTCTGTGAGGCTCTCAACTGTCACAATTGTCTCCTTGGTTCCATCAGCCCCCGCTGTGTCACAAGGGTCCCCTTGGTTCCATGAGCACACCAAAGCTTTGCATAAACATTGAGCAGCACCTGCTTAACACACCTGGGAACATCTGTCTGCATTCAAAAGACAGGTCACAGCTGAGAAAGGCACCAGCAGCTTCCATCTGCAACAGAGATGCAGGGAAAGGACAAGGACAGAGAATTCAGCTGCAAGACTCCGAGAATTCTGCATCCAGACATCATTTCTGGTCCCACTGTCCCTAGTAGAAAGGTGTCATCATTCCAGGCAGCCTGTACTCAGCATGTGCTTCTACAGTGGGGATTTGTCGTTTAGGAGACCTGCTCAGGCTTTTCCCTTCTTTCCTCACAAACAGGAATACTTGTCCCGGGCCTGGATGCAGGCAGAGCCCTGAGGAGAGCACGTGCGACATGGTGCAGTGGGCAGGGACAGCCAGCTGCAGAGTTCAGGGGGAAGGGCTTCCGGTGCAGGGCCAGGGATGTCAGTCCCAGCTGGGCCATGTCAGACATGTCCCCAGGCTGGGCTTGGGGAGCAGCTTGTCCAAACAGGGTCAGCCTGCAAGGGGCTCATTCTTCTGTGGGCCCACGCCTCCTAAGGAGACGTTCAGCATCAAGATCACCTGGGGAATGCCTAAGTTGCTTCTTCTTTGAACTGAAAAAGAAAAATTACTCCCTTTTATAACACTGAAAATCGTGAGCTGTACCTTGAAATCTTCCTCCTTAAGAGAACTCCAAAGTGACTCCAAGCAGCTGCACAAGGCCTGGAGACTGGAAGACATTGGAAAGAAGACAAAGAGCTCCTGAGGGTTTTCTGTATTTTAATGATCCCCAACGGTGGATTTGGGGCTGAGTCCAGGAGCCCCAGGCACTGAGAGAAGGTTGAAGAAGCTGCTCAAGGAGTCAGAAGCAAAACTCCAAGTCCCTTGGAGCATCAGTGGCCCCACTGAGGGCAGGGACTGCCAAAGGCTCCCCAGGGAGTGGTGAGAGCAGATCCTTGAGGCCAGGATTGCAGGAGCCCGAGGCTGTGAGCAGGGAACTGCAATGCTGAGCAAGGCCTGGGCTGGTTGGAGGAAGCAGAAAGGCCAAGGCCTGAGCCCAGGCCTGGGCCAGCAGGGCCTGTCCCTCACAGGTGGCTCGGGGCTGTTCCTGGAGCACTGGGATGGGAGAGGCAGCAAGGACAAATGTCATCAGGCTGTGTGACACTCCAGATGCTCATGGAACCAAGGGCCAGTGTGACACAGCAGGGCCTGATGGAAACAAGAGGCCGTGCTGAGCCTGCGCGCCTGTAACACCGCAGAACACTGAAATGCTGAGGGTGAGCAAAGGTTCCTTTCCTCGAGTTTGGTGCAGAGTAGAAACCCCAGCCAGATATTCTCAAGAGGTCAAAACGACACAAAAGTGTACTGGAAAAATACAGAAAACCGAGCTCCTTTGGCAAATGATTTCATACAACATCCAATTCAACGTGCAACACTTAGCGTAGCAGGAACATCATTAACTCAGCCCATTTAAGATGGAAACCTTTAGGCATAAAAATGTTAAACTACCCAAAAACATTCCAGTAAAAGAGGATAAGAAGGTTAAAAGAGAAAAAAGAGACAGAAAGACAGAAGATCTCCAGATAGATATGCAGAGAGCTACCAGCTGCTAGGCTTCCAGTGTGGCTGAGACACAGACCCAGGAGATTTCAGGATTCAGACCAGGGCTTGACGTCATGCCCGATTTTTTAAATCCCTAGCGTTTTCTAAGCTCTCCTCTTTTCAGGGACATCTGCTTTCTTACCACGCACTGCTGTGTTTCATTGCCTTTGTGTGGGATTGATTGACGGCTCAGCCAATCAGAGCTGGGTGGGCGCTGCCCCTGCTGTGTGCTTGATTGACGGCTCAGCCAATCAGAGCTGGCTGGGTGGTGACCCTGCTGTGTGATTGATTGATGGCTCAACCAATCAGAGCTGGCTGGGCGCGGCCCCTGCTGTGTGATTGATTGACAGCTCAACCAATCAGAGCTGGCTGGGCGCTGCCCCTGCTGTGTGATTGATTGACGGCTCAGCCAATCAGAGCTGGCTGGGCGCTGCCCCTGCTGTGTGATTGATTGACGGCTCAGGCAGTCACAGCTGGGTTTGCTCTGCCCCTGCTGTGTGATTGGCAGATCTGCCAGGCCATGGCTGGGGACGGGGCTCTGTCCCACCTCATTCCAAGGTCTGTCCCAGCCCCGGCCCCACTCGGCCATTCCGAGCATCCCGACGGGTCTGGGGACATTGATGTCATCCAGCCTCTGACAGCGACCATGGGGACACTGCGGAACCTCATGGAACCAAAGAGACCATTTTGACACTCTGGTGCCTCATGCAATCAGGGGCACCTTTGTGAGACTCAGGACCCCAACGGAACCAAGGGTCAGTGATGAAGCTGTGCGGCCCAGAGAACCAAGGAGCCTTTGTTACACAGCAGGGCCACATGGAGCCCAGGGGCCGTGGTGACTCTGCAGGACCTTAGGGAAGCAAGGGGCCATTGTTTACACTACAGAAGCAGGGAGAATATTGTGACAAGGAGAATATCGGGACACTACAGGGACTCCTGGAATCAAGGAGAACATTGTGACACTGTGAGGCCCCATGGAACCAAGGCAACATGGAACAGGTCTGGCTGGCTGGGCCTCCCGGGGGCCACCTGGCAAGACTGGCTGATCCTGGAATGTTGAGGACTGCCTCTCATCAGCTCCTGGAGCACTAAGGCTCTGTGCTTTCCTTCCTATGGAAAAGTACCAGCCCCTTTTGCAGGTTCCCACGGCTGAAACTGATATTCCCCCTGAAAAAGCACTACATACAAGGCTTGCTCCCAGCCAAAATCTGCTAGGAGTAACAGCTCTGGGTGGCCACCGTTTCCTGAGGGCTGCCTCTCATCTACCACTCTAAGGGTCGGTGTGAAGTTTCCCTCATTTTTGCCTCATGACCCTCTCAAGAAGACCTCAAGGACCCCCGCCCAGGTTGACTCTGGACAATGATTTTCTGGCCTGCTTGAGGTGGGTGCTTGCCAAGGGACTCTTTGCAGGTGTGTTGTGCTCACTGGACTCTGCTGTCATGGTACCAGCTGAAGCCTGCATGTACTGCACGACCGCACCTGTCTCTTGGAGCACCACACAATGCTCCATAAATCTCCCCACCTCTTGGCCACAAGCCACTCGCTTTGAAAAAGGACTATAAAAGAGCGATCCTCTGGAGGAGACCCTGAGTACTCCCCACGGATGACCACCCTTCCATTGGCTGGCGCACCATGACGTTGGTCTCGTCTGTTGGTAGCTATTTCCCCCTTCCCCTCTTTTTCTCTCTCTAGACTCCATTTCCTATATCTCTCCCCTCTATCGCAACTGAATTGTTTGGCATTCAATAAAAATGCATTGCTGTTGTTGAATAAACTGATTTGTCCCCCGCTATTTGCCTGCTATTACCTCTGAGATCAAACAATCCCCGGCCTGTGTTGGTAGATGGTGACACTCCCCCCCCCCTCCCCCCCCCCCCCCCGCAAATCCCCCATCCCCCTGCTTCTCCCAGTTGATTGCTGATCGTGCTGTGACATGGAATGGAACATCCCTTGGGCCAGTCCAGCCCAGCTGTCCCATCCCTGTTCCCTCAGGAACACTTGCCCACCCCAAGCCCATGGGTTGGAGGGGCTTGCAGACACGCCTCGTGGGGGGAGCATTGTGACAAGGACAGGAGAACAGAAGAACATTTACACTTATCGCGGGCAGAGAACAGAAGAGCACAGCCTTGGAGAAACGCACAAAGGATGTAGCTGAGGCAAACAGAGCGTGCACAAAATGCAAGGAGAATGTCAGCTCAGCTCTGCAAGGCTGACAAAAGCAGAAGTTATACACAACAATAATATTGCCCTTCCTCAAAAGCGGGGATCAAAGAGCAGTCACCTAAAAAGGACAGTGCATGTTGAAGGCAGACTCCAAAGAACCATAGAAGGACTTGTGAGAAGGGGTGCAATTATGGCAAATAAATTCCAGGTGGGGTTAACTAATGAATACATCATCAGTGTGAGTGATAAAAGCTCCGATTGCCTGGTGGCCAGTGCACTCGAGTAGATGAAGGATTGCCCAAGTGACCACCATGGTGTAATAAAGAATACCTGCTCTCAGATCCTCAAAACTGTGTTCAAAAGTTGCTATCCAGCAGATTTCAGTATCAGTGGTGTCCCTGACTCCATTATGCCCCTTGCACACTTTCACGAGGGCCCCTTGGTTCCACGAGGCCCTGCTGGATAACAGTGGACCCTTGGTTCCATTTGGGTCTGTACTGTCAAAATGGCCTCCTTGGTTCTGCACTGCCACAATGCTCTCCTTGGTGCCACGAGGCCTTGGTGTGTCACAACAGCCTCTCGGTTCCATGAACTGCCATAGTGTCAGCACTGTCTCTTGGATCTGCAGTATCACGATGGACAGTTGGTTACAAGCAGCCCCGCCGTGTCACAACGACTATTTGCTCCAGTGAGGCTCCGCAATGGCACACTGGACCCTTGGCTCCATGAGGTTCCATAGTGTGACATGGTTGCCTTGATTCCAAGAGGTTCTGCCGGGTCACACTGGACCCTTGGCTCCGTGAGGTTCCGTGGTATCGCCATGGTTTCCCTGGATCCGCAGTAGCACTATGGACCATAGGTTTCATGCAGCTTTGCTGTGCTACAGTGGCTCCTTGGTTCCATCAAGTGCCACTGTGTAACAAGGGAATCTTGGTCCCATGAGGTTCTGGACTGTCACAATGCTGTCCTTGGTTCTGGACTCTAACAACGGACCCTTGGTTCCACGAGGTTCCATTACGTCACAATGCTCTCCTTGGTTCCACAAGGCCTTGCTTTGTCACAATGGACCCTTGGTTCCATGAGCTTCCGTAGTGTAACCATGGTCTCCTGGGATCTGCATTGTCACAATGGACAATTGGTTGCATGGGAGCCTGCTGTGTCACAAGAGAGCCTTAGTTCCATGACGTTCTGGACTGTCACAGTGGTCTCCCTGCTTCAACGAGGCCCTGGAGTGTCACAAGGGCTGCTTGGTTCTGTGAGCTTCCACAACGTCCCAATGGTCTCCTTGTTTCTGCAGTGTCATAGTGGACTCTTGGTTCCATGAGGTTCCTAAATGTCACAGGTCTCCTTGGTTCCATGTGGCCCTGCTGTGTCACCACAGCCCCTTGGTTCCAGGAGTTTCTGGGCTGTCAGCAGTGGTTCCTTTTCTTCCAATCAGGCACCGCTGTGTCACACTGCACCCTGGCTTCCATGAAGTTCTTCAGTGTCACAGTGGCCCCTTGGATCCATGCGGTCCCATAGTGTCACCATGGTCTCCTTGGATCTGCATTGTCATAAGGGACCATTGGTTCCACGTGGCCCGGCTGTGTCACAGTGATGTGGATTCCGTAATTGCCTTCAGCGTCACAATGGAGCCTTGTTTCTGTGAGGCTCTCAACTGTCACAATTGTCTCCTTGGTTCCATCAGCCCCCGCTGTGTCACAAGGGTCCCCTTGGTTCCATGAGCACACCAAAGCTTTGCATAAACATTGAGCAGCACCTGCTTAACACACCTGGGAACATCTGTCTGCATTCAAAAGACAGGTCACAGCTGAGAAAGGCACCAGCAGCTTCCATCTGCAACAGAGATGCAGGGAAAGGACAAGGACAGAGAATTCAGCTGCAAGACTCCGAGAATTCTGCATCCAGACATCATTTCTGGTCCCACTGTCCCTAGTAGAAAGGTGTCATCATTCCAGGCAGCCTGTACTCAGCATGTGCTTCTACAGTGGGGATTTGTCGTTTAGGAGACCTGCTCAGGCTTTTCCCTTCTTTCCTCACAAACAGGAATACTTGTCCCGGGCCTGGATGCAGGCAGAGCCCTGAGGAGAGCACGTGCGACATGGTGCAGTGGGCAGGGACAGCCAGCTGCAGAGTTCAGGGGGAAGGGCTTCCGGTGCAGGGCCAGGGATGTCAGTCCCAGCTGGGCCATGTCAGACATGTCCCCAGGCTGGGCTTGGGGAGCAGCTTGTCCAAACAGGGTCAGCCTGCAAGGGGCTCATTCTTCTGTGGGCCCACGCCTCCTAAGGAGACGTTCAGCATCAAGATCACCTGGGGAATGCCTAAGTTGCTTCTTCTTTGAACTGAAAAAGAAAAATTACTCCCTTTTATAACACTGAAAATCGTGAGCTGTACCTTGAAATCTTCCTCCTTAAGAGAACTCCAAAGTGACTCCAAGCAGCTGCACAAGGCCTGGAGACTGGAAGACATTGGAAAGAAGACAAAGAGCTCCTGAGGGTTTTCTGTATTTTAATGATCCCCAACGGTGGATTTGGGGCTGAGTCCAGGAGCCCCAGGCACTGAGAGAAGGTTGAAGAAGCTGCTCAAGGAGTCAGAAGCAAAACTCCAAGTCCCTTGGAGCATCAGTGGCCCCACTGAGGGCAGGGACTGCCAAAGGCTCCCCAGGGAGTGGTGAGAGCAGATCCTTGAGGCCAGGATTGCAGGAGCCCGAGGCTGTGAGCAGGGAACTGCAATGCTGAGCAAGGCCTGGGCTGGTTGGAGGAAGCAGAAAGGCCAAGGCCTGAGCCCAGGCCTGGGCCAGCAGGGCCTGTCCCTCACAGGTGGCTCGGGGCTGTTCCTGGAGCACTGGGATGGGAGAGGCAGCAAGGACAAATGTCATCAGGCTGTGTGACACTCCAGATGCTCATGGAACCAAGGGCCAGTGTGACACAGCAGGGCCTGATGGAAACAAGAGGCCGTGCTGAGCCTGCGCGCCTGTAACACCGCAGAACACTGAAATGCTGAGGGTGAGCAAAGGTTCCTTTCCTCGAGTTTGGTGCAGAGTAGAAACCCCAGCCAGATATTCTCAAGAGGTCAAAACGACACAAAAGTGTACTGGAAAAATACAGAAAACCGAGCTCCTTTGGCAAATGATTTCATACAACATCCAATTCAACGTGCAACACTTAGCGTAGCAGGAACATCATTAACTCAGCCCATTTAAGATGGAAACCTTTAGGCATAAAAATGTTAAACTACCCAAAAACATTCCAGTAAAAGAGGATAAGAAGGTTAAAAGAGAAAAAAGAGACAGAAAGACAGAAGATCTCCAGATAGATATGCAGAGAGCTACCAGCTGCTAGGCTTCCAGTGTGGCTGAGACACAGACCCAGGAGATTTCAGGATTCAGACCAGGGCTTGACGTCATGCCCGATTTTTTAAATCCCTAGCGTTTTCTAAGCTCTCCTCTTTTCAGGGACATCTGCTTTCTTACCACGCACTGCTGTGTTTCATTGCCTTTGTGTGGGATTGATTGACGGCTCAGCCAATCAGAGCTGGGTGGGCGCTGCCCCTGCTGTGTGCTTGATTGACGGCTCAGCCAATCAGAGCTGGCTGGGTGGTGACCCTGCTGTGTGATTGATTGATGGCTCAACCAATCAGAGCTGGCTGGGCGCGGCCCCTGCTGTGTGATTGATTGACAGCTCAACCAATCAGAGCTGGCTGGGCGCTGCCCCTGCTGTGTGATTGATTGACGGCTCAGCCAATCAGAGCTGGCTGGGCGCTGCCCCTGCTGTGTGATTGATTGACGGCTCAGGCAGTCACAGCTGGGTTTGCTCTGCCCCTGCTGTGTGATTGGCAGATCTGCCAGGCCATGGCTGGGGACGGGGCTCTGTCCCACCTCATTCCAAGGTCTGTCCCAGCCCCGGCCCCACTCGGCCATTCCGAGCATCCCGACGGGTCTGGGGACATTGATGTCATCCAGCCTCTGACAGCGACCATGGGGACACTGCGGAACCTCATGGAACCAAAGAGACCATTTTGACACTCTGGTGCCTCATGCAATCAGGGGCACCTTTGTGAGACTCAGGACCCCAACGGAACCAAGGGTCAGTGATGAAGCTGTGCGGCCCAGAGAACCAAGGAGCCTTTGTTACACAGCAGGGCCACATGGAGCCCAGGGGCCATGGTGACTCTGCAGGACCTTAGGGAAGCAAGGGGCCATTGTTTACACTACAGAAGCAGGGAGAATATTGTGACAAGGAGAATATCGGGACACTACAGGGACTCCTGGAATCAAGGAGAACATTGTGACACTGTGAGGCCCCATGGAACCAAGGCAACATGGAACAGGTCTGGCTGGCTGGGCCTCCCGGGGGCCACCTGGCAAGACTGGCTGATCCTGGAATGTTGAGGACTGCCTCTCATCAGCTCCTGGAGCACTAAGGCTCTGTGCTTTCCTTCCTATGGAAAAGTACCAGCCCCTTTTGCAGGTTCCCACGGCTGAAACTGATATTCCCCCTGAAAAAGCACTACATACAAGGCTTGCTCCCAGCCAAAATCTGCTAGGAGTAACAGCTCTGGGTGGCCACCGTTTCCTGAGGGCTGCCTCTCATCTACCACTCTAAGGGTCGGTGTGAAGTTTCCCTCATTTTTGCCTCATGACCCTCTCAAGAAGACCTCAAGGACCCCCGCCCAGGTTGACTCTGGACAATGATTTTCTGGCCTGCTTGAGGTGGGTGCTTGCCAAGGGACTCTTTGCAGGTGTGTTGTGCTCACTGGACTCTGCTGTCATGGTACCAGCTGAAGCCTGCATGTACTGCACGACCGCACCTGTCTCTTGGAGCACCACACAATGCTCCATAAATCTCCCCACCTCTTGGCCACAAGCCACTCGCTTTGAAAAAGGACTATAAAAGAGCGATCCTCTGGAGGAGACCCTGAGTACTCCCCACGGATGACCACCCTTCCATTGGCTGGCGCACCATGACGTTGGTCTCGTCTGTTGGTAGCTATTTCCCCCTTCCCCTCTTTTTCTCTCTCTAGACTCCATTTCCTATATCTCTCCCCTCTATCGCAACTGAATTGTTTGGCATTCAATAAAAATGCATTGCTGTTGTTGAATAAACTGATTTGTCCCCCGCTATTTGCCTGCTATTACCTCTGAGATCAAACAATCCCCGGCCTGTGTTGGTAGATGGTGACACTCCCCCCACCCTCCCCCCCCCCCCCCCGCAAATCCCCCATCCCCCTGCTTCTCCCAGTTGATTGCTGATCGTGCTGTGACATGGAATGGAACATCCCTTGGGCCAGTCCAGCCCAGCTGTCCCATCCCTGTTCCCTCAGGAACACTTGCCCACCCCAAGCCCATGGGTTGGAGGGGCTTGCAGACACGCCTCGTGGGGGGAGCATTGTGACAAGGACAGGAGAACAGAAGAACATTTACACTTATCGCGGGCAGAGAACAGAAGAGCACAGCCTTGGAGAAACGCACAAAGGATGTAGCTGAGGCAAACAGAGCGTGCACAAAATGCAAGGAGAATGTCAGCTCAGCTCTGCAAGGCTGACAAAAGCAGAAGTTATACACAACAATAATATTGCCCTTCCTCAAAAGCGGGGATCAAAGAGCAGTCACCTAAAAAGGACAGTGCATGTTGAAGGCAGACTCCAAAGAACCATAGAAGGACTTGTGAGAAGGGGTGCAATTATGGCAAATAAATTCCAGGTGGGGTTAACTAATGAATACATCATCAGTGTGAGTGATAAAAGCTCCGATTGCCTGGTGGCCAGTGCACTCGAGTAGATGAAGGATTGCCCAAGTGACCACCATGGTGTAATAAAGAATACCTGCTCTCAGATCCTCAAAACTGTGTTCAAAAGTTGCTATCCAGCAGATTTCAGTATCAGTGGTGTCCCTGACTCCATTATGCCCCTTGCACACTTTCACGAGGGCCCCTTGGTTCCACGAGGCCCTGCTGGATAACAGTGGACCCTTGGTTCCATTTGGGTCTGTACTGTCAAAATGGCCTCCTTGGTTCTGCACTGCCACAATGCTCTCCTTGGTGCCACGAGGCCTTGGTGTGTCACAACAGCCTCTCGGTTCCATGAACTGCCATAGTGTCAGCACGGTCTCTTGCATCTGCAGTATCACGATGGACAGTTGGTTACAAGCAGCCCCGCCGTGTCACAACGACTATTTGCTCCAGTGAGGCTCCGCAATGGCACACTGGACCCTTGGCTCCATGAGGTTCCATAGTGTGACATGGTTGCCTTGATTCCAAGAGGTTCTGCCGGGTCACACTGGACCCTTGGCTCCGTGAGGTTCCGTGGTATCGCCATGGTTTCCCTGGATCCGCAGTAGCACTATGGACCATAGGTTTCATGCAGCTTTGCTGTGCTACAGTGGCTCCTTGGTTCCATCAAGTGCCACTGTGTAACAAGGGAATCTTGGTCCCATGAGGTTCTGGACTGTCACAATGCTGTCCTTGGTTCTGGACTCTAACAACGGACCCTTGGTTCCACGAGGTTCCATTACGTCACAATGCTCTCCTTGGTTCCACAAGGCCTTGCTTTGTCACAATGGACCCTTGGTTCCATGAGCTTCCGTAGTGTAACCATGGTCTCCTGGGATCTGCATTGTCACAATGGACAATTGGTTGCATGGGAGCCTGCTGTGTCACAAGAGAGCCTTAGTTCCATGACGTTCTGGACTGTCACAGTGGTCTCCCTGCTTCAACGAGGCCCTGGAGTGTCACAAGGGCTGCTTGGTTCTGTGAGCTTCCACAACGTCCCAATGGTCTCCTTGTTTCTGCAGTGTCATAGTGGACTCTTGGTTCCATGAGGTTCCTAAATGTCACAGGTCTCCTTGGTTCCATGTGGCCCTGCTGTGTCACCACAGCCCCTTGGTTCCAGGAGTTTCTGGGCTGTCAGCAGTGGTTCCTTTTCTTCCAATCAGGCACCGCTGTGTCACACTGCACCCTGGCTTCCATGAAGTTCTTCAGTGTCACAGTGGCCCCTTGGATCCATGCGGTCCCATAGTGTCACCATGGTCTCCTTGGATCTGCATTGTCATAAGGGACCATTGGTTCCACGTGGCCCGGCTGTGTCACAGTGATGTGGATTCCGTAATTGCCTTCAGCGTCACAATGGAGCCTTGTTTCTGTGAGGCTCTCAACTGTCACAATTGTCTCCTTGGTTCCATCAGCCCCCGCTGTGTCACAAGGGTCCCCTTGGTTCCATGAGCACACCAAAGCTTTGCATAAACATTGAGCAGCACCTGCTTAACACACCTGGGAACATCTGTCTGCATTCAAAAGACAGGTCACAGCTGAGAAAGGCACCAGCAGCTTCCATCTGCAACAGAGATGCAGGGAAAGGACAAGGACAGAGAATTCAGCTGCAAGACTCCGAGAATTCTGCATCCAGACATCATTTCTGGTCCCACTGTCCCTAGTAGAAAGGTGTCATCATTCCAGGCAGCCTGTACTCAGCATGTGCTTCTACAGTGGGGATTTGTCGTTTAGGAGACCTGCTCAGGCTTTTCCCTTCTTTCCTCACAAACAGGAATACTTGTCCCGGGCCTGGATGCAGGCAGAGCCCTGAGGAGAGCACGTGCGACATGGTGCAGTGGGCAGGGACAGCCAGCTGCAGAGTTCAGGGGGAAGGGCTTCCGGTGCAGGGCCAGGGATGTCAGTCCCAGCTGGGCCATGTCAGACATGTCCCCAGGCTGGGCTTGGGGAGCAGCTTGTCCAAACAGGGTCAGCCTGCAAGGGGCTCATTCTTCTGTGGGCCCACGCCTCCTAAGGAGACGTTCAGCATCAAGATCACCTGGGGAATGCCTAAGTTGCTTCTTCTTTGAACTGAAAAAGAAAAATTACTCCCTTTTATAACACTGAAAATCGTGAGCTGTACCTTGAAATCTTCCTCCTTAAGAGAACTCCAAAGTGACTCCAAGCAGCTGCACAAGGCCTGGAGACTGGAAGACATTGGAAAGAAGACAAAGAGCTCCTGAGGGTTTTCTGTATTTTAATGATCCCCAACGGTGGATTTGGGGCTGAGTCCAGGAGCCCCAGGCACTGAGAGAAGGTTGAAGAAGCTGCTCAAGGAGTCAGAAGCAAAACTCCAAGTCCCTTGGAGCATCAGTGGCCCCACTGAGGGCAGGGACTGCCAAAGGCTCCCCAGGGAGTGGTGAGAGCAGATCCTTGAGGCCAGGATTGCAGGAGCCCGAGGCTGTGAGCAGGGAACTGCAATGCTGAGCAAGGCCTGGGCTGGTTGGAGGAAGCAGAAAGGCCAAGGCCTGAGCCCAGGCCTGGGCCAGCAGGGCCTGTCCCTCACAGGTGGCTCGGGGCTGTTCCTGGAGCACTGGGATGGGAGAGGCAGCAAGGACAAATGTCATCAGGCTGTGTGACACTCCAGATGCTCATGGAACCAAGGGCCAGTGTGACACAGCAGGGCCTGATGGAAACAAGAGGCCGTGCTGAGCCTGCGCGCCTGTAACACCGCAGAACACTGAAATGCTGAGGGTGAGCAAAGGTTCCTTTCCTCGAGTTTGGTGCAGAGTAGAAACCCCAGCCAGATATTCTCAAGAGGTCAAAACGACACAAAAGTGTACTGGAAAAATACAGAAAACCGAGCTCCTTTGGCAAATGATTTCATACAACATCCAATTCAACGTGCAACACTTAGCGTAGCAGGAACATCATTAACTCAGCCCATTTAAGATGGAAACCTTTAGGCATAAAAATGTTAAACTACCCAAAAACATTCCAGTAAAAGAGGATAAGAAGGTTAAAAGAGAAAAAAGAGACAGAAAGACAGAAGATCTCCAGATAGATATGCAGAGAGCTACCAGCTGCTAGGCTTCCAGTGTGGCTGAGACACAGACCCAGGAGATTTCAGGATTCAGACCAGGGCTTGACGTCATGCCCGATTTTTTCAATTCCCTAGCGTTTTGTAAGCTCTCCTCTTTTCGGGGACATCTGCTTTCTTCCCACTCACTGCTGTGTTTCATTGCCTTTGTGTGGGATTGATTGACAGCTCGGCCAATCAGAGCTGGGTGGGCGCTGCCCCTGCTGTGTGATTGATTGACGGCTCAGCCAATCAGAGCTGGGTGGGCGCTGCTCCTGCTGTGTGGGATTGATTGATGGCTCAACCAATCAGAGCTGGCTGGGCGCGGCCCCTGCTGTGTGATTGATTGACAGCTCAACCAATCAGAGCTGGCTGGGCGCTGCCCCTGCTGTGTGATTGATTGACGGCTCAGCCAATCAGAGCTGGCTGGGCGCTGCCCCTGCTGTGTGATTGATTGACGGCTCAGGCAGTCACAGCTGGGTTTGCTCTGCCCCTGCTGTGTGATTGGCAGATCTGCCAGGCCATGGCTGGGGGCGGGGCTCTGTCCCACCTCATTCCAAGGTCTGTCCCAGCCCCGGCCCCACTCGGCCATTCCGAGCATCCCGACGGGTCTGGGGACATTGATGTCATCCAGCCTCTGACAGCGACCATGGGGACACTGCGGAACCTCATGGAACCAAAGAGACCATTTTGACACTCTGGTGCCTCATGCAATCAGGGGCACCTTTGTGAGACTCAGGACCCCAACGGAACCAAGGGTCAGTGATGAAGCTGTGCGGCCCAGAGAACCAAGGAGCCTTTGTTACACAGCAGGGCCACATGGAGCCCAGGGGCCATGGTGACTCTGCAGGACCTTAGGGAAGCAAGGGGCCATTGTTTACACTACAGAAGCAGGGAGAATATTGTGACAAGGAGAATATCGGGACACTACAGGGACTCCTGGAATCAAGGAGAACATTGTGACACTGTGAGGCCCCATGGAACCAAGGCAACATGGAACAGGTCTGGCTGGCTGGGCCTCCCGGGGGCCACCTGGCAAGACTGGCTGATCCTGGAATGTTGAGGACTGCCTCTCATCAGCTCCTGGAGCACTAAGGCTCTGTGCTTTCCTTCCTATGGAAAAGTACCAGCCCCTTTTGCAGGTTCCCACGGCTGAAACTGATATTCCCCCTGAAAAAGCACTACATACAAGGCTTGCTCCCAGCCAAAATCTGCTAGGAGTAACAGCTCTGGGTGGCCACCGTTTCCTGAGGGCTGCCTCTCATCTACCACTCTAAGGGTCGGTGTGAAGTTTCCCTCATTTTTGCCTCATGACCCTCTCAAGAAGACCTCAAGGACCCCCGCCCAGGTTGACTCTGGACAATGATTTTCTGGCCTGCTTGAGGTGGGTGCTTGCCAAGGGACTCTTTGCAGGTGTGTTGTGCTCACTGGACTCTGCTGTCATGGTACCAGCTGAAGCCTGCATGTACTGCACGACCGCACCTGTCTCTTGGAGCACCACACAATGCTCCATAAATCTCCCCACCTCTTGGCCACAAGCCACTCGCTTTGAAAAAGGACTATAAAAGAGCGATCCTCTGGAGGAGACCCTGAGTACTCCCCACGGATGACCACCCTTCCATTGGCTGGCGCACCATGACGTTGGTCTCGTCTGTTGGTAGCTATTTGCCCCTTCCCCTCTTTTTCTCTCTCTAGACTCCATTTCCTATATCTCTCCCCTCTATCGCAACTGAATTGTTTGGCATTCAATAAAAATGCATTGCTGTTGTTGAATAAACTGATTTGTCCCCCGCTATTTGCCTGCTATTACCTCTGAGATCAAACAATCCCCGGCCTGTGTTGGTAGATGGTGACACTCCCCCCCCCCTCCCCCCCCCCCCCGCAAATCCCCCATCCCCCTGCTTCTCCCAGTTGATTGCTGATCGTGCTGTGACATGGAATGGAACATCCCTTGGGCCAGTCCAGCCCAGCTGTCCCATCCCTGTTCCCTCAGGAACACTTGCCCACCCCAAGCCCATGGGTTGGAGGGGCTTGCAGACACGCCTCGTGGGGGGAGCATTGTGACAAGGACAGGAGAACAGAAGAACATTTACACTTATCGCGGGCAGAGAACAGAAGAGCACAGCCTTGGAGAAACGCACAAAGGATGTAGCTGAGGCAAACAGAGCGTGCACAAAATGCAAGGAGAATGTCATCTCAGCTCTGCAAGGCTGACAAAAGCAGAAGTTATACACAACAATAATATTGCCCTTCCTCAAAAGCGGGGATCAAAGAGCAGTCACCTAAAAAGGACAGTGCATGTTGAAGGCAGACTCCAAAGAACCATAGAAGGACTTGTGAGAAGGGGTGCAATTATGGCAAATAAATTCCAGGTGGGGTTAACTAATGAATACATCATCAGTGTGAGTGATAAAAGCTCCGATTGCCTGGTGGCCAGTGCACTCGAGTAGATGAAGGATTGCCCAAGTGACCACCATGGTGTAATAAAGAATACCTGCTCTCAGATCCTCAAAACTGTGTTCAAAAGTTGCTATCCAGCAGATTTCAGTATCAGTGGTGTCCCTGACTCCATTATGCCCCTTGCACACTTTCACGAGGGCCCCTTGGTTCCACGAGGCCCTGCTGGATAACAGTGGACCCTTGGTTCCATTTGGGTCTGTACTGTCAAAATGGCCTCCTTGGTTCTGCACTGCCACAATGCTCTCCTTGGTGCCACGAGGCCTTGGTGTGTCACAACAGCCTCTCGGTTCCATGAACTGCCATAGTGTCAGCACGGTCTCTTGCATCTGCAGTATCACGATGGACAGTTGGTTACAAGCAGCCCCGCCGTGTCACAACGACTATTTGCTCCAGTGAGGCTCCGCAATGGCACACTGGACCCTTGGCTCCATGAGGTTCCATAGTGTGACATGGTTGCCTTGATTCCAAGAGGTTCTGCCGGGTCACACTGGACCCTTGGCTCCGTGAGGTTCCGTGGTATCGCCATGGTTTCCCTGGATCCGCAGTAGCACTATGGACCATAGGTTTCATGCAGCTTTGCTGTGCTACAGTGGCTCCTTGGTTCCATCAAGTGCCACTGTGTAACAAGGGAATCTTGGTCCCATGAGGTTCTGGACTGTCACAATGCTGTCCTTGGTTCTGGACTCTAACAACGGACCCTTGGTTCCACGAGGTTCCATTACGTCACAATGCTCTCCTTGGTTCCACAAGGCCTTGCTTTGTCACAATGGACCCTTGGTTCCATGAGCTTCCGTAGTGTAACCATGGTCTCCTGGGATCTGCATTGTCACAATGGACAATTGGTTGCATGGGAGCCTGCTGTGTCACAAGAGAGCCTTAGTTCCATGACGTTCTGGACTGTCACAGTGGTCTCCCTGCTTCAACGAGGCCCTGGAGTGTCACAAGGGCTGCTTGGTTCTGTGAGCTTCCACAACGTCCCAATGGTCTCCTTGTTTCTGCAGTGTCATAGTGGACTCTTGGTTCCATGAGGTTCCTAAATGTCACAGGTCTCCTTGGTTCCATGTGGCCCTGCTGTGTCACCACAGCCCCTTGGTTCCAGGAGTTTCTGGGCTGTCAGCAGTGGTTCCTTTTCTTCCAATCAGGCACCGCTGTGTCACACTGCACCCTGGCTTCCATGAAGTTCTTCAGTGTCACAGTGGCCCCTTGGATCCATGCGGTCCCATAGTGTCACCATGGTCTCCTTGGATCTGCATTGTCATAAGGGACCATTGGTTCCACGTGGCCCGGCTGTGTCACAGTGATGTGGATTCCGTAATTGCCTTCAGCGTCACAATGGAGCCTTGTTTCTGTGAGGCTCTCAACTGTCACAATTGTCTCCTTGGTTCCATCAGCCCCCGCTGTGTCACAAGGGTCCCCTTGGTTCCATGAGCACACCAAAGCTTTGCATAAACATTGAGCAGCACCTGCTTAACACACCTGGGAACATCTGTCTGCATTCAAAAGACAGGTCACAGCTGAGAAAGGCACCAGCAGCTTCCATCTGCAACAGAGATGCAGGGAAAGGACAAGGACAGAGAATTCAGCTGCAAGACTCCGAGAATTCTGCATCCAGACATCATTTCTGGTCCCACTGTCCCTAGTAGAAAGGTGTCATCATTCCAGGCAGCCTGTACTCAGCATGTGCTTCTACAGTGGGGATTTGTCGTTTAGGAGACCTGCTCAGGCTTTTCCCTTCTTTCCTCACAAACAGGAATACTTGTCCCGGGCCTGGATGCAGGCAGAGCCCTGAGGAGAGCACGTGCGACATGGTGCAGTGGGCAGGGACAGCCAGCTGCAGAGTTCAGGGGGGAAGGGCTTCCGGTGCAGGGCCAGGGATGTCAGTCCCAGCTGGGCCCTGTCACACACGGTGAGGCTGGGCTTGGGGAGCAGCTTGTCCAAACAGGGTCAGCCTGCAAGGGGCTCATTCTTCTGTGGGCCCACGCCTCCTAAGGAGACGTTCAGCATCAAGATCACCTGGGGAATGCCTAAGTTGCTTCTTCTTTGAACTGAAAAAGAAAAATTACTCCCTTTTATAACACTGAAAATCGTGAGCTGTACCTTGAAATCTTCCTCCTTAAGAGAACTCCAAAGTGACTCCAAGCAGCTGCACAAGGCCTGGAGACTGGAAGACATTGGAAAGAAGACAAAGAGCTCCTGAGGGTTTTCTGTATTTTAATGATCCCCAACGGTGGATTTGGGGCTGAGTCCAGGAGCCCCAGGCACTGAGAGAAGGTTGAAGAAGCTGCTCAAGGAGTCAGAAGCAAAACTCCAAGTCCCTTGGAGCATCAGTGGCCCCACTGAGGGCAGGGACTGCCAAAGGCTCCCCAGGGAGTGGTGAGAGCAGATCCTTGAGGCCAGGATTGCAGGAGCCCGAGGCTGTGAGCAGGGAACTGCAATGCTGAGCAAGGCCTGGGCTGGTTGGAGGAAGCAGAAAGGCCAAGGCCTGAGCCCAGGCCTGGGCCAGCAGGGCCTGTCCCTCACAGGTGGCTCGGGGCTGTTCCTGGAGCACTGGGATGGGAGAGGCAGCAAGGACAAATGTCATCAGGCTGTGTGACACTCCAGATGCTCATGGAACCAAGGGCCAGTGTGACACAGCAGGGCCTGATGGAAACAAGAGGCCGTGCTGAGCCTGCGCGCCTGTAACACCGCAGAACACTGAAATGCTGAGGGTGAGCAAAGGTTCCTTTCCTCGAGTTTGGTGCAGAGTAGAAACCCCAGCCAGATATTCTCAAGAGGTCAAAACGACACAAAAGTGTACTGGAAAAATACAGAAAACCGAGCTCCTTTGGCAAATGATTTCATACAACATCCAATTCAACGTGCAACACTTAGCGTAGCAGGAACATCATTAACTCAGCCCATTTAAGATGGAAACCTTTAGGCATAAAAATGTTAAACTACCCAAAAACATTCCAGTAAAAGAGGATAAGAAGGTTAAAAGAGAAAAAAGAGACAGAAAGACAGAAGATCTCCAGATAGATATGCAGAGAGCTACCAGCTGCTAGGCTTCCAGTGTGGCTGAGACACAGACCCAGGAGATTTCAGGATTCAGACCAGGGCTTGACGTCATGCCCGATTTTTTCAATTCCCTAGCGTTTTGTAAGCTCTCCTCTTTTCGGGGACATCTGCTTTCTTCCCACTCACTGCTGTGTTTCATTGCCTTTGTGTGGGATTGATTGACAGCTCGGCCAATCAGAGCTGGGTGGGCGCTGCCCCTGCTGTGTGATTGATTGACGGCTCAGCCAATCAGAGCTGGGTGGGCGCTGCTCCTGCTGTGTGGGATTGATTGACGGCTCAGCCAATCAGAGCTGGCTGGGCGCTGCCCCTGCTGTGTGATTGATTGACAGCTCAACCAATCAGAGCAGGCTGGGCGCTGCTCCTGCTGTGTGACTGATTAACGGCTCAACCAATCAGAGCTGGGTGGGCGCTGCTCCTGCTGTGTGGGATTGATTGACGGCTCAGCCAATCAGAGCTGGGTGGGCGCTACCCCTGCTGTGTGATTGGCAGATCTGCCAGGCCATGGCTGGGGGCGGGGCTCTGTCCCACCTCATTCCAAGGTCTGTCCCAGCCCCGGCCCCACTCGGCCATTCCGAGCATCCCGACGGGTCTGGGGACATTGATGTCATCCAGCCTCTGACAGCGACCATGGGGACACTGCGGAACCTCATGGAACCAAAGAGACCATTTTGACACTCTGGTGCCTCATGCAATCAGGGGCACCTTTGTGAGACTCGGGACCCCAATGGAACCAAGGGTCAGTGATGAAGCTGTGCGGCCCAGAGAACCAAGGAGCCTTTGTTACACAGCAGGGCCACATGGAGCCCAGGGGCCATGGTGACTCTGCAGGACCTTAGGGAAGCAAGGGGCCATTGTTATCACTACTGAAGCAGGGAGAATATTGTGACAAGGAGAATATCGGGACACTACAGGGACTCCCGGAATCAAGGAGTACATTGTGACACTGTGAGGCCCCATGGAACCAAGGCAACATGGAACAGGTCTGGCTGGCTGGGCCTCCCGGGGGCCACCTGGCAAGACTGGCTGATCCTGGAATGTTGAGGACTGCCTCTCATCAGCTCCTGGAGCACTAAGGCTCTGTGCTTTCCTTCCTATGGAAAAGTACCAGCCCCTTTTGCAGGTTCCCACGGCTGAAACTGATATTCCCCCTGAAAAAGCACTACATACAAGGCTTGCTCCCAGCCAAAATCTGCTAGGAGTAACAGCTCTGGGTGGCCACCGTTTCCTGAGGGCTGCCTCTCATCTACCACTCTAAGGGTCGGTGTGAAGTTTCCCTCATTTTTGCCTCATGACCCTCTCAAGAAGACCTCAAGGACCCCCGCCCAGGTTGACTCTGGACAATGATTTTCTGGCCTGCTTGAGGTGGGTGCTTGCCAAGGGACTCTTTGCAGGTGTGTTGTGCTCACTGGACTCTGCTGTCATGGTACCAGCTGAAGCCTGCATGTACTGCACGACCGCACCTGTCTCTTGGAGCACCACACAATGCTCCATAAATCTCCCCACCTCTTGGCCACAAGCCACTCGCTTTGAAAAAGGACTATAAAAGAGCGATCCTCTGGAGGAGACCCTGAGTACTCCCCACGGATGACCACCCTTCCATTGGCTGGCGCACCATGACGTTGGTCTCGTCTGTTGGTAGCTATTTGCCCCTTCCCCTCTTTTTCTCTCTCTAGACTCCATTTCCTATATCTCTCCCCTCTATCGCAACTGAATTGTTTGGCATTCAATAAAAATGCATTGCTGTTGTTGAATAAACTGATTTGTCCCCCGCTATTTGCCTGCTATTACCTCTGAGATCAAACAATCCCCGGCCTGTCTTGGTAGATGGTGACACTCCCCCCACCCTCCCCCCCCCCGCAAATCCCCCATCCCCCTGCTTCTCCCAGTTGATTGCTGATCGTGCTGTGACATGGAATGGAACATCCCTTGGGCCAGTCCAGCCCAGCTGTCCCATCCCTGTTCCCTCAGGAGCACTTGCCCACCCCAAGTCCATGGGTTGGAGGGGCTTGCAGACACGCCTCGTGGGGGGAGCATTGTGACAAGGACAGGAGAACAGAAGAACATTTACACTTATCGCGGGCAGAGAACAGAAGAGCACAGCCTTGGAGAAACGCACAAAGGATGTAGCTGAGGCAAACAGAGCGTGCACAAAATGCAAGGAGAATGTCAGCTCAGCTCTGCAAGGCTGACAAAAGCAGAAGTTATACACAACAATAATATTGCCCTTCCTCAAAAGCGGGGATCAAAGAGCAGTCACCTAAAAAGGACAGCGCATGTTGAAGGCAGACTCCAAAGAACCATAGAAGGACTTGTGAGAAGGGGTGCAATTATGGCAAATAAATTCCAGGTGGGGTTAACTAATGAATACATCATCAGTGTGAGTGATAAAAGCTCCGATTGCCTGGTGGCCAGTGCACTCGAGTAGATGAAGGATTGCCCAAGTGACCACCATGGTGTAATAAAGAATACCTGCTCTCAGATCCTCAAAACTGTGTTCAAAAGTTGCTATCCAGCAGATTTCAGTATCAGTGGTGTCCCTGACTCCATTATGCCCCTTGCACACTTTCACGAGGGCCCCTTGGTTCCACGAGGCCCTGCTGGATAACAGTGGACCCTTGGTTCCATTTGGGTCTGTACTGTCAAAATGGCCTCCTTGGTTCTGCACTGCCACAATGCTCTCCTTGGTGCCACGAGGCCTTGGTGTGTCACAACAGCCTCTCGGTTCCATGAACTGCCATAGTGTCAGCACGGTCTCTTGCATCTGCAGTATCACGATGGACAGTTGGTTACAAGCAGCCCCGCCGTGTCACAACGACTATTTGCTTCAGGAGGCCCCCACAGTGTCACCATGGCCCCTTGGTTCCACGAGGCCTCGCTGCAGAACAATGGCCTCTCAGTTCCAGGAGGTTTTGTACTGTCAACAGTGCTCTCCTTGGTTCTACAGTGGCTGCTTGCTTCCATAAGGTTCCTCGGTGTCACAGTGGTCTCCTTGGCTCCATGAGGCTCTGCAATGTCCCAATAGCCCATCGTTTCCATGAGCTTCTGTCCCATCAACCATGTCCTTTGCTCCAGTGAGGCCCCGCAATGGCACACTGGACCCCTGGCTCCATGAGGTTCCATAGTGTGACATGGTTGCCTTGATTCCAAGAGGTTCTGCCGGGTCACACTGGACCCTTGGCTCCGTGAGGTTCCGTGGTATCGCCATGGTTTCCCTGGATCCGCAGTAGCACTATGGACCATAGGTTTCATGCAGCTTTGCTGTGCTACAGTGGCTCCTTGGTTCCATCAAGTGCCACTGTGTAACAAGGGAATCTTGGTCCCATGAGGTTCTGGACTGTCACAATGCTGTCCTTGGTTCTGGACTCTAACAACGGACCCTTGGTTCCACGAGGTTCCATTACGTCACAATGCTCTCCTTGGTTCCACAAGGCCTTGCTTTGTCACAATGGACCCTTGGTTCCATGAGCTTCCGTAGTGTAACCATGGTCTCCTGGGATCTGCATTGTCACAATGGACAATTGGTTGCATGGGAGCCTGCTGTGTCACAAGAGAGCCTTAGTTCCATGACGTTCTGGACTGTCACAGTGGTCTCCCTGCTTCAACGAGGCCCTGGAGTGTCACAAGGGCTGCTTGGTTCTGTGAGCTTCCACAGCGTCCCAATGGTCTCCTTGTTTCTGCAGTGTCATAGTGGACTCTTGGTTCCATGAGGTTCCTAAATGTCACAGGTCTCCTTGGTTCCATGTGGCCCTGCTGTGTCACCACAGCCCCTTGGTTCCAGGAGTTTCTGGGCTGTCAGCAGTGGTTCCTTTTCTTCCAATCAGGCACCGCTGTGTCACACTGCACCCTGGCTTCCATGAAGTTCTTCGGTGTCACAGTGGCCCCTTGGATCCATGCGGTCCCATAGTGTCACCATGGTCTCCTTGGATCTGCATTGTCATAAGGGACCATTGGTTCCACGTGGCCCGGCTGTGTCACAGTGATGTGGATTCCGTAATTGCCTTCAGCGTCACAATGGAGCCTTGTTTCTGTGAGGCTCTCAACTGTCACAATTGTCTCCTTGGTTCCATCAGCCCCCGCTGTGTCACAAGGGTCCCCTTGGTTCCATGAGCACACCAAAGCTTTGCATAAACATTCAGCAGCACCTGCTTAACACACCTGGGAACATCTGTCTGCATTCAAAAGACAGGTCACAGCTGAGAAAGGCACCAGCAGCTTCCATCTGCAACAGAGATGCAGGGAAAGGACAAGGACAGAGAATTCAGCTGCAAGACTCCGAGAATTCTGCATCCAGACATCATTTCTGGTCCCACTGTCCCTAGTAGAAAGGTGTCATCATTCCAGGCAGCCTGTACTCAGCATGTGCTTCTACAGTGGGGATTTGTCGTTTAGGAGACCTGCTCAGGCTTTTCCCTTCTTTCCTCACAAACAGGAATACTTGTCCCGGGCCTGGATGCAGGCAGAGCCCTGAGGAGAGCACGTGCGACATGGTGCAGTGGGCAGGGACAGCCAGCTGCAGAGTTCAGGGGGAAGGGCTTCCGGTGCAGGGCCAGGGATGTCAGTCCCAGCTGGGCCATGTCAGACATGTCCCCAGGCTGGGCTTGGGGAGCAGCTTGTCCAAACAGGGTCAGCCTGCAAGGGGCTCATTCTTCTGTGGGCCCACGCCTCCTAAGGAGACGTTCAGCATCAAGATCACCTGGGGAATGCCTAAGTTGCTTCTTCTTTGAACTGAAAAAGAAAAATTACTCCCTTTTATAACACTGAAAATCGTGAGCTGTACCTTGAAATCTTCCTCCTTAAGAGAACTCCAAAGTGACTCCAAGCAGCTGCACAAGGCCTGGAGACTGGAAGACATTGGAAAGAAGACAAAGAGCTCCTGAGGGTTTTCTGTATTTTAATGATCCCCAACGGTGGATTTGGGGCTGAGTCCAGGAGCCCCAGGCACTGAGAGAAGGTTGAAGAAGCTGCTCAAGGAGTCAGAAGCAAAACTCCAAGTCCCTTGGAGCATCAGTGGCCCCACTGAGGGCAGGGACTGCCAAAGGCTCCCCAGGGAGTGGTGAGAGCAGATCCTTGAGGCCAGGATTGCAGGAGCCCGAGGCTGTGAGCAGGGAACTGCAATGCTGAGCAAGGCCTGGGCTGGTTGGAGGAAGCAGAAAGGCCAAGGCCTGAGCCCAGGCCTGGGCCAGCAGGGCCTGTCCCTCACAGGTGGCTCGGGGCTGTTCCTGGAGCACTGGGATGGGAGAGGCAGCAAGGACAAATGTCATCAGGCTGTGTGACACTCCAGATGCTCATGGAACCAAGGGCCAGTGTGACACAGCAGGGCCTGATGGAAACAAGAGGCCGTGCTGAGCCTGCGCGCCTGTAACACCGCAGAACACTGAAATGCTGAGGGTGAGCAAAGGTTCCTTTCCTCGAGTTTGGTGCAGAGTAGAAACCCCAGCCAGATATTCTCAAGAGGTCAAAACTACACAAAAGTGTACTGGAAAAATACAGAAAACCGAGCTCCTTTGGCAAATGATTTCATACAACATCCAATTCAACGTGCAACACTTAGCGTAGCAGGAACATCATTAACTCAGCCCATTTAAGATGGAAACCTTTAGGCATAAAAATGTTAAACTACCCAAAAACATTCCAGTAAAAGAGGATAAGAAGGTTAAAAGAGAAAAAAGAGACAGAAAGACAGAAGATCTCCAGATAGATATGCAGAGAGCTACCAGCTGCTAGGCTTCCAGTGTGGCTGAGACACAGACCCAGGAGATTTCAGGATTCAGACCAGGGCTTGACGTCATGCCCGATTTTTTAAATCCCTAGCGTTTTCTAAGCTCTCCTCTTTTCAGGGACATCTGCTTTCTTACCACGCACTGCTGTGTTTCATTGCCTTTGTGTGGGATTGATTGACGGCTCAGCCAATCAGAGCTGGGTGGGCGCTGCCCCTGCTGTGTGCTTGATTGACGGCTCAGCCAATCAGAGCTGGCTGGGTGGTGACCCTGCTGTGTGATTGATTGATGGCTCAACCAATCAGAGCTGGCTGGGCGCGGCCCCTGCTGTGTGATTGATTGACAGCTCAACCAATCAGAGCTGGCTGGGCACTGCCCCTGCTGTGTGATTGATTGACGGCTCAGCCAATCAGAGCTGGCTGGGCGCTGCCCCTGCTGTGTGATTGATTGACGGCTCAGGCAGTCACAGCTGGGTTTGCTCTGCCCCTGCTGTGTGATTGGCAGATCTGCCAGGCCATGGCTGGGGACGGGGTTCTGTCCCACCTCATTCCAAGGTCTGTCCCAGCCCCGGCCCCACTCGGCCATTCCGAGCATCCCGACGGGTCTGGGGACATTGATGTCATCCAGCCTCTGACAGCGACCATGGGGACACTGCGGAACCTCATGGAACCAAAGAGACCATTTTGACACTCTGGTGCCTCATGCAATCAGGGGCACCTTTGTGAGACTCAGGACCCCAATGGAACCAAGGGTCAGTGATGAAGCTGTGCGGCCCAGAGAACCAAGGAGCCTTTGTTACACAGCAGGGCCACATGGAGCCCAGGGGCCGTGGTGACTCTGCAGGACCTTAGGGAAGCAAGGGGCCATTGTTTACACTACAGAAGCAGGGAGAATATTGTGACAAGGAGAATATCGGGACACTACAGGGACTCCTGGAATCAAGGAGAACATTGTGACACTGTGAGGCCCCATGGAACCAAGGCAACATGGAACAGGTCTGGCTGGCTGGGCCTCCCCGGGGGCCACCTGGCAAGACTGGCTGATCCTGGAATGTTGAGGACTGCCTCTCATCAGCTCCTGGAGCACTAAGGCTCTGTGCTTTCCTTCCTATGGAAAAGTACCAGCCCCTTTTGCAGGTTCCCACGGCTGAAACTGATATTCCCCCTGAAAAAGCACTACATACAAGGCTTGCTCCCAGCCAAAATCTGCTAGGAGTAACAGCTCTGGGTGGCCACCGTTTCCTGAGGGCTGCCTCTCATCTACCACTCTAAGGGTCGGTGTGAAGTTTCCCTCATTTTTGCCTCATGACCCTCTCAAGAAGACCTCAAGGACCCCCGCCCAGGTTGACTCTGGACAATGGTTTTCTGGCCTGCTTGAGGTGGGTGCTTGCCAAGGGACTCTTTGCAGGTGTGTTGTGCTCACTGGACTGTGCTGTCATGGTACCAGCTGAAGCCTGCATGTACTGCACGACCGCACCTGTCTCTTGGAGCACCACACAATGCTCCATAAATCTCCCCGCCTCTTGGCCACAAGCCACTCGCTTTGGAAAAGGACTACAAAAGAGCGATCCTCTGGAGAAGACCCTGAGTACTCCCCACGGATGACCACCCTTCCATTGGCTGGCCCACCATGACCTTGGTCTCGTCTGTTGGTAGCTACTTCCCCCTTCCCCTCCTTTTCTCTCTCTATACTCCGTTTCCTATATCTCTCCCCTCTAGCGCAACTGAATTGTTTGGCATTCAATAAAAATGCATTGCTGTTGTTGAATAAACTGATTTGTCCCCCGCTATTTACCTGTTTGCACCTCTGAGATCGAACAATCCTCGGCCTGTGTTGGCAGATGGTGACACACCCCCACCCCCCCCCCCCATCCCCCATGCCCCTGCTTCTCCCAGTTGATTGCTGATCGTGGTGTGACATGGAATGGAACATCCCTTGGGCCAGTCCAGCCCAGCTGTCCCATCCCTGTTCCCTCAGGAACACTTGCCCATCCCAAGTCCATGGGTTGGAGGGGCTTGCAGACACGCCTCGTGGGGCGAGCACTGTGACAAGGACAGGAGAACAGAACAACATTTACACTTACCAAGGGCAGAGAACAGAAGAGCACAGTCTTGGAGAAACGCACAAAGGATGTAGCCGAGGCAAACGGAGCGTGCACAAAACGCAAGGAGAATGTCAGCTCAGCTCTGCAAGGCTGACAAAAGCAGAAGTTATACACAACAATAATATTGCCCTTCCTCAAAAGCGGGGATCAAAGAGCAGTCACCTAAAAAGGACAGTGCATGTTGAAGACACACTCCAAAGAACCATAGAAGGACTTGTGAGAAGGGGTGCAATTATGGCAAATAAATTCCAGGTGGGGTTAACTAATGAATACATCATCAGTGTGAGTGATAAAAGCTCCGATTGCCTGGTGGCCAGTGCACTCGAGTAGATGAAGGATTGCCCAAGTGACCACCATGGTGTAATAAAGAATACCTGCTCTCAAATCCTCAAAACTGTGTTCAAAAGTTGCTATCCAGCAGATTTCAGTATCAGTGGTGTCCCTGACTCCATTATGCCCCTTGCACACTTTCACGAGGGCCCCTTGGTTCCACGAGGCCCTGCTGGATAACAGTGGACCCTTGGTTCCATTTGGGTCTGTACTGTCAAAATGGCCTCCTTAGTTCTGCACTGCCACAATGCTCTCTCCTTGGTGCCACGAGGCCTTGGTGTGTCACAACAGCCTCTCGGTTCCATGAACTGCCATAGTGTCAGCACGGTCTCTTGCATCTGCAGTATCACGATGGACAATTGGTTACAAGCAGCCCCGCTGTGTCACAACGACTACTTGGTTCATGAGGCCCCACAGTGTCACCATGGCCCCTTGGTTCCCCGAGGCCTCGCTGTAGAACAATGGCCTCTCAGTTCCAGGAGGTTTTGTACTGTCAACAGTGCTCTCCTTGGTTCTACAGTGGCTGCTTGCTTCCATAATTCTTCCTCAGTGTCACAGTGGTCTCCTTGGTTCCATGAGGCTCTGCAATGTCCCAATATCCCATCGTTTCCACGAGCTTCTGTCCCATCAACCATGTCCTTTGCTCCAGTGAGGCCCCGCAACGGCACACCGGACCCTTGGCTCCATGAGGTTCCATAGTGTAACATGGGTGCCTTGATTCCAAGAGGTTCTGCTGGGTCACACTGGACCCTTGGTTCCATGAGGTTCCGTGGTATCGCCATGGTTTCCCTGGATCCGCAGTAGCGCTACGGACCATAGGTTTCATGCAGCTTTGCTGTGCTACAGTGGCTCCTTGGTTCCATCAAGTGCCACTGTGTAACAAGGGAATCTTGGTCCCATGAGGTTCTGGACTGTCACAATGCTGTCCTTGGTTCTGGACTCTAACAACGGACCCTTGGTTCCACGAGGTTCCATTACGTCACAATGCTCTCCTTGGTTCCACAAGGCCTTGCTTTGTCACAATGGACCCTTGGTTCCATGAGCTTCCGTAGTGTAACCATGGTCTCCTGGGATCTGCATTGTCACAATGGACAATTGGTTGCATGGGAGCCTGCTGTGTCACAAGAGAGCCTTAGCTCCATGAGGTTCTGGACTGTCACAGTGGTCTCCCTGCTTCAACGAGGCCCTGGAGTGTCTCGAGGGCTGCTTGGTTCTGTGAGCTTCCACAACGTCCCAATGGTCTCCTTGTTTCTGCAGTGTCATAGTGGACTCTTGGTTCCATGAGGTTCCTAAATGTCACAGGTCTCCTTGGTTCCATGTGGCCCTGCTGTGTCACCACAGCCCCTTGGTTCCAGGAGTTTCTGGGCTGTCAACAGTGGTTCCTTTGTTCCAATCAGGCACCGCTGTGTCACACTGCACCCTGGCTTCCATGAAGTTCTTCAGTGTCACAGTGGCCCCTTGGATCCATGCGGTCCCATAGTGTCACCATGGTCTCCTTGGACCTGCATTGTCATCAGGGACCATTGGTTCCATGTGGCCTGGCTGTGTCACAGTGATGTGGATTCCGTAATTGCCTTCAGTGTCACAATGGAGCCTTGTTTCTGTGAGGCTCTCAACTGTCACAACTGTCTCCTTGGTTCCATCAGCCCCCGCTGTGTCACAAGGGTCCCCTTGGTTCCATGAGCACACCAAAGCTTTGCATAAACATTGAGCAGCACCTGCTTAACACACCTGGGAACATCTGTCTGCATTCAAAAGACAGGTCACAGCTGAGAAAGGCACCAGCAGCTTCCATCTGCAACAGAGATGCAGGGAAAGGACAAGGACAGAGAATTCAGCTGCAAGACTCCGAGAATTCTGCATCCAGACATCATTTCTGGTCCCACTGTCCCTAGTAGAAAGGTGTCATCATTCCAGGTTCCAGGCAGCCTGTACTCAGCATGTGCTTCTACAGTGGGGGTTTGTCGTTTAGGAAAACCTGCTCAGGCTTTTCCCTTCTTTCCTCACAAACAGGAATACTTGTCCTGGGCCTGGATGCAGGCACAGCCCTGAGGAGAGCACGTGGGACATGGTGCAGTGGGCAGGGACAGCCAGCTGCAGAGTTCAGGGGGAAGGGCTTCTGGTGCAGGGCCAGGCATGTCAGTCCCAGCTGGGCCATGTCAGACATGTCCCCAGGCTGGGCTTGGGGAGCAGCTTGTCCAAACAGGGTCAGCCTGCAAGGGGCTCATTCTTCAGTGGGCCCACACCTCCTAAGGAGACATTCAGCATCAAGATCACCTGGGGAATGCCTAAGTTGCTTCTTCTTTGAACTGAAAAAGAAAAATTACTCCCTTTTATAAAACTGAAAATCATGAGCTGTACCTTGAAATCTTCCTCCTTAAGAGAACTCCAAAGTGACTCCAAGCAGCTGCACAAGGCCTGGAGACTGGAAGACATTGGAAAGAAGACAAAGAGCTCCTGATGATCCCCAACGGTGGATTTGGGGCTGAGTCCAGGAGCCCCAGGCACTGAGAGAAGGTTGAAGAAGCTGCTCAAGGAGTCAGAAGCAAAACTCCAAGTCCCTTGGAGCATCAGTGGCCCCACTGAGGGCAGGGACTGCCAAAGGCTCCCCAGGGAGTGGTGAGAGCAGATCCTTGAGGCCAGGATTGCAGGAGCCCGAGGCTGTGAGCAGGGAACTGCAATGCTGAGCAAGGCCTGGGCTGGTTGGAGGAAGCAGAAAGGCCAAGGCCTGAGCCCAGGCCTGGGCCAGCAGGGCCTGTCCCTCACAGGTGGCTCGGGGCTATTCCTGGAGCACTGGGATGGGAGAGGCAGCAAGGACAAATGTCATCAAGCTGTGTGACACTCCAGATGCTCATGGAACCAAGGGCCAGTGTGACACAGCAGGGCCTGATGGAAACAAGAGGCCGTGCTGAGCCTGCGCGCCTGTAACACCGCAGAACACTGAAATGCTGAGGGTGAGCAAAGGTTCCTTTCCTCGAGTTTGGTGCAGAGTAGAAACCCCAGCCAGATATTCTCAAGAGGTCAAAACGACACAAAAGTGTACTGGAAAAATACAGAAAACCGAGCTCCTTTGGCAAATGATTTCATACAACATCCAATTCAACGTGCATCACTTAGCGTAGCAGGAACATCATTAACTCGGCCCATGTAAGATGGAAACCTTTAGGCATAAAAATGTTAAACTACCCAAAAACATTCCAGTAAAAGAGGATAAGAAGGTTAAAAGAGAAAAAAGAGACAGAAAGACAGAAGATCTCCAGATAGATATGCAGAGAGCTACCAGCTGCTAGGCTTCCAGTGTGGCTGAGACACAGACCCAGGAGATTTCAGGATTCAGACCAGGGCTTGACGTCATGCCCGATTTTTTAAATCCCTAGCGTTTTCTAAGCTCTCCTCTTTTCAGGGACATCTGCTTTCTTACCACGCACTGCTGTGTTTCATTGCCTTTGTGTGGGATTGATTGACGGCTCAGCCAATCAGAGCTGGGTGGGCGCTGCCCCTGCTGTGTGCTTGATTGACGGCTCAGCCAATCAGAGCTGGCTGGGTGGTGACCCTGCTGTGTGATTGATTGACGGCTCAACCAATCAGAGCTGGCTGGGCGCGGCCCCTGCTGTGTGATTGATTGACAGCTCAACCAATCAGAGCTGGCTGGGCGCTGCCCCTGCTGTGTGATTGATTGACGGCTCAGCCAATCAGAGCTGGCTGGGCGCTGCCCCTGCTGTGTGATTGATTGACGGCTCAGGCAGTCACAGCTGGGTTTGCTCTGCCCCTGCTGTGTGATTGGCAGATCTGCCAGGCCATGGCTGGGGACGGGGCTCTGTCCCACCTCATTCCAAGGTCTGTCCCAGCCCCGGCCCCACTTGGCCATTCCGAGCATCCCGACGGGTCTGGGGACATTGATGTCATCCAGCCTCTGACAGCGACCATGGGGACACTGCGGAACCTCATGGAACCAAAGAGACCATTTTGACACTCTGGTGCCTCATGCAATCAGGGGCACCTTTGTGAGACTCAGGACCCCAACGGAACCAAGGGTCAGTGATGAAGCTGTGCGGCCCAGAGAACCAAGGAGCCTTTGTTACACAGCAGGGCCACATGGAGCCCAGGGGCCATGGTGACTCTGCAGGACCTTAGGGAAGCAAGGGGCCATTGTTTACACTACAGAAGCAGGGAGAATATTGTGACAAGGAGAATATCGGGACACTACAGGGACTCCTGGAATCAAGGAGAACATTGTGACACTGTGAGGCCCCATGGAACCAAGGCAACATGGAACAGGTCTGGCTGGCTGGGCCTCCCCGGGGGCCACCTGGCAAGACTGGCTGATCCTGGAATGTTGAGGACTGCCTCTCATCAGCTCCTGGAGCACTAAGGCTCTGTGCTTTCCTTCCTATGGAAAAGTACCAGCCCCTTTTGCAGGTTCCCACGGCTGAAACTGATATTCCCCCTGAAAAAGCACTACATACAAGGCTTGCTCCCAGCCAAAATCTGCTAGGAGTAACAGCTCTGGGTGGCCACCGTTTCCTGAGGGCTGCCTCTCATCTACCACTCTAAGGGTCGGTGTGAAGTTTCCCTCATTTTTGCCTCATGACCCTCTCAAGAAGACCTCAAGGACCCCCGCCCAGGTTGACTCTGGACAATGGTTTTCTGGCCTGCTTGAGGTGGGTGCTTGCCAAGGGACTCTTTGCAGGTGTGTTGTGCTCACTGGACTGTGCTGTCATGGTACCAGCTGAAGCCTGCATGTACTGCACGACCGCACCTGTCTCTTGGAGCACCACACAATGCTCCATAAATCTCCCCACCTCTTGGCCACAAGCCACTCGCTTTGAAAAAGGACTATAAAAGAGCGATCCTCTGGAGAAGACCCTGAGTACTCCCCACGGATGACCACCCTTCCATTGGCTGGCCCACCATGACCTTGGTCTCGTCTGTTGGTAGCTACTTCCCCCTTCCCCTCCTTTTCTCTCTCTATACTCCGTTTCCTATATCTCTCCCCTCTAGCGCAACTGAATTGTTTGGCATTCAATAAAAATGCATTGCTGTTGTTGAATAAACTGATTTGTCCCCCGCTATTTGCCTGCTATTACCTCTGAGATCAAACAATCCCCGGCCTGTGTTGGCAGATGGTGACACACCCCCACCCCCCCCCCCCCATCCCCCATGCCCCTGCTTCTCCCAGTTGATTGCTGATCGTGGTGTGACATGGAATGGAACATCCCTTGGGCCAGTCCAGCCCAGCTGTCCCATCCCTGTTCCCTCAGGAACACTTGCCCATCCCAAGTCCATGGGTTGGAGGGGCTTGCAGACACGCCTCGTGGGGCGAGCACTGTGACAAGGACAGGAGAACAGAACAACATTTACACTTACCAAGGGCAGAGAACAGAAGAGCACAGTCTTGGAGAAACGCACAAAGGATGTAGCCGAGGCAAACGGAGCGTGCACAAAACGCAAGGAGAATGTCAGCTCAGCTCTGCAAGGCTGACAAAAGCAGAAGTTATACACAACAATAATATTGCCCTTCCTCAAAAGCGGGGATCAAAGAGCAGTCACCTAAAAAGGACAGTGCATGTTGAAGACACACTCCAAAGAACCATAGAAGGACTTGTGAGAAGGGGTGCAATTATGGCAAATAAATTCCAGGTGGGGTTAACTAATGAATACATCATCAGTGTGAGTGATAAAAGCTCCGATTGCCTGGTGGCCAGTGCACTCGAGTAGATGAAGGATTGCCCAAGTGACCACCATGGTGTAATAAAGAATACCTGCTCTCAAATCCTCAAAACTGTGTTCAAAAGTTGCTATCCAGCAGATTTCAGTATCAGTGGTGTCCCTGACTCCATTATGCCCCTTGCACACTTTCACGAGGGCCCCTTGGTTCCACGAGGCCCTGCTGGATAACAGTGGACCCTTGGTTCCATTTGGGTCTGTACTGTCAAAATGGCCTCCTTAGTTCTGCACTGCCACAATGCTCTCTCCTTGGTGCCACGAGGCCTTGGTGTGTCACAACAGCCTCTCGGTTCCATGAACTGCCATAGTGTCAGCACGGTCTCTTGCATCTGCAGTATCACGATGGACAATTGGTTACAAGCAGCCCCGCTGTGTCACAACGACTACTTGGTTCATGAGGCCCCACAGTGTCACCATGGCCCCTTGGTTCCCCGAGGCCTCGCTGTAGAACAATGGCCTCTCAGTTCCAGGAGGTTTTGTACTGTCAACAGTGCTCTCCTTGGTTCTACAGTGGCTGCTTGCTTCCATAATTCTTCCTCAGTGTCACAGTGGTCTCCTTGGTTCCATGAGGCTCTGCAATGTCCCAATATCCCATCGTTTCCACGAGCTTCTGTCCCATCAACCATGTCCTTTGCTCCAGTGAGGCCCCGCAACGGCACACCGGACCCTTGGCTCCATGAGGTTCCATAGTGTAACATGGGTGCCTTGATTCCAAGAGGTTCTGCTGGGTCACACTGGACCCTTGGTTCCATGAGGTTCCGTGGTATCGCCATGGTTTCCCTGGATCCGCAGTAGCGCTACAGACCATAGGTTTCATGCAGCTTTGCTGTGCTACAGTGGCTCCTTGGTTCCATCAAGTGCCACTGTGTAACAAGGGAATCTTGGTCCCATGAGGTTCTGGACTGTCACAATGCTGTCCTTGGTTCTGGACTCTAACAACGGACCCTTGGTTCCACGAGGTTCCATTACGTCACAATGCTCTCCTTGGTTCCACAAGGCCTTGCTTTGTCACAATGGACCCTTGGTTCCATGAGCTTCCGTAGTGTAACCATGGTCTCCTGGGATCTGCATTGTCACAATGGACAATTGGTTGCATGGGAGCCTGCTGTGTCACAAGAGAGCCTTAGCTCCATGACGTTCTGGACTGTCACAGTGGTCTCCCTGCTTCAACGAGGCCCTGGAGTGTCTCGAGGGCTGCTTGGTTCTGTGAGCTTCCACAACGTCCCAATGGTCTCCTTGTTTCTGCAGTGTCATAGTGGACTCTTGGTTCCATGAGGTTCCTAAATGTCACAGGTCTCCTTGGTTCCATGTGGCCCTGCTGTGTCACCACAGCCCCTTGGTTCCAGGAGTTTCTGGGCTGTCAACAGTGGTTCCTTTGTTCCAATCAGGCACCGCTGTGTCACACTGCACCCTGGCTTCCATGAAGTTCTTCAGTGTCACAGTGGCCCCTTGGATCCATGCGGTCCCATAGTGTCACCATGGTCTCCTTGGACCTGCATTGTCATCAGGGACCATTGGTTCCATGTGGCCTGGCTGTGTCACAGTGATGTGGATTCCGTAATTGCCTTCAGTGTCACAATGGAGCCTTGTTTCTGTGAGGCTCTCAACTGTCACAACTGTCTCCTTGGTTCCATCAGCCCCCGCTGTGTCACAAGGGTCCCCTTGGTTCCATGAGCACACCAAAGCTTTGCATAAACATTGAGCAGCACCTGCTTAACACACCTGGGAACATCTGTCTGCATTCAAAAGACAGGTCACAGCTGAGAAAGGCACCAGCAGCTTCCATCTGCAACAGAGATGCAGGGAAAGGACAAGGACAGAGAATTCAGCTGCAAGACTCCGAGAATTCTGCATCCAGACATCATTTCTGGTCCCACTGTCCCTAGTAGAAAGGTGTCATCATTCCAGGTTCCAGGCAGCCTGTACTCAGCATGTGCTTCTACAGTGGGGGTTTGTCGTTTAGGAAAACCTGCTCAGGCTTTTCCCTTCTTTCCTCACAAACAGGAATACTTGTCCTGGGCCTGGATGCAGGCACAGCCCTGAGGAGAGCACGTGGGACATGGTGCAGTGGGCAGGGACAGCCAGCTGCAGAGTTCAGGGGGAAGGGCTTCTGGTGCAGGGCCAGGCATGTCAGTCCCAGCTGGGCCATGTCAGACATGTCCCCAGGCTGGGCTTGGGGAGCAGCTTGTCCAAACAGGGTCAGCCTGCAAGGGGCTCATTCTTCAGTGGGCCCACACCTCCTAAGGAGACATTCAGCATCAAGATCACCTGGGGAATGCCTAAGTTGCTTCTTCTTTGAACTGAAAAAGAAAAATTACTCCCTTTTATAAAACTGAAAATCATGAGCTGTACCTTGAAATCTTCCTCCTTAAGAGAACTCCAAAGTGACTCCAAGCAGCTGCACAAGGCCTGGAGACTGGAAGACATTGGAAAGAAGACAAAGAGCTCCTGATGATCCCCAACGGTGGATTTGGGGCTGAGTCCAGGAGCCCCAGGCACTGAGAGAAGGTTGAAGAAGCTGCTCAAGGAGTCAGAAGCAAAACTCCAAGTCCCTTGGAGCATCAGTGGCCCCACTGAGGGCAGGGACTGCCAAAGGCTCCCCAGGGAGTGGTGAGAGCAGATCCTTGAGGCCAGGATTGCAGGAGCCCGAGGCTGTGAGCAGGGAACTGCAATGCTGAGCAAGGCCTGGGCTGGTTGGAGGAAGCAGAAAGGCCAAGGCCTGAGCCCAGGCCTGGGCCAGCAGGGCCTGTCCCTCACAGGTGGCTCGGGGCTATTCCTGGAGCACTGGGATGGGAGAGGCAGCAAGGACAAATGTCATCAGGCTGTGTGACACTCCAGATGCTCATGGAACCAAGGGCCAGTGTGACACAGCAGGGCCTGATGGAAACAAGAGGCCGTGCTGAGCCTGCGCGCCTGTAACACCGCAGAACACTGAAATGCTGAGGGTGAGCAAAGGTTCCTTTCCTCGAGTTTGGTGCAGAGTAGAAACCCCAGCCAGATATTCTCAAGAGGTCAAAACGACACAAAAGTGTACTGGAAAAATACAGAAAACCGAGCTCCTTTGGCAAATGATTTCATACAACATCCAATTCAACGTGCATCACTTAGCGTAGCAGGAACATCATTAACTCGGCCCATGTAAGATGGAAACCTTTAGGCATAAAAATGTTAAACTACCCAAAAACATTCCAGTAAAAGAGGATAAGAAGGTTAAAAGAGAAAAAAGAGACAGAAAGACAGAAGATCTCCAGATAGATATGCAGAGAGCTACCAGCTGCTAGGCTTCCAGTGTGGCTGAGACACAGACCCAGGAGATTTCAGGATTCAGACCAGGGCTTGACGTCATGCCCGATTTTTTAAATCCCTAGCGTTTTCTAAGCTCTCCTCTTTTCAGGGACATCTGCTTTCTTACCACGCACTGCTGTGTTTCATTGCCTTTGTGTGGGATTGATTGACGGCTCAGCCAATCAGAGCTGGGTGGGCGCTGCCCCTGCTGTGTGCTTGATTGACGGCTCAGCCAATCAGAGCTGGCTGGGTGGTGACCCTGCTGTGTGATTGATTGACGGCTCAACCAATCAGAGCTGGCTGGGCGCGGCCCCTGCTGTGTGATTGATTGACAGCTCAACCAATCAGAGCTGGCTGGGCGCTGCCCCTGCTGTGTGATTGATTGACGGCTCAGCCAATCAGAGCTGGCTGGGCGCTGCCCCTGCTGTGTGATTGATTGACGGCTCAGGCAGTCACAGCTGGGTTTGCTCTGCCCCTGCTGTGTGATTGGCAGATCTGCCAGGCCATGGCTGGGGACGGGGCTCTGTCCCACCTCATTCCAAGGTCTGTCCCAGCCCCGGCCCCACTCGGCCATTCCGAGCATCCCGACGGGTCTGGGGACATTGATGTCATCCAGCCTCTGACAGCGACCATGGGGACACTGCGGAACCTCATGGAACCAAAGAGACCATTTTGACACTCTGGTGCCTCATGCAATCAGGGGCACCTTTGTGAGACTCAGGACCCCAACGGAACCAAGGGTCAGTGATGAAGCTGTGCGGCCCAGAGAACCAAGGAGCCTTTGTTACACAGCAGGGCCACATGGAGCCCAGGGGCCATGGTGACTCTGCAGGACCTTAGGGAAGCAAGGGGCCATTGTTTACACTACAGAAGCAGGGAGAATATTGTGACAAGGAGAATATCGGGACACTACAGGGACTCCTGGAATCAAGGAGAACATTGTGACACTGTGAGGCCCCATGGAACCAAGGCAACATGGAACAGGTCTGGCTGGCTGGGCCTCCCCGGGGGCCACCTGGCAAGACTGGCTGATCCTGGAATGTTGAGGACTGCCTCTCATCAGCTCCTGGAGCACTAAGGCTCTGTGCTTTCCTTCCTATGGAAAAGTACCAGCCCCTTTTGCAGGTTCCCACGGCTGAAACTGATATTCCCCCTGAAAAAGCACTACATACAAGGCTTGCTCCCAGCCAAAATCTGCTAGGAGTAACAGCTCTGGGTGGCCACCGTTTCCTGAGGGCTGCCTCTCATCTACCACTCTAAGGGTCGGTGTGAAGTTTCCCTCATTTTTGCCTCATGACCCTCTCAAGAAGACCTCAAGGACCCCCGCCCAGGTTGACTCTGGACAATGGTTTTCTGGCCTGCTTGAGGTGGGTGCTTGCCAAGGGACTCTTTGCAGGTGTGTTGTGCTCACTGGACTGTGCTGTCATGGTACCAGCTGAAGCCTGCATGTACTGCACGACCGCACCTGTCTCTTGGAGCACCACACAATGCTCCATAAATCTCCCCACCTCTTGGCCACAAGCCACTCGCTTTGAAAAAGGACTATAAAAGAGCGATCCTCTGGAGAAGACCCTGAGTACTCCCCACGGATGACCACCCTTCCATTGGCTGGCCCACCATGACCTTGGTCTCGTCTGTTGGTAGCTACTTCCCCCTTCCCCTCCTTTTCTCTCTCTATACTCCGTTTCCTATATCTCTCCCCTCTAGCGCAACTGAATTGTTTGGCATTCAATAAAAATGCATTGCTGTTGTTGAATAAACTGATTTGTCCCCCGCTATTTGCCTGCTATTACCTCTGAGATCAAACAATCCCCGGCCTGTGTTGGCAGATGGTGACACACCCCCACCCCCCCCCCCCCCATCCCCCATGCCCCTGCTTCTCCCAGTTGATTGCTGATCGTGGTGTGACATGGAATGGAACATCCCTTGGGCCAGTCCAGCCCAGCTGTCCCATCCCTGTTCCCTCAGGAACACTTGCCCATCCCAAGTCCATGGGTTGGAGGGGCTTGCAGACACGCCTCGTGGGGCGAGCACTGTGACAAGGACAGGAGAACAGAACAACATTTACACTTACCAAGGGCAGAGAACAGAAGAGCACAGTCTTGGAGAAACGCACAAAGGATGTAGCCGAGGCAAACGGAGCGTGCACAAAACGCAAGGAGAATGTCAGCTCAGCTCTGCAAGGCTGACAAAAGCAGAAGTTATACACAACAATAATATTGCCCTTCCTCAAAAGCGGGGATCAAAGAGCAGTCACCTAAAAAGGACAGTGCATGTTGAAGACACACTCCAAAGAACCATAGAAGGACTTGTGAGAAGGGGTGCAATTATGGCAAATAAATTCCAGGTGGGGTTAACTAATGAATACATCATCAGTGTGAGTGATAAAAGCTCCGATTGCCTGGTGGCCAGTGCACTCGAGTAGATGAAGGATTGCCCAAGTGACCACCATGGTGTAATAAAGAATACCTGCTCTCAAATCCTCAAAACTGTGTTCAAAAGTTGCTATCCAGCAGATTTCAGTATCAGTGGTGTCCCTGACTCCATTATGCCCCTTGCACACTTTCACGAGGGCCCCTTGGTTCCACGAGGCCCTGCTGGATAACAGTGGACCCTTGGTTCCATTTGGGTCTGTACTGTCAAAATGGCCTCCTTAGTTCTGCACTGCCACAATGCTCTCTCCTTGGTGCCACGAGGCCTTGGTGTGTCACAACAGCCTCTCGGTTCCATGAACTGCCATAGTGTCAGCACGGTCTCTTGCATCTGCAGTATCACGATGGACAATTGGTTACAAGCAGCCCCGCTGTGTCACAACGACTACTTGGTTCATGAGGCCCCACAGTGTCACCATGGCCCCTTGGTTCCCCGAGGCCTCGCTGTAGAACAATGGCCTCTCAGTTCCAGGAGGTTTTGTACTGTCAACAGTGCTCTCCTTGGTTCTACAGTGGCTGCTTGCTTCCATAATTCTTCCTCAGTGTCACAGTGGTCTCCTTGGTTCCATGAGGCTCTGCAATGTCCCAATATCCCATCGTTTCCACGAGCTTCTGTCCCATCAACCATGTCCTTTGCTCCAGTGAGGCCCCGCAACGGCACACCGGACCCTTGGCTCCATGAGGTTCCATAGTGTAACATGGGTGCCTTGATTCCAAGAGGTTCTGCTGGGTCACACTGGACCCTTGGTTCCATGAGGTTCCGTGGTATCGCCATGGTTTCCCTGGATCCGCAGTAGCGCTACGGACCATAGGTTTCATGCAGCTTTGCTGTGCTACAGTGGCTCCTTGGTTCCATCAAGTGCCACTGTGTAACAAGGGAATCTTGGTCCCATGAGGTTCTGGACTGTCACAATGGTGTCCTTGGTTCTGGACTCTAACAACGGACCCTTGGTTCCACGAGGTTCCATTACGTCACAATGCTCTCCTTGGTTCCACAAGGCCTTGCTTTGTCACAATGGACCCTTGGTTCCATGAGCTTCCGTAGTGTAACCATGGTCTCCTGGGATCTGCATTGTCACAATGGACAATTGGTTGCATGGGAGCCTGCTGTGTCACAAGAGAGCCTTAGCTCCATGACGTTCTGGACTGTCACAGTGGTCTCCCTGCTTCAACGAGGCCCTGGAGTGTCACAAGGGCTGCTTGGTTCTGTGAGCTTCCACAACGTCCCAATGGTCTCCTTGTTTCTGCAGTGTCATAGTGGACTCTTGGTTCCATGAGGTTCCTAAATGTCACAGGTCTCCTTGGTTCCATGTGGCCCTGCTGTGTCACCACAGCCCCTTGGTTCCAGGAGTTTCTGGGCTGTCAACAGTGGTTCCTTTGTTCCAATCAGGCACCGCTGTGTCACACTGCACCCTGGCTTCCATGAAGTTCTTCAGTGTCACAGTGGCCCCTTGGATCCATGCGGTCCCATAGTGTCACCATGGTCTCCTTGGACCTGCATTGTCATCAGGGACCATTGGTTCCATGTGGCCTGGCTGTGTCACAGTGATGTGGATTCCGTAATTGCCTTCAGTGTCACAATGGAGCCTTGTTTCTGTGAGGCTCTCAACTGTCACAACTGTCTCCTTGGTTCCATCAGCCCCCGCTGTGTCACAAGGGTCCCCTTGGTTCCATGAGCACACCAAAGCTTTGCATAAACATTGAGCAGCACCTGCTTAACACACCTGGGAACATCTGTCTGCATTCAAAAGACAGGTCACAGCTGAGAAAAGCACCAGCAGCTTCCATCTGCAACAGAGATGCAGGGAAAGGACAAGGACAGAGAATTCAGCTGCAAGACTCCGAGAATTCTGCATCCAGACATCATTTCTGGTCCCACTGTCCCTAGTAGAAAGGTGTCATCATTCCAGGTTCCAGGCAGCCTGTACTCAGCATGTGCTTCTACAGTGGGGGTTTGTCGTTTAGGAAAACCTGCTCAGGCTTTTCCCTTCTTTCCTCACAAACAGGAATACTTGTCCTGGGCCTGGATGCAGGCAGAGCCCTGAGGAGAGCACGTGGGACATGGTGCAGTGGGCAGGGACAGCCAGCTGCAGAGTTCAGGGGGAAGGGCTTCTGGTGCAGGGCCAGGCATGTCAGTCCCAGCTGGGCCATGTCAGACATGTCCCCAGGCTGGGCTTGGGGAGCAGCTTGTCCAAACAGGGTCAGCCTGCAAGGGGCTCATTCTTCAGTGGGCCCACACCTCCTAAGGAGACATTCAGCATCAAGATCACCTGGGGAATGCCTAAGTTGCTTCTTCTTTGAACTGAAAAAGAAAAATTACTCCCTTTTATAAAACTGAAAATCATGAGCTGTACCTTGAAATCTTCCTCCTTAAGAGAACTCCAAAGTGACTCCAAGCAGCTGCACAAGGCCTGGAGACTGGAAGACATTGGAAAGAAGACAAAGAGCTCCTGATGATCCCCAACGGTGGATTTGGGGCTGAGTCCAGGAGCCCCAGGCACTGAGAGAAGGTTGAAGAAGCTGCTCAAGGAGTCAGAAGCAAAACTCCAAGTCCCTTGGAGCATCACTGGCCCCACTGAGGGCAGGGACTGCCAAAGGCTCCCCAGGGAGTGGTGAGAGCAGATCCTTGAGGCCAGGATTGCAGGAGCCTGGGGCTGTGAGCAGGGAACTGCAATGCTGAGCAAGGCCTGGGCTGGTTGGAGGAAGCAGAAAGGCCAAGGCCTGAGCCCAGGCCTGGGCCAGCAGGGCCTGTCCCTCACAGGTGGCTCGGGGCTGTTCCTGGAGCACTGGGATGGGAGAGGCAGCAAGGACAAATGTCATCAGGCTGTGTGACACTCCAGATGCTCATGGAACCAAGGGCCAGTGTGACACAGCAGGGCCTGATGGAAACAAGAGGCCGTGCTGAGCCTGCGCGCCTGTAACACCGCAGAACACTGAAATGCTGAGGGTGAGCAAAGGTTCCTTTCCTCGAGTTTGGTGCAGAGTAGAAACCCCAGCCAGATATTCTCAAGAGGTCAAAACGACACAAAAGTGTACTGGAAAAATACAGAAAACCGAGCTCCTTTGGCAAATGATTTCATACAACATCCAATTCAACGTGCAACACTTAGCGTAGCAGGAACATCATTAACTCAGCCCATTTAAGATGGAAACCTTTAGGCATAAAAATGTTAAACTACCCAAAAACATTCCAGTAAAAGAGGATAAGAAGGTTAAAAGAGAAAAAAGAGACAGAAAGACAGAAGATCTCCAGATAGATATGCAGAGAGCTACCAGCTGCTAGGCTTCCAGTGTGGCTGAGACACAGACCCAGGAGATTTCAGGATTCAGACCAGGGCTTGACGTCATGCCCGATTTTTTCAATTCCCTAGCGTTTTGTAAGCTCTCCTCTTTTCGGGGACATCTGCTTTCTTCCCACTCACTGCTGTGTTTCATTGCCTTTGTGTGGGATTGATTGACAGCTCGGCCAATCAGAGCTGGGTGGGCGCTGCCCCTGCTGTGTGATTGATTGACGGCTCAGCCAATCAGAGCTGGGTGGGCGCTGCTCCTGCTGTGTGGGATTGATTGACGGCTCAGCCAATCAGAGCTGGCTGGGCGCTGCCCCTGCTGTGTGATTGATTGACAGCTCAACCAATCAGAGCAGGCTGGGCGCTGCTCCTGCTGTGTGACTGATTAACGGCTCAACCAATCAGAGCTGGGTGGGCGCTGCTCCTGCTGTGTGGGATTGATTGACGGCTCAGCCAATCAGAGCTGGGTGGGCGCTACCCCTGCTGTGTGATTGGCAGATCTGCCAGGCCATGGCTGGGGACGGGGCTCTGTCCCACCTCATTCCAAGGTCTGTCCCAGCCCCGGCCCCACTCGGCCATTCCGAGCATCCCGACGGGTCTGGGGACATTGATGTCATCCAGCCTCTGACAGCGACCATGGGGACACTGCGGAACCTCATGGAACCAAAGAGACCATTTTGACACTCTGGTGCCTCATGCAATCAGGGCCACCTTTGTGAGACTCGGGACCCCAATGGAACCAAGGGTCAGTGATGAAGCTGTGCGGCCCAGAGAACCAAGGAGCCTTTGTTACACAGCAGGGCCACATGGAGCCCAGGGGCCTTGGTGACTCTGCAGGACCTTAGGGAAGCAAGGGGCCATTGTTATCACTACTGAAGCAGGGAGAATATTGTGACAAGGAGAATATCGGGACACTACAGGGACTCCCGGAATCAAGGAGTACATTGTGACACTGTGAGGCCCCATGGAACCAAGGCAACATGGAACAGGTCTGGCTGGCTGGGCCTCCCGGGGGCCACCTGGCAAGACTGGCTGATCCTGGAATGTTGAGGACTGCCTCTCATCAGCTCCTGGAGCACTGAGGCTGTGTGCTTTCCTTCCTATGGAAAAGTACCATCCGCTTTTGCAGGTTCCCACGGCTGAAACTGATATTCCCCCTGAAAAAGGACTACATACAAGGCTTGCTCCCAGCCAAAATCTGCTAGGAGTAACAGCTCTGGGTGGCCACCGTTTCCTGAGGGCTGCCTCTCATCTACCACTCTAAGGGTCGGTGTGAAGTTTCCCTCATTTTTGCCTCATGACCCTCTCAAGAAGACCTCAAGGACCCCCGCCCAGGTTGACTCTGGACAATGATTTTCTGGCCTGCTTGAGGTGGGTGCTTGCCAAGGGACTCTTTGCAGGTGTGTTGTGCTCACTGGACTGTGCTGTCATGGTACCAGCTGAAGCCTGCATGTACTGCACGACCGCACCTGTCTCTTGGAGCACCACACAATGCTCCATAAATCTCCCCACCTCTTGGCCACAAGCCACTCGCTTTGAAAAAGGACTATAAAAGAGCGATCCTCTGGAGAAGACCCTGAGTACTCCCCACGGATGACCACCCTTCCATTGGCTGGCCCACCATGACCTTGGTCTCGTCTGTTGGTAGCTACTTCCCCCTTCCCCTCCTTTTCTCTCTCTATACTCCGTTTCCTATATCTCTCCCCTCTAGCGCAACTGAATTGTTTGGCATTCAATAAAAATGCATTGCTGTTGTTGAATAAACTGATTTGTCCCCCGCTATTTACCTGTTTGCACCTCTGAGATCGAACAATCCTTGGCCTGTGTTGGCAGATGGTGACACACCCCCACCCCCCCCCCCATCCCCCATGCCCCTGCTTCTCCCAGTTGATTGCTGATCGTGGTGTGACATGGAATGGAACATCCCTTGGGCCAGTCCAGCCCAGCTGTCCCATCCCTGTTCCCTCAGGAACACTTGCCCATCCCAAGTCCATGGGTTGGAGGGGCTTGCAGACACGCCTCGTGGGGCGAGCACTGTGACAAGGACAGGAGAACAGAACAACATTTACACTTATCGCGGGCAGAGAACAGAAGAGCACAGTCTTGGAGAAACGCACAAAGGATGTAGCCGAGGCAAACGGAGCGTGCACAAAACGCAAGGAGAATGTCAGCTCAGCTCTGCAAGGCTGACAAAAGCAGAAGTTATACACAACAATAATATTGCCCTTCCTCAAAAGCGGGGATCAAAGAGCAGTCACCTAAAAAGGACAGTGCATGTTGAAGACACACTCCAAAGAACCATAGAAGGACTTGTGAGAAGGGGTGCAATTATGGCAAATAAATTCCAGGTGGGGTTAACTAATGAATACATCATCAGTGTGAGTGATAAAAGCTCCGATTGCCTGGTGGCCAGTGCACTCGAGTAGATGAAGGATTGCCCAAGTGACCACCATGGTGTAATAAAGAATACCTGCTCTCAAATCCTCAAAACTGTGTTCAAAAGTTGCTATCCAGCAGATTTCAGTATCAGTGGTGTCCCTGACTCCATTATGCCCCTTGCACACTTTCACGAGGGCCCCTTGGTTCCACGAGGCCCTGCTGGATAACAGTGGACCCTTGGTTCCATTTGGGTCTGTACTGTCAAAATGGCCTCCTTAGTTCTGCACTGCCACAATGCTCTCTCCTTGGTGCCACGAGGCCTTGGTGTGTCACAACAGCCTCTCGGTTCCATGAACTGCCATAGTGTCAGCACGGTCTCTTGCATCTGCAGTATCACGATGGACAATTGGTTACAAGCAGCCCCGCTGTGTCACAACGACTACTTGGTTCATGAGGCCCCACAGTGTCACCATGGCCCCTTGGTTCCCCGAGGCCTCGCTGTAGAACAATGGCCTCTCAGTTCCAGGAGGTTTTGTACTGTCAACAGTGCTCTCCTTGGTTCTACAGTGGCTGCTTGCTTCCATAATTCTTCCTCAGTGTCACAGTGGTCTCCTTGGTTCCATGAGGCTCTGCAATGTCCCAATATCCCATCGTTTCCATGAGCTTCTGTCCCATCAACCATGTCCTTTGCTCCAGTGAGGCCCCGCAACGGCACACCGGACCCTTGGCTCCATGAGGTTCCATAGTGTAACATGGGTGCCTTGATTCCAAGAGGTTCTGCTGGGTCACACTGGACCCTTGGTTCCATGAGGTTCCGTGGTATCGCCATGGTTTCCCTGGATCCGCAGTAGCGCTACGGACCATAGGTTTCATGCAGCTTTGCTGTGCTACAGTGGCTCCTTGGTTCCATCAAGTGCCACTGTGTAACAAGGGAATCTTGGTCCCATGAGGTTCTGGACTGTCACAATGGTGTCCTTGGTTCTGGACTCTAACAACGGACCCTTGGTTCCACGAGGTTCCATTACGTCACAATGCTCTCCTTGGTTCCACAAGGCCTTGCTTTGTCACAATGGACCCTTGCTTCCATGAGCTTCCGTAGTGTAACCATGGTCTCCTGGGATCTGCATTGTCACAATGGACAATTGGTTGCATGGGAGCCTGCTGTGTCACAAGAGAGCCTTAGCTCCATGAGGTTCTGGACTGTCACAGTGGTCTCCCTGCTTCAACGAGGCCCTGGAGTGTCTCGAGGGCTGCTTGGTTCTGTGAGCTTCCACAACGTCCCAATGGTCTCCTTGTTTCTGCAGTGTCATAGTGGACTCTTGGTTCCATGAGGTTCCTAAATGTCACAGGTCTCCTTGGTTCCATGTGGCCCTGCTGTGTCACCACAGCCCCTTGGTTCCAGGAGTTTCTGGGCTGTCAACAGTGGTTCCTTTGTTCCAATCAGGCACCGCTGTGTCACACTGCACCCTGGCTTCCATGAAGTTCTTCAGTGTCACAGTGGCCCCTTGGATCCATGCGGTCCCATAGTGTCACCATGGTCTCCTTGGACCTGCATTGTCATCAGGGACCATTGGTTCCATGTGGCCTGGCTGTGTCACAGTGATGTGGATTCCGTAATTGCCTTCAGTGTCACAATGGAGCCTTGTTTCTGTGAGGCTCTCAACTGTCACAACTGTCTCCTTGGTTCCATCAGCCCCCGCTGTGTCACAAGGGTCCCCTTGGTTCCATGAGCACACCAAAGCTTTGCATAAACATTCAGCAGCACCTGCTTAACACACCTGGGAACATCTGTCTGCATTCAAAAGACAGGTCACAGCTGAGAAAGGCACCAGCAGCTTCCATCTGCAACAGAGATGCAGGGAAAGGACAAGGACAGAGAATTCAGCTGCAAGACTCCGAGAATTCTGCATCCAGACATCATTTCTGGTCCCACTGTCCCTAGTAGAAAGGTGTCATCATTCCAGGTTCCAGGCAGCCTGTACTCAGCATGTGCTTCTACAGTGGGGGTTTGTCGTTTAGGAAAACCTGCTCAGGCTTTTCCCTTCTTTCCTCACAAACAGGAATACTTGTCCTGGGCCTGGATGCAGGCACAGCCCTGAGGAGAGCACGTGGGACATGGTGCAGTGGGCAGGGACAGCCAGCTGCAGAGTTCAGGGGGAAGGGCTTCTGGTGCAGGGCCAGGCATGTCAGTCCCAGCTGGGCCATGTCAGACATGTCCCCAGGCTGGGCTTGGGGAGCAGCTTGTCCAAACAGGGTCAGCCTGCAAGGGGCTCATTCTTCAGTGGGCCCACACCTCCTAAGGAGACATTCAGCATCAAGATCACCTGGGGAATGCCTAAGTTGCTTCTTCTTTGAACTGAAAAAGAAAAATTACTCCCTTTTATAAAACTGAAAATCATGAGCTGTACCTTGAAATCTTCCTCCTTAAGAGAACTCCAAAGTGACTCCAAGCAGCTGCACAAGGCCTGGAGACTGGAAGACATTGGAAAGAAGACAAAGAGCTCCTGAGGGTTTTCTGTATTTTAATGATCCCCAACGGTGGATTTGGGGCTGAGTCCAGGAGCCCCAGGCACTGAGAGAAGGTTGAAGAAGCTGCTCAAGGAGTCAGAAGCAAAACTCCAAGTCCCTTGGAGCATCACTGGCCCCACTGAGGGCAGGGACTGCCAAAGGCTCCCCAGGGAGTGGTGAGAGCAGATCCTTGAGGCCAGGATTGCAGGAGCCCGAGGCTGTGAGCAGGGAACTGCAATGCTGAGCAAGGCCTGGGCTGGTTGGAGGAAGCAGAAAGGCCAAGGCCTGAGCCCAGGCCTGGGCCAGCAGGGCCTGTCCCTCACAGGTGGCTCGGGGCTATTCCTGGAGCACTGGGATGGGAGAGGCAGCAAGGACAAATGTCATCAAGCTGTGTGACACTCCAGATGCTCATGGAACCAAGGGCCAGTGTGACACAGCGGGGCCTCATGGAAACAAGAGGCCGTGCTGAGCCTGCGCGCCTGTAACACCCCAGAACACTGAAATGCTGAGGGTGAGCAAAGGTTCCTTTCCTCGAGTTTGGTGCAGAGTAGAAACCCCAGCCAGATATTCTCAAGAGGTCAAAACGACACAAAAGTGTACTGGAAAAATACAGAAAACCGAGCTCCTTTGGCAAATGATTTCATACAACATCCAATTCAACGTGCATCACTTAGCGTAGCAGGAACATCATTAACTCGGCCCATGTAAGATGGAAACCTTTAGGCATAAAAATGTTAAACTACCCAAAAACATTCCAGTAAAAGAGGATAAGAAGGTTAAAAGAGAAAAAAGAGACAGAAAGACAGAAGATCTCCAGATAGATATGCAGAGAGCTACCAGCTGCTAGGCTTCCAGTGTGGCTGAGACACAGACCCAGGAGATTTCAGGATTCAGACCAGGGCTTGACGTCATGCCCGATTTTTTAAATCCCTAGCGTTTTCTAAGCTCTCCTCTTTTCAGGGACATCTGCTTTCTTACCACGCACTGCTGTGTTTCATTGCCTTTGTGTGGGATTGATTGACGGCTCAGCCAATCAGAGCTGGGTGGGCGCTGCCCCTGCTGTGTGCTTGATTGACGGCTCAGCCAATCAGAGCTGGCTGGGCGGTGACCCTGCTGTGTGATTGATTGACGGCTCAACCAATCAGAGCTGGCTGGGCGCGGCCCCTGCTGTGTGATTGATTGACGGCTCAACCAATCAGAGCTGGCTGGGCGCTGCCCCTGCTGTGTGATTGATTGACGGCTCAGGCAATCAGAGCTGGCTGGGCGCTGCCCCTGCTGTGTGATTGATTGACGGCTCAGGCAGTCACAGCTGGGTTTGCTCTGCCCCTGCTGTGTGATTGGCAGATCTGCCAGGCCATGGCTGGGGACGGGGCTCTGTCCCACCTCATTCCAAGGTCTGTCCCAGCCCCGGCCCCACTCGGGCATTCCGAGCATCCCGACGGGTCTGGGGACATTGATGTCATCCAGCCTCTGACAGCGACCATGGGGACACTGCGGAACCTCATGGAACCAAAGAGACCATTTTGACACTCTGGTGCCTCATGCAATCAGGGGCACCTTTGTGAGACTCGGGACCCCAACGGAACCAAGGGTCAGTGATGAAGCTGTGCGGCCCAGAGAACCAAGGAGCCTTTGTTACACAGCAGGGCCACATGGAGCCCAGGGGCCGTGGTGACTCTGCAGGACCTTAGGGAAGCAAGGGGCCATTGTTTACACTACAGAAGCAGGGAGAATATTGTGACAAGGAGAATATCGGGACACTACAGGGACTCCTGGAATCAAGGAGAACATTGTGACACTGTGAGGCCCCATGGAACCAAGGCAACATGGAACAGGTCTGGCTGGCTGGGCCTCCCGGGGGCCACCTGGCAAGACTGGCTAATCCTGGAATGTTGAGGACTGCCTCTCATCAGCTCCTGGAGCACTAAGGCTCTGTGCTTTCCTTCCTATGGAAAAGTACCAGCCCCTTTTGCAGGTTCCCACGGCTGAAACTGATATTCCCCCTGAAAAAGCACTACATACAAGGCTTGCTCCCAGCCAAAATCTGCTAGGAGTAACAGCTCTGGGTGGCCACCGTTTCCTGAGGGCTGCCTCTCATCTACCACTCTAAGGGTCGGTGTGAAGTTTCCCTCATTTTTGCCTCATGACCCTCTCAAGAAGACCTCAAGGACCCCCGCCCAGGTTGACTCTGGACAATGGTTTTCTGGCCTGCTTGAGGTGGGTGCTTGCCAAGGGACTCTTTGCAGGTGTGTTGTGCTCACTGGACTGTGCTGTCATGGTACCAGCTGAAGCCTGCATGTACTGCACGACCGCACCTGTCTCTTGGAGCACCACACAATGCTCCATAAATCTCCCCGCCTCTTGGCCACAAGCCACTCGCTTTGGAAAAGGACTACAAAAGAGCGATCCTCTGGAGAAGACCCTGAGTACTCCCCACGGATGACCACCCTTCCATTGGCTGGCCCACCATGACCTTGGTCTCGTCTGTTGGTAGCTACTTCCCCCTTCCCCTCCTTTTCTCTCTCTATACTCCTTTTCCTATATCTCTCCCCTCTAGCGCAACTGAATTGTTTGGCATTCAATAAAAATGCATTGCTGTTGTTGAATAAACTGATTTGTCCCCCGCTATTTACCTGTTTGCACCTCTGAGATCGAACAATCCTCGGCCTGTGTTGGCAGATGGTGACACACCCCCACCCCCACCCCCCCCCCCCATCCCCCATGCCCCTGCTTCTCCCAGTTGATTGCTGATCGTGGTGTGACATGGAATGGAACATCCCTTGGGCCAGTCCAGCCCAGCTGTCCCATCCCTGTTCCCTCAGGAACACTTGCCCACCCCAAGTCCATGGGTTGGAGGGGCTTGCAGACACGCCTCGTGGGGCGAGCACTGTGACAAGGACAGGAGAACAGAACAACATTTACACTTACCAAGGGCAGAGAACAGAAGAGCACAGTCTTGGAGAAACGCACAAAGGATGTAGCCGAGGCAAACGGAGCGTGCACAAAACGCAAGGAGAATGTCAGCTCAGCTCTGCAAGGCTGACAAAAGCAGAAGTTATACACAACAATAATATTGCCCTTCCTCAAAAGCGGGGATCAAAGAGCAGTCACCTAAAAAGGACAGTGCATGTTGAAGACACACTCCAAAGAACCATAGAAGGACTTGTGAGAAGGGGTGCAATTATGGCAAATAAATTCCAGGTGGGGTTAACTAATGAATACATCATCAGTGTGAGTGATAAAAGCTCCGATTGCCTGGTGGCCAGTGCACTCGAGTAGATGAAGGATTGCCCAAGTGACCACCATGGTGTAATAAAGAATACCTGCTCTCAAATCCTCAAAACTGTGTTCAAAAGTTGCTATCCAGCAGATTTCAGTATCAGTGGTGTCCCTGACTCCATTATGCCCCTTGCACACTTTCACGAGGGCCCCTTGGTTCCACGAGGCCCTGCTGGATAACAGTGGACCCTTGGTTCCATTTGGGTCTGTACTGTCAAAATGGCCTCCTTAGTTCTGCACTGCCACAATGCTCTCTCCTTGGTGCCACGAGGCCTTGGTGTGTCACAACAGCCTCTCGGTTCCATGAACTGCCATAGTGTCAGCACGGTCTCTTGCATCTGCAGTATCACGATGGACAATTGGTTACAAGCAGCCCCGCTGTGTCACAACGACTACTTGGTTCATGAGGCCCCACAGTGTCACCATGGCCCCTTGGTTCCCCGAGGCCTCGCTGTAGAACAATGGCCTCTCAGTTCCAGGAGGTTTTGTACTGTCAACAGTGCTCTCCTTGGTTCTACAGTGGCTGCTTGCTTCCATAATTCTTCCTCAGTGTCACAGTGGTCTCCTTGGTTCCATGAGGCTCTGCAATGTCCCAATATCCCATCGTTTCCATGAGCTTCTGTCCCATCAACCATGTCCTTTGCTCCAGTGAGGCCCCGCAACGGCACACCGGACCCTTGGCTCCATGAGGTTCCATAGTGTAACATGGGTGCCTTGATTCCAAGAGGTTCTGCTGGGTCACACTGGACCCTTGGTTCCATGAGGTTCCGTGGTATCGCCATGGTTTCCCTGGATCCGCAGTAGCGCTACGGACCATAGGTTTCATGCAGCTTTGCTGTGCTACAGTGGCTCCTTGGTTCCATCAAGTGCCACTGTGTAACAAGGGAATCTTGGTCCCATGAGGTTCTGGACTGTCACAATGGTGTCCTTGGTTCTGGACTCTAACAACGGACCCTTGGTTCCACGAGGTTCCATTACGTCACAATGCTCTCCTTGGTTCCACAAGGCCTTGCTTTGTCACAATGGACCCTTGGTTCCATGAGCTTCCGTAGTGTAACCATGGTCTCCTGGGATCTGCATTGTCACAATGGACAATTGGTTGCATGGGAGCCTGCTGTGTCACAAGAGAGCCTTAGCTCCATGAGGTTCTGGACTGTCACAGTGGTCTCCCTGCTTCAACGAGGCCCTGGAGTGTCTCGAGGGCTGCTTGGTTCTGTGAGCTTCCACAACGTCCCAATGGTCTCCTTGTTTCTGCAGTGTCATAGTGGACTCTTGGTTCCATGAGGTTCCTAAATGTCACAGGTCTCCTTGGTTCCATGTGGCCCTGCTGTGTCACCACAGCCCCTTGGTTCCAGGAGTTTCTGGGCTGTCAACAGTGGTTCCTTTGTTCCAATCAGGCACCGCTGTGTCACACTGCACCCTGGCTTCCATGAAGTTCTTCAGTGTCACAGTGGCCCCTTGGATCCATGCGGTCCCATAGTGTCACCATGGTCTCCTTGGACCTGCATTGTCATCAGGGACCATTGGTTCCATGTGGCCTGGCTGTGTCACAGTGATGTGGATTCCGTAATTGCCTTCAGTGTCACAATGGAGCCTTGTTTCTGTGAGGCTCTCAACTGTCACAACTGTCTCCTTGGTTCCATCAGCCCCCGCTGTGTCACAAGGGTCCCCTTGGTTCCATGAGCACACCAAAGCTTTGCATAAACATTCAGCAGCACCTGCTTAACACACCTGGGAACATCTGTCTGCATTCAAAAGACAGGTCACAGCTGAGAAAGGCACCAGCAGCTTCCATCTGCAACAGAGATGCAGGGAAAGGACAAGGACAGAGAATTCAGCTGCAAGACTCCGAGAATTCTGCATCCAGACATCATTTCTGGTCCCACTGTCCCTAGTAGAAAGGTGTCATCATTCCAGGTTCCAGGCAGCCTGTACTCAGCATGTGCTTCTACAGTGGGGGTTTGTCGTTTAGGAAAACCTGCTCAGGCTTTTCCCTTCTTTCCTCACAAACAGGAATACTTGTCCTGGGCCTGGATGCAGGCAGAGCCCTGAGGAGAGCACGTGGGACATGGTGCAGTGGGCAGGGACAGCCAGCTGCAGAGTTCAGGGGGAAGGGCTTCTGGTGCAGGGCCAGGCATGTCAGTCCCAGCTGGGCCATGTCAGACATGTCCCCAGGCTGGGCTTGGGGAGCAGCTTGTCCAAACAGGGTCAGCCTGCAAGGGGCTCATTCTTCAGTGGGCCCACACCTCCTAAGGAGACATTCAGCATCAAGATCACCTGGGGAATGCCTAAGTTGCTTCTTCTTTGAACTGAAAAAGAAAAATTACTCCCTTTTATAAAACTGAAAATCATGAGCTGTACCTTGAAATCTTCCTCCTTAAGAGAACTCCAAAGTGACTCCAAGCAGCTGCACAAGGCCTGGAGACTGGAAGACATTGGAAAGAAGACAAAGAGCTCCTGAGGGTTTTCTGTATTTTAATGATCCCCAACGGTGGATTTGGGGCTGAGTCCAGGAGCCCCAGGCACTGAGAGAAGGTTGAAGAAGCTGCTCAAGGAGTCAGAAGCAAAACTCCAAGTCCCTTGGAGCATCACTGGCCCCACTGAGGGCAGGGACTGCCAAAGGCTCCCCAGGGAGTGGTGAGAGCAGATCCTTGAGGCCAGGATTGCAGGAGCCCGAGGCTGTGAGCAGGGAACTGCAATGCTGAGCAAGGCCTGGGCTGGTTGGAGGAAGCAGAAAGGCCAAGGCCTGAGCCCAGGCCTGGGCCAGCAGGGCCTGTCCCTCACAGGTGGCTCGGGGCTATTCCTGGAGCACTGGGATGGGAGAGGCAGCAAGGACAAATGTCATCAAGCTGTGTGACACTCCAGATGCTCATGGAACCAAGGGCCAGTGTGACACAGCGGGGCCTCATGGAAACAAGAGGCCGTGCTGAGCCTGCGCGCCTGTAACACCCCAGAACACTGAAATGCTGAGGGTGAGCAAAGGTTCCTTTCCTCGAGTTTGGTGCAGAGTAGAAACCCCAGCCAGATATTCTCAAGAGGTCAAAACGACACAAAAGTGTACTGGAAAAATACAGAAAACCGAGCTCCTTTGGCAAATGATTTCATACAACATCCAATTCAACGTGCATCACTTAGCGTAGCAGGAACATCATTAACTCGGCCCATGTAAGATGGAAACCTTTAGGCATAAAAATGTTAAACTACCCAAAAACATTCCAGTAAAAGAGGATAAGAAGGTTAAAAGAGAAAAAAGAGACAGAAAGACAGAAGATCTCCAGATAGATATGCAGAGAGCTACCAGCTGCTAGGCTTCCAGTGTGGCTGAGACACAGACCCAGGAGATTTCAGGATTCAGACCAGGGCTTGACGTCATGCCCGATTTTTTAAATCCCTAGCGTTTTCTAAGCTCTCCTCTTTTCAGGGACATCTGCTTTCTTACCACGCACTGCTGTGTTTCATTGCCTTTGTGTGGGATTGATTGACGGCTCAGCCAATCAGAGCTGGGTGGGCGCTGCCCCTGCTGTGTGCTTGATTGACGGCTCAGCCAATCAGAGCTGGCTGGGCGGTGACCCTGCTGTGTGATTGATTGACGGCTCAGCCAATCAGAGCTGGCTGGGCGGTGACCCTGCTGTGTGATTGATTGACGGCTCAACCAATCAGAGCTGGCTGGGCGCTGCCCCTGCTGTGTGATTGATTGACGGCTCAGCCAATCAGAGCTGGCTGGGCGCTGCCCCTGCTGTGTGATTGATTGACGGCTCAGGCAGTCACAGCTGGGTTTGCTCTGCCCCTGCTGTGTGATTGGCAGATCTGTCAGGCCATGGCTGGGGACGGGGTTCTGTCCCACCTCATTCCAAGGTCTGTCCCAGCCCCGGCCCCACTCGGCCATTCCGAGCATCCCGACGGGTCTGGGGACATTGATGTCATCCAGCCTCTGACAGCGACCATGGGGACACTGCGGAACCTCATGGAACCAAAGAGACCATTTTGACACTCTGGTGCCTCATGCAATCAGGGGCACCTTTGTGAGACTCGGGACCCCAATGGAACCAAGGGTCAGTGATGAAGCTGTGCGGCCCAGAGAACCAAGGAGCCTTTGTTACACAGCAGGGCCACATGGAGCCCAGGGGCCGTGGTGACTCTGCAGGACCTTAGGGAAGCAAGGGGCCATTGTTTACACTACAGAAGCAGGGAGAATATTGTGACAAGGAGAATATCGGGACACTACAGGGACTCCTGGAATCAAGGAGAACATTGTGACACTGTGAGGCCCCATGGAACCAAGGCAACATGGAACAGGTCTGGCTGGCTGGGCCTCCCGGGGGCCACCTGGCAAGACTGGCTGATCCTGGAATGTTGAGGACTGCCTCTCATCAGCTCCTGGAGCACTAAGGCTCTGTGCTTTCCTTCCTATGGAAAAGTACCAGCCCCTTTTGCAGGTTCCCACGGCTGAAACTGATATTCCCCCTGAAAAAGCACTACATACAAGGCTTGCTCCCAGCCAAAATCTGCTAGGAGTAACAGCTCTGGGTGGCCACCGTTTCCTGAGGGCTGCCTCTCATCTACCACTCTAAGGGTCGGTGTGAAGTTTCCCTCATTTTTGCCTCATGACCCTCTCAAGAAGACCTCAAGGACCCCCGCCCAGGTTGACTCTGGACAATGGTTTACTGGCCTGCTTGAGGTGGGTGCTTGCCAAGGGACTCTTTGCAGGTGTGTTGTGCTCACTGGACTGTGCTGTCATGGTACCAGCTGAAGCCTGCATGTACTGCACGACCGCACCTGTCTCTTGGAGCACCACACAATGCTCCATAAATCTCCCCGCCTCTTGGCCACAAGCCACTCGCTTTGGAAAAGGACTATAAAAGAGCGATCCTCTGGAGAAGACCCTGAGTACTCCCCACGGATGACCACCCTTCCATTGGCTGGCCCACCATGACCTTGGTCTCGTCTGTTGGTAGCTACTTCCCCCTTCCCCTCCTTTTCTCTCTCTATACTCCGTTTCCTATATCTCTCCCCTCTAGCGCAACTGAATTGTTTGGCATTCAATAAAAATGCATTGCTGTTGTTGAATAAACTGATTTGTCCCCCGCTATTTACCTGTTTGCACCTCTGAGATCGAACAATCCTCGGCCTGTGTTGGCAGATGGTGACACACCCCCACCCCCCCACCCCCCATCCCCCATGCCCCTGCTTCTCCCAGTTGATTGCTGATCGTGGTGTGACATGGAATGGAACATCCCTTGGGCCAGTCCAGCCCAGCTGTCCCATCCCTGTTCCCTCAGGAACACTTGCCCATCCCAAGTCCATGGGTTGGAGGGGCTTGCAGACACGCCTCGTGGGGCGAGCACTGTGACAAGGACAGGAGAACAGAACAACATTTACACTTACCAAGGGCAGAGAACAGAAGAGCACAGTCTTGGAGAAACGCACAAAGGATGTAGCCGAGGCAAACGGAGCGTGCACAAAACGCAAGGAGAATGTCAGCTCAGCTCTGCAAGGCTGACAAAAGCAGAAGTTATACACAACAATAATATTGCCCTTCCTCAAAAGCGGGGATCAAAGAGCAGTCACCTAAAAAGGACAGTGCATGTTGAAGACACACTCCAAAGAACCATAGAAGGACTTGTGAGAAGGGGTGCAATTATGGCAAATAAATTCCAGGTGGGGTTAACTAATGAATACATCATCAGTGTGAGTGATAAAAGCTCCGATTGCCTGGTGGCCAGTGCACTCGAGTAGATGAAGGATTGCCCAAGTGACCACCATGGTGTAATAAAGAATACCTGCTCTCAAATCCTCAAAACTGTGTTCAAAAGTTGCTATCCAGCAGATTTCAGTATCAGTGGTGTCCCTGACTCCATTATGCCCCTTGCACACTTTCACGAGGGCCCCTTGGTTCCACGAGGCCCTGCTGGATAACAGTGGACCCTTGGTTCCATTTGGGTCTGTACTGTCAAAATGGCCTCCTTAGTTCTGCACTGCCACAATGCTCTCTCCTTGGTGCCACGAGGCCTTGGTGTGTCACAACAGCCTCTCGGTTCCATGAACTGCCATAGTGTCAGCACGGTCTCTTGCATCTGCAGTATCACGATGGACAATTGGTTACAAGCAGCCCCGCTGTGTCACAACGACTACTTGGTTCATGAGGCCCCACAGTGTCACCATGGCCCCTTGGTTCCCCGAGGCCTCGCTGTAGAACAATGGCCTCTCAGTTCCAGGAGGTTTTGTACTGTCAACAGTGCTCTCCTTGGTTCTACAGTGGCTGCTTGCTTCCATAATTCTTCCTCAGTGTCACAGTGGTCTCCTTGGTTCCATGAGGCTCTGCAATGTCCCAATATCCCATCGTTTCCATGAGCTTCTGTCCCATCAACCATGTCCTTTGCTCCAGTGAGGCCCCGCAACGGCACACCGGACCCTTGGCTCCATGAGGTTCCATAGTGTAACATGGGTGCCTTGATTCCAAGAGGTTCTGCTGGGTCACACTGGACCCTTGGTTCCATGAGGTTCCGTGGTATCGCCATGGTTTCCCTGGATCCGCAGTAGCGCTACGGACCATAGGTTTCATGCAGCTTTGCTGTGCTACAGTGGCTCCTTGGTTCCATCAAGTGCCACTGTGTAACAAGGGAATCTTGGTCCCATGAGGTTCTGGACTGTCACAATGGTGTCCTTGGTTCTGGACTCTAACAACGGACCCTTGGTTCCACGAGGTTCCATTACGTCACAATGCTCTCCTTGGTTCCACAAGGCCTTGCTTTGTCACAATGGACCCTTGGTTCCATGAGCTTCCGTAGTGTAACCATGGTCTCCTGGGATCTGCATTGTCACAATGGACAATTGGTTGCATGGGAGCCTGCTGTGTCACAAGAGAGCCTTAGCTCCATGAGGTTCTGGACTGTCACAGTGGTCTCCCTGCTTCAACGAGGCCCTGGAGTGTCTCGAGGGCTGCTTGGTTCTGTGAGCTTCCACAACGTCCCAATGGTCTCCTTGTTTCTGCAGTGTCATAGTGGACTCTTGGTTCCATGAGGTTCCTAAATGTCACAGGTCTCCTTGGTTCCATGTGGCCCTGCTGTGTCACCACAGCCCCTTGGTTCCAGGAGTTTCTGGGCTGTCAACAGTGGTTCCTTTGTTCCAATCAGGCACCGCTGTGTCACACTGCACCCTGGCTTCCACGAAGTTCTTCAGTGTCACAGTGGCCCCTTGGATCCATGCGGTCCCATAGTGTCACCATGGTCTCCTTGGACCTGCATTGTCATCAGGGACCATTGGTTCCATGTGGCCTGGCTGTGTCACAGTGATGTGGATTCCGTAATTGCCTTCAGTGTCACAATGGAGCCTTGTTTCTGTGAGGCTCTGAACTGTCACAACTGTCTCCTTGGTTCCATCAGCCCCCGCTGTGTCACAAGGGTCCCCTTGGTTCCATGAGCACACCAAAGCTTTGCATAAACATTGAGCAGCACCTGCTTAACACACCTGGGAACATCTGTCTGCATTCAAAAGACAGGTCACAGCTGAGAAAGGCACCAGCAGCTTCCATCTGCAACAGAGATGCAGGGAAAGGACAAGGACAGAGAATTCAGCTGCAAGACTCCGAGAATTCTGCATCCAGACATCATTTCTGGTCCCACTGTCCCTAGTAGAAAGGTGTCATCATTCCAGGTTCCAGGCAGCCTGTACTCAGCATGTGCTTCTACAGTGGGGGTTTGTCGTTTAGGAAAACCTGCTCAGGCTTTTCCCTTCTTTCCTCACAAACAGGAATACTTGTCCTGGGCCTGGATGCAGGCAGAGCCCTGAGGAGAGCACGTGGGACATGGTGCAGTGGGCAGGGACAGCCAGCTGCAGAGTTCAGGGGGAAGGGCTTCTGGTGCAGGGCCAGGCATGTCAGTCCCAGCTGGGCCATGTCAGACATGTCCCCAGGCTGGGCTTGGGGAGCAGCTTGTCCAAACAGGGTCAGCCTGGCAAGGGGCTCATTCTTCAGTGGGCCCACACCTCCTAAGGAGACATTCAGCATCAAGATCACCTGGGGAATGCCTAAGTTGCTTCTTCTTTGAACTGAAAAAGAAAAATTACTCCCTTTTATAAAACTGAAAATCATGAGCTGTACCTTGAAATCTTCCTCCTTAAGAGAACTCCAAAGTGACTCCAAGCAGCTGCACAAGGCCTGGAGACTGGAAGACATTGGAAAGAAGACAAAGAGCTCCTGAGGGTTTTCTGTATTTTAATGATCCCCAACGGTGGATTTGGGGCTGAGTCCAGGAGCCCCAGGCACTGAGAGAAGGTTGAAGAAGCTGCTCAAGGAGTCAGAAGCAAAACTCCAAGTCCCTTGGAGCATCACTGGCCCCACTGAGGGCAGGGACTGCCAAAGGCTCCCCAGGGAGTGGTGAGAGCAGATCCTTGAGGCCAGGATTGCAGGAGCCCGAGGCTGTGAGCAGGGAACTGCAATGCTGAGCAAGGCCTGGGCTGGTTGGAGGAAGCAGAAAGGCCAAGGCCTGAGCCCAGGCCTGGGCCAGCAGGGCCTGTCCCTCACAGGTGGCTCGGGGCTGTTCCTGGAGCACTGGGATGGGAGAGGCAGCAAGGACAAATGTCATCAAGCTGTGTGACACTCCAGATGCTCATGGAACCAAGGGCCAGTGTGACACAGCGGGGCCTCATGGAAACAAGAGGCCGTGCTGAGCCTGCGCGCCTGTAACACCCCAGAACACTGAAATGCTGAGGGTGAGCAAAGGCTCCTTTACTCGAGTTTGGTGCAGAGTAGAAACCCCAGCCAGATATTCTCAAGAGGTCAAAACGACACAAAAGTGTACTGGAAAAATACAGAAAACCGAGCTCCTTTGGCAAATGATTTCATACAACATCCAATTCAACGTGCATCACTTAGCGTAGCAGGAACATCATTAACTCGGCCCATGTAAGATGGAAACCTTTAGGCATAAAAATGTTAAACTACCCAAAAACATTCCAGTAAAAGAGGATAAGAAGGTTAAAAGAGAAAAAAGAGACAGAAAGACAGAAGATCTCCAGATAGATATGCAGAGAGCTACCAGCTGCTAGGCTTCCAGTGTGGCTGAGACACAGACCCAGGAGATTTCAGGATTCAGACCAGGGCTTGACGTCATGCCCGATTTTTTAAATCCCTAGCGTTTTCTAAGCTCTCCTCTTTTCAGGGACATCTGCTTTCTTACCACGCACTGCTGTGTTTCATTGCCTTTGTGTGGGATTGATTGACGGCTCAGCCAATCAGAGCTGGGTGGGCGCTGCCCCTGCTGTGTGCTTGATTGACGGCTCAGCCAATCAGAGCTGGCTGGGCGGTGACCCTGCTGTGTGATTGATTGACGGCTCAACCAATCAGAGCTGGCTGGGCGCTGCCCCTGCTGTGTGATTGATTGACGGCTCAGCCAATCAGAGCTGGCTGGGCGCTGCCCCTGCTGTGTGATTGATTGACGGCTCAGGCAGTCACAGCTGGGTTTGCTCTGCCCCTGCTGTGTGATTGGCAGATCTGCCAGGCCATGGCTGGGGACGGGGTTCTGTCCCACCTCATTCCAAGGTCTGTCCCAGCCCCGGCCCCACTCGGGCATTCCGAGCATCCCGACGGGTCTGGGGACATTGATGTCATCCAGCCTCTGACAGCGACCATGGGGACACTGCGGAACCTCATGGAACCAAAGAGACCATTTTGACACTCTGGTGCCTCATGCAATCAGGGGCACCTTTGTGAGACTCGGGACCCCAATGGAACCAAGGGTCAGTGATGAAGCTGTGCGGCCCAGAGAACCAAGGAGCCTTTGTTACACAGCAGGGCCACATGGAGCCCAGGGGCCGTGGTGACTCTGCAGGACCTTAGGGAAGCAAGGGGCCATTGTTTACACTACAGAAGCAGGGAGAATATTGTGACAAGGAGAATATCGGGACACTACAGGGACTCCTGGAATCAAGGAGAACATTGTGACACTGTGAGGCCCCATGGAACCAAGGCAACATGGAACAGGTCTGGCTGGCTGGGCCTCCCGGGGGCCACCTGGCAAGACTGGCTGATCCTGGAATGTTGAGGACTGCCTCTCATCAGCTCCTGGAGCACTAAGGCTCTGTGCTTTCCTTCCTATGGAAAAGTACCAGCCCCTTTTGCAGGTTCCCACGGCTGAAACTGATATTCCCCCTGAAAAAGCACTACATACAAGGCTTGCTCCCAGCCAAAATCTGCTAGGAGTAACAGCTCTGGGTGGCCACCGTTTCCTGAGGGCTGCCTCTCATCTACCACTCTAAGGGTCGGTGTGAAGTTTCCCTCATTTTTGCCTCATGACCCTCTCAAGAAGACCTCAAGGACCCCCGCCCAGGTTGACTCTGGACAATGGTTTACTGGCCTGCTTGAGGTGGGTGCTTGCCAAGGGACTCTTTGCAGGTGTGTTGTGCTCACTGGACTGTGCTGTCATGGTACCAGCTGAAGCCTGCATGTACTGCACGACCGCACCTGTCTCTTGGAGCACCACACAATGCTCCATAAATCTCCCCGCCTCTTGGCCACAAGCCACTCGCTTTGGAAAAGGACTATAAAAGAGCGATCCTCTGGAGAAGACCCTGAGTACTCCCCACGGATGACCACCCTTCCATTGGCTGGCCCACCATGACCTTGGTCTCGTCTGTTGGTAGCTACTTCCCCCTTCCCCTCCTTTTCTCTCTCTATACTCCGTTTCCTATATCTCTCCCCTCTAGCGCAACTGAATTGTTTGGCATTCAATAAAAATGCATTGCTGTTGTTGAATAAACTGATTTGTCCCCCGCTATTTACCTGTTTGCACCTCTGAGATCGAACAATCCTCGGCCTGTGTTGGCAGATGGTGACACACCCCCACCCCCCCACCCCCCATCCCCCATGCCCCTGCTTCTCCCAGTTGATTGCTGATCGTGGTGTGACATGGAATGGAACATCCCTTGGGCCAGTCCAGCCCAGCTGTCCCATCCCTGTTCCCTCAGGAACACTTGCCCATCCCAAGTCCATGGGTTGGAGGGGCTTGCAGACACGCCTCGTGGGGCGAGCACTGTGACAAGGACAGGAGAACAGAACAACATTTACACTTACCAAGGGCAGAGAACAGAAGAGCACAGTCTTGGAGAAACGCACAAAGGATGTAGCCGAGGCAAACGGAGCGTGCACAAAACGCAAGGAGAATGTCAGCTCAGCTCTGCAAGGCTGACAAAAGCAGAAGTTATACACAACAATAATATTGCCCTTCCTCAAAAGCGGGGATCAAAGAGCAGTCACCTAAAAAGGACAGTGCATGTTGAAGACACACTCCAAAGAACCATAGAAGGACTTGTGAGAAGGGGTGCAATTATGGCAAATAAATTCCAGGTGGGGTTAACTAATGAATACATCATCAGTGTGAGTGATAAAAGCTCCGATTGCCTGGTGGCCAGTGCACTCGAGTAGATGAAGGATTGCCCAAGTGACCACCATGGTGTAATAAAGAATACCTGCTCTCAAATCCTCAAAACTGTGTTCAAAAGTTGCTATCCAGCAGATTTCAGTATCAGTGGTGTCCCTGACTCCATTATGCCCCTTGCACACTTTCACGAGGGCCCCTTGGTTCCACGAGGCCCTGCTGGATAACAGTGGACCCTTGGTTCCATTTGGGTCTGTACTGTCAAAATGGCCTCCTTAGTTCTGCACTGCCACAATGCTCTCTCCTTGGTGCCACGAGGCCTTGGTGTGTCACAACAGCCTCTCGGTTCCATGAACTGCCATAGTGTCAGCACGGTCTCTTGCATCTGCAGTATCACGATGGACAATTGGTTACAAGCAGCCCCGCTGTGTCACAACGACTACTTGGTTCATGAGGCCCCACAGTGTCACCATGGCCCCTTGGTTCCCCGAGGCCTCGCTGTAGAACAATGGCCTCTCAGTTCCAGGAGGTTTTGTACTGTCAACAGTGCTCTCCTTGGTTCTACAGTGGCTGCTTGCTTCCATAATTCTTCCTCAGTGTCACAGTGGTCTCCTTGGTTCCATGAGGCTCTGCAATGTCCCAATATCCCATCGTTTCCATGAGCTTCTGTCCCATCAACCATGTCCTTTGCTCCAGTGAGGCCCCGCAACGGCACACCGGACCCTTGGCTCCATGAGGTTCCATAGTGTAACATGGGTGCCTTGATTCCAAGAGGTTCTGCTGGGTCACACTGGACCCTTGGTTCCATGAGGTTCCGTGGTATCGCCATGGTTTCCCTGGATCCGCAGTAGCGCTACGGACCATAGGTTTCATGCAGCTTTGCTGTGCTACAGTGGCTCCTTGGTTCCATCAAGTGCCACTGTGTAACAAGGGAATCTTGGTCCCATGAGGTTCTGGACTGTCACAATGCTGTCCTTGGTTCTGGACTCTAACAACGGACCCTTGGTTCCACGAGGTTCCATTACGTCACAATGCTCTCCTTGGTTCCACAAGGCCTTGCTTTGTCACAATGGACCCTTGGTTCCATGAGCTTCCGTAGTGTAACCATGGTCTCCTGGGATCTGCATTGTCACAATGGACAATTGGTTGCATGGGAGCCTGCTGTGTCACAAGAGAGCCTTAGCTCCATGAGGTTCTGGACTGTCACAGTGGTCTCCCTGCTTCAACGAGGCCCTGGAGTGTCTCGAGGGCTGCTTGGTTCTGTGAGCTTCCACAACGTCCCAATGGTCTCCTTGTTTCTGCAGTGTCATAGTGGACTCTTGGTTCCATTAGGTTCCTAAATGTCACAGGTCTCCTTGGTTCCATGTGGCCCTGCTGTGTCACCACAGCCCCTTGGTTCCAGGAGTTTCTGGGCTGTCAGCAGTGGTTCCTTTGTTCCAATCAGGCACCGCTGTGTCACACTGCACCCTGGCTTCCACGAAGTTCTTCAGTGTCACAGTGGCCCCTTGGATCCATGCGGTCCCATAGTGTCACCATGGTCTCCTTGGACCTGCATTGTCATCAGGGACCATTGGTTCCATGTGGCCTGGCTGTGTCACAGTGATGTGGATTCCGTAATTGCCTTCAGTGTCACAATGGAGCCTTGTTTCTGTGAGGCTCTCAACTGTCACAACTGTCTCCTTGGTTCCATCAGCCCCCGCTGTGTCACAAGGGTCCCCTTGGTTCCATGAGCACACCAAAGCTTTGCATAAACATTGAGCAGCACCTGCTTAACACACCTGGGAACATCTGTCTGCATTCAAAAGACAGGTCACAGCTGAGAAAGGCACCAGCAGCTTCCATCTGCAACAGAGATGCAGGGAAAGGACAAGGACAGAGAATTCAGCTGCAAGACTCCGAGAATTCTGCATCCAGACATCATTTCTGGTCCCACTGTCCCTAGTAGAAAGGTGTCATCATTCCAGGTTCCAGGCAGCCTGTACTCAGCATGTGCTTCTACAGTGGGGGTTTGTCGTTTAGGAAAACCTGCTCAGGCTTTTCCCTTCTTTCCTCACAAACAGGAATACTTGTCCTGGGCCTGGATGCAGGCAGAGCCCTGAGGAGAGCACGTGGGACATGGTGCAGTGGGCAGGGACAGCCAGCTGCAGAGTTCAGGGGGAAGGGCTTCTGGTGCAGGGCCAGGCATGTCAGTCCCAGCTGGGCCATGTCAGACATGTCCCCAGGCTGGGCTTGGGGAGCAGCTTGTCCAAACAGGGTCAGCCTGCAAGGGGCTCATTCTTCAGTGGGCCCACACCTCCTAAGGAGACATTCAGCATCAAGATCACCTGGGGAATGCCTAAGTTGCTTCTTCTTTGAACTGAAAAAGAAAAATTACTCCCTTTTATAAAACTGAAAATCATGAGCTGTACCTTGAAATCTTCCTCCTTAAGAGAACTCCAAAGTGACTCCAAGCAGCTGCACAAGGCCTGGAGACTGGAAGACATTGGAAAGAAGACAAAGAGCTCCTGAGGGTTTTCTGTATTTTAATGATCCCCAACGGTGGATTTGGGGCTGAGTCCAGGAGCCCCAGGCACTGAGAGAAGGTTGAAGAAGCTGCTCAAGGAGTCAGAAGCAAAACTCCAAGTCCCTTGGAGCATCACTGGCCCCACTGAGGGCAGGGACTGCCAAAGGCTCCCCAGGGAGTGGTGAGAGCAGATCCTTGAGGCCAGGATTGCAGGAGCCCGAGGCTGTGAGCAGGGAACTGCAATGCTGAGCAAGGCCTGGGCTGGTTGGAGGAAGCAGAAAGGCCAAGGCCTGAGCCCAGGCCTGGGCCAGCAGGGCCTGTCCCTCACAGGTGGCTCGGGGCTGTTCCTGGAGCACTGGGATGGGAGAGGCAGCAAGGACAAATGTCATCAAGCTGTGTGACACTCCAGATGCTCATGGAACCAAGGGCCAGTGTGACACAGCGGGGCCTCATGGAAACAAGAGGCCGTGCTGAGCCTGCGCGCCTGTAACACCCCAGAACACTGAAATGCTGAGGGTGAGCAAAGGCTCCTTTACTCGAGTTTGGTGCAGAGTAGAAACCCCAGCCAGATATTCTCAAGAGGTCAAAACGACACAAAAGTGTACTGGAAAAATACAGAAAACCGAGCTCCTTTGGCAAATGATTTCATACAACATCCAATTCAACGTGCATCACTTAGCGTAGCAGGAACATCATTAACTCGGCCCATGTAAGATGGAAACCTTTAGGCATAAAAATGTTAAACTACCCAAAAACATTCCAGTAAAAGAGGATAAGAAGGTTAAAAGAGAAAAAAGAGACAGAAAGACAGAAGATCTCCAGATAGATATGCAGAGAGCTACCAGCTGCTAGGCTTCCAGTGTGGCTGAGACACAGACCCAGGAGATTTCAGGATTCAGACCAGGGCTTGACGTCATGCCCGATTTTTTAAATCCCTAGCGTTTTCTAAGCTCTCCTCTTTTCAGGGACATCTGCTTTCTTACCACGCACTGCTGTGTTTCATTGCCTTTGTGTGGGATTGATTGACGGCTCAGCCAATCAGAGCTGGGTGGGCGCTGCCCCTGCTGTGTGCTTGATTGACGGCTCAGCCAATCAGAGCTGGCTGGGCGGTGACCCTGCTGTGTGATTGATTGACGGCTCAACCAATCAGAGCTGGCTGGGCGCTGCCCCTGCTGTGTGATTGATTGACGGCTCAGCCAATCAGAGCTGGCTGGGCGCTGCCCCTGCTGTGTGATTGATTGACGGCTCAGGCAGTCACAGCTGGGTTTGCTCTGCCCCTGCTGTGTGATTGGCAGATCTGCCAGGCCATGGCTGGGGACGGGGTTCTGTCCCACCTCATTCCAAGGTCTGTCCCAGCCCCGGCCCCACTCGGGCATTCCGAGCATCCCGACGGGTCTGGGGACATTGATGTCATCCAGCCTCTGACAGCGACCATGGGGACACTGCGGAACCTCATGGAACCAAAGAGACCATTTTGACACTCTGGTGCCTCATGCAATCAGGGGCACCTTTGTGAGACTCGGGACCCCAATGGAACCAAGGGTCAGTGATGAAGCTGTGCGGCCCAGAGAACCAAGGAGCCTTTGTTACACAGCAGGGCCACATGGAGCCCAGGGGCCGTGGTGACTCTGCAGGACCTTAGGGAAGCAAGGGGCCATTGTTTACACTACAGAAGCAGGGAGAATATTGTGACAAGGAGAATATCGGGACACTACAGGGACTCCTGGAATCAAGGAGAACATTGTGACACTGTGAGGCCCCATGGAACCAAGGCAACATGGAACAGGTCTGGCTGGCTGGGCCTCCCGGGGGCCACCTGGCAAGACTGGCTGATCCTGGAATGTTGAGGACTGCCTCTCATCAGCTCCTGGAGCACTAAGGCTCTGTGCTTTCCTTCCTATGGAAAAGTACCAGCCCCTTTTGCAGGTTCCCACGGCTGAAACTGATATTCCCCCTGAAAAAGCACTACATACAAGGCTTGCTCCCAGCCAAAATCTGCTAGGAGTAACAGCTCTGGGTGGCCACCGTTTCCTGAGGGCTGCCTCTCATCTACCACTCTAAGGGTCGGTGTGAAGTTTCCCTCATTTTTGCCTCATGACCCTCTCAAGAAGACCTCAAGGACCCCCGCCCAGGTTGACTCTGGACAATGGTTTTCTGGCCTGCTTGAGGTGGGTGCTTGCCAAGGGACTCTTTGCAGGTGTGTTGTGCTCACTGGACTGTGCTGTCATGGTACCAGCTGAAGCCTGCATGTACTGCACGACCGCACCTGTCTCTTGGAGCACCACACAATGCTCCATAAATCTCCCCGCCTCTTGGCCACAAGCCACTCGCTTTGGAAAAGGACTATAAAAGAGCGATCCTCTGGAGAAGACCCTGAGTACTCCCCACGGATGACCACCCTTCCATTGGCTGGCCCACCATGACCTTGGTCTCGTCTGTTGGTAGCTACTTCCCCCTTCCCCTCCTTTTCTCTCTCTATACTCCGTTTCCTATATCTCTCCCCTCTAGCGCAACTGAATTGTTTGGCATTCAATAAAAATGCATTGCTGTTGTTGAATAAACTGATTTGTCCCCCGCTATTTACCTGTTTGCACCTCTGAGATCGAACAATCCTCGGCCTGTGTTGGCAGATGGTGACACACCCCCACCCCCCCCCCCCCCATCCCCCATGCCCCTGCTTCTCCCAGTTGATTGCTGATCGTGGTGTGACATGGAATGGAACATCCCTTGGGCCAGTCCAGCCCAGCTGTCCCATCCCTGTTCCCTCAGGAACACTTGCCCATCCCAAGTCCATGGGTTGGAGGGGCTTGCAGACACGCCTCGTGGGGCGAGCACTGTGACAAGGACAGGAGAACAGAACAACATTTACACTTACCAAGGGCAGAGAACAGAAGAGCACAGTCTTGGAGAAACGCACAAAGGATGTAGCCGAGGCAAACGGAGCGTGCACAAAACGCAAGGAGAATGTCAGCTCAGCTCTGCAAGGCTGACAAAAGCAGAAGTTATACACAACAATAATATTGCCCTTCCTCAAAAGCGGGGATCAAAGAGCAGTCACCTAAAAAGGACAGTGCATGTTGAAGACACACTCCAAAGAACCATAGAAGGACTTGTGAGAAGGGGTGCAATTATGGCAAATAAATTCCAGGTGGGGTTAACTAATGAATACATCATCAGTGTGAGTGATAAAAGCTCCGATTGCCTGGTGGCCAGTGCACTCGAGTAGATGAAGGATTGCCCAAGTGACCACCATGGTGTAATAAAGAATACCTGCTCTCAAATCCTCAAAACTGTGTTCAAAAGTTGCTATCCAGCAGATTTCAGTATCAGTGGTGTCCCTGACTCCATTATGCCCCTTGCACACTTTCACGAGGGCCCCTTGGTTCCACGAGGCCCTGCTGGATAACAGTGGACCCTTGGTTCCATTTGGGTCTGTACTGTCAAAATGGCCTCCTTAGTTCTGCACTGCCACAATGCTCTCTCCTTGGTGCCACGAGGCCTTGGTGTGTCACAACAGCCTCTCGGTTCCATGAACTGCCATAGTGTCAGCACGGTCTCTTGCATCTGCAGTATCACGATGGACAATTGGTTACAAGCAGCCCCGCTGTGTCACAACGACTACTTGGTTCATGAGGCCCCACAGTGTCACCATGGCCCCTTGGTTCCCCGAGGCCTCGCTGTAGAACAATGGCCTCTCAGTTCCAGGAGGTTTTGTACTGTCAACAGTGCTCTCCTTGGTTCTACAGTGGCTGCTTGCTTCCATAATTCTTCCTCAGTGTCACAGTGGTCTCCTTGGTTCCATGAGGCTCTGCAATGTCCCAATATCCCATCGTTTCCATGAGCTTCTGTCCCATCAACCATGTCCTTTGCTCCAGTGAGGCCCCGCAACGGCACACCGGACCCTTGGCTCCATGAGGTTCCATAGTGTAACATGGGTGCCTTGATTCCAAGGGGTTCTGCTGGGTCACACTGGACCCTTGGTTCCATGAGGTTCCGTGGTATCGCCATGGTTTCCCTGGATCCGCAGTATCGCTACGGACCATAGGTTTCATGCAGCTTTGCTGTGCTACAGTGGCTCCTTGGTTCCATCAAGTGCCACTGTGTAACAAGGGAATCTTGGTCCCATGAGGTTCTGGACTGTCACAATGGTGTCCTTGGTTCTGGACTCTAACAACGGACCCTTGGTTCCACGAGGTTCCATTACGTCACAATGCTCTCCTTGGTTCCACAAGGCCTTGCTTTGTCACAATGGACCCTTGGTTCCATGAGCTTCCGTAGTGTAACCATGGTCTCCTGGGATCTGCATTGTCACAATGGACAATTGGTTGCATGGGAGCCTGCTGTGTCACAAGAGAGCCTTAGCTCCATGAGGTTCTGGACTGTCACAGTGGTCTCCCTGCTTCAACGAGGCCCTGGAGTGTCTCGAGGGCTGCTTGGTTCTGTGAGCTTCCACAACGTCCCAATGGTCTCCTTGTTTCTGCAGTGTCATAGTGGACTCTTGGTTCCATTAGGTTCCTAAATGTCACAGGTCTCCTTGGTTCCATGTGGCCCTGCTGTGTCACCACAGCCCCTTGGTTCCAGGAGTTTCTGGGCTGTCAACAGTGGTTCCTTTGTTCCAATCAGGCACCGCTGTGTCACACTGCACCCTGGCTTCCATGAAGTTCTTCAGTGTCACAGTGGCCCCTTGGATCCATGCGGTCCCATAGTGTCACCATGGTCTTCTTGGACCTGCATTGTCATCAGGGACCATTGGTTCCATGTGGCCTGGCTGTGTCACAGTGATGTGGATTCCGTAATTGCCTTCAGTGTCACAATGGAGCCTTGTTTCTGTGAGGCTCTGAACTGTCACAACTGTCTCCTTGGTTCCATCAGCCCCCGCTGTGTCACAAGGGTCCCCTTGGTTCCATGAGCACACCAAAGCTTTGCATAAACATTGAGCAGCACCTGCTTAACACACCTGGGAACATCTGTCTGCATTCAAAAGACAGGTCACAGCTGAGAAAGGCACCAGCAGCTTCCATCTGCAACAGAGATGCAGGGAAAGGACAAGGACAGAGAATTCAGCTGCAAGACTCCGAGAATTCTGCATCCAGACATCATTTCTGGTCCCACTGTCCCTAGTAGAAAGGTGTCATCATTCCAGGTTCCAGGCAGCCTGTACTCAGCATGTGCTTCTACAGTGGGGGTTTGTCGTTTAGGAAAACCTGCTCAGGCTTTTCCCTTCTTTCCTCACAAACAGGAATACTTGTCCTGGGCCTGGATGCAGGCAGAGCCCTGAGGAGAGCACGTGGGACATGGTGCAGTGGGCAGGGACAGCCAGCTGCAGAGTTCAGGGGGAAGGGCTTCTGGTGCAGGGCCAGGCATGTCAGTCCCAGCTGGGCCATGTCAGACATGTCCCCAGGCTGGGCTTGGGGAGCAGCTTGTCCAAACAGGGTCAGCCTGGCAAGGGGCTCATTCTTCAGTGGGCCCACACCTCCTAAGGAGACATTCAGCATCAAGATCACCTGGGGAATGCCTAAGTTGCTTCTTCTTTGAACTGAAAAAGAAAAATTACTCCCTTTTATAAAACTGAAAATCATGAGCTGTACCTTGAAATCTTCCTCCTTAAGAGAACTCCAAAGTGACTCCAAGCAGCTGCACAAGGCCTGGAGACTGGAAGACATTGGAAAGAAGACAAAGAGCTCCTGAGGGTTTTCTGTATTTTAATGATCCCCAACGGTGGATTTGGGGCTGAGTCCAGGAGCCCCAGGCACTGAGAGAAGGTTGAAGAAGCTGCTCAAGGAGTCAGAAGCAAAACTCCAAGTCCCTTGGAGCATCACTGGCCCCACTGAGGGCAGGGACTGCCAAAGGCTCCCCAGGGAGTGGTGAGAGCAGATCCTTGAGGCCAGGATTGCAGGAGCCCGAGGCTGTGAGCAGGGAACTGCAATGCTGAGCAAGGCCTGGGCTGGTTGGAGGAAGCAGAAAGGCCAAGGCCTGAGCCCAGGCCTGGGCCAGCAGGGCCTGTCCCTCACAGGTGGCTCGGGGCTGTTCCTGGAGCACTGGGATGGGAGAGGCAGCAAGGACAAATGTCATCAAGCTGTGTGACACTCCAGATGCTCATGGAACCAAGGGCCAGTGTGACACAGCGGGGCCTCATGGAAACAAGAGGCCGTGCTGAGCCTGCGCGCCTGTAACACCCCAGAACACTGAAATGCTGAGGGTGAGCAAAGGCTCCTTTACTCGAGTTTGGTGCAGAGTAGAAACCCCAGCCAGATATTCTCAAGAGGTCAAAACGACACAAAAGTGTACTGGAAAAATACAGAAAACCGAGCTCCTTTGGCAAATGATTTCATACAACATCCAATTCAACGTGCATCACTTAGCGTAGCAGGAACATCATTAACTCGGCCCATGTAAGATGGAAACCTTTAGGCATAAAAATGTTAAACTACCCAAAAACATTCCAGTAAAAGAGGATAAGAAGGTTAAAAGAGAAAAAAGAGACAGAAAGACAGAAGATCTCCAGATAGATATGCAGAGAGCTACCAGCTGCTAGGCTTCCAGTGTGGCTGAGACACAGACCCAGGAGATTTCAGGATTCAGACCAGGGCTTGACGTCATGCCCGATTTTTTAAATCCCTAGCGTTTTCTAAGCTCTCCTCTTTTCAGGGACATCTGCTTTCTTACCACGCACTGCTGTGTTTCATTGCCTTTGTGTGGGATTGATTGACGGCTCAGCCAATCAGAGCTGGGTGGGCGCTGCCCCTGCTGTGTGCTTGATTGACGGCTCAGCCAATCAGAGCTGGCTGGGCGGTGACCCTGCTGTGTGATTGATTGACGGCTCAACCAATCAGAGCTGGCTGGGCGCTGCCCCTGCTGTGTGATTGATTGACGGCTCAGCCAATCAGAGCTGGCTGGGCGCTGCCCCTGCTGTGTGATTGATTGACGGCTCAGGCAGTCACAGCTGGGTTTGCTCTGCCCCTGCTGTGTGATTGGCAGATCTGCCAGGCCATGGCTGGGGACGGGGTTCTGTCCCACCTCATTCCAAGGTCTGTCCCAGCCCCGGCCCCACTCGGGCATTCCGAGCATCCCGACGGGTCTGGGGACATTGATGTCATCCAGCCTCTGACAGCGACCATGGGGACACTGCGGAACCTCATGGAACCAAAGAGACCATTTTGACACTCTGGTGCCTCATGCAATCAGGGGCACCTTTGTGAGACTCAGGACCCCAATGGAACCAAGGGTCAGTGATGAAGCTGTGCGGCCCAGAGAACCAAGGAGCCTTTGTTACACAGCAGGGCCACATGGAGCCCAGGGGCCGTGGTGACTCTGCAGGACCTTAGGGAAGCAAGGGGCCATTGTTTACACTACAGAAGCAGGGAGAATATTGTGACAAGGAGAATATCGGGACACTACAGGGACTCCTGGAATCAAGGAGAACATTGTGACACTGTGAGGCCCCATGGAACCAAGGCAACATGGAACAGGTCTGGCTGGCTGGGCCTCCCCGGGGGCCACCTGGCAAGACTGGCTGATCCTGGAATGTTGAGGACTGCCTCTCATCAGCTCCTGGAGCACTAAGGCTCTGTGCTTTCCTTCCTATGGAAAAGTACCAGCCCCTTTTGCAGGTTCCCACGGCTGAAACTGATATTCCCCCTGAAAAAGCACTACATACAAGGCTTGCTCCCAGCCAAAATCTGCTAGGAGTAACAGCTCTGGGTGGCCACCGTTTCCTGAGGGCTGCCTCTCATCTACCACTCTAAGGGTCGGTGTGAAGTTTCCCTCATTTTTGCCTCATGACCCTCTCAAGAAGACCTCAAGGACCCCCGCCCAGGTTGACTCTGGACAATGGTTTTCTGGCCTGCTTGAGGTGGGTGCTTGCCAAGGGACTCTTTGCAGGTGTGTTGTGCTCACTGGACTGTGCTGTCATGGTACCAGCTGAAGCCTGCATGTACTGCACGACCGCACCTGTCTCTTGGAGCACCACACAATGCTCCATAAATCTCCCCGCCTCTTGGCCACAAGCCACTCGCTTTGGAAAAGGACTACAAAAGAGCGATCCTCTGGAGAAGACCCTGAGTACTCCCCACGGATGACCACCCTTCCATTGGCTGGCCCACCATGACCTTGGTCTCGTCTGTTGGTAGCTACTTCCCCCTTCCCCTCCTTTTCTCTCTCTATACTCCGTTTCCTATATCTCTCCCCTCTAGCGCAACTGAATTGTTTGGCATTCAATAAAAATGCATTGCTGTTGTTGAATAAACTGATTTGTCCCCCGCTATTTACCTGTTTGCACCTCTGAGATCGAACAATCCTCGGCCTGTGTTGGCAGATGGTGACACACCCCCACCCCCTCCCCCCCCATCCCCCATGCCCCTGCTTCTCCCAGTTGATTGCTGATCGTGGTGTGACATGGAATGGAACATCCCTTGGGCCAGTCCAGCCCAGCTGTCCCATCCCTGTTCCCTCAGGAACACTTGCCCATCCCAAGTCCATGGGTTGGAGGGGCTTGCAGACACGCCTCGTGGGGCGAGCACTGTGACAAGGACAGGAGAACAGAACAACATTTACACTTACCAAGGGCAGAGAACAGAAGAGCACAGTCTTGGAGAAACGCACAAAGGATGTAGCCGAGGCAAACGGAGCGTGCACAAAACGCAAGGAGAATGTCAGCTCAGCTCTGCAAGGCTGACAAAAGCAGAAGTTATACACAACAATAATATTGCCCTTCCTCAAAAGCGGGGATCAAAGAGCAGTCACCTAAAAAGGACAGTGCATGTTGAAGACACACTCCAAAGAACCATAGAAGGACTTGTGAGAAGGGGTGCAATTATGGCAAATAAATTCCAGGTGGGGTTAACTAATGAATACATCATCAGTGTGAGTGATAAAAGCTCCGATTGCCTGGTGGCCAGTGCACTCGAGTAGATGAAGGATTGCCCAAGTGTCCTGGTTTCGGCCAAATTTGGGGGAAAACCTCCAGGAGGAGCCCCCAGACAGCAAACCCCACGACTCCTCCCCCCCACCGGGTTCGGGAAGAATTTCCTTGGAGAAGAGTGGGAGAAAAAACCTGTTTATTTAACAAGCAAGACACTCCCCAGCACAGGGAAAAAAAAACAACACCAGCTGACAAAAAACTCTTTCACCGTTCTGAAGGGATGACAAGTTCAGTCTCTCTGGCGAGTGGTCGCGCAGTTATCAGTCTCTGGCGCTGGGGATGACTGCTGCAGGTGACAAAGTGTAGACTCCCGGTGTTTCTTGGGGTTCCCAGGTCCCCGTCCGTTCAGATGGTATCCAGGAGAGGGAGGGGACGGGGTGGAAGAGAAAACAGTCCAGGGAAAAAGTTGGACTGCCTAGCTGAACTAACTAATAAGCAGAAAGCAAGGGCAAAGCGAAGGAAAGAAAAAGGCAGAAGCGAGCAAGCAGGCAAGCAAGCAGGCAAGCAAGCAAGCAAGCAAGCAGGCAAGCAAGCAAGCCGAGCTAAAACCTCTCCTAAACATAGACCATGGGGGAGGTGAGCCGGCTGATAACAAGACAAAACAAAGCTTCACTCTCAGACTCAGTCCTGGAAGCACAGGACATAATACCAAACATAATCAGGACACACGATTGGAGATAGAAACACCATAACATCACCCTAGGACATTCCACCCCTTATCTCCATATCGTGAACATACTAAACAGCATGTAAAAACTTCAGCAAGTAGAAATTTCCATCTTTCACTTATTCGGACACATTTTCTTCCATCTCACTTGCTCAAACCTTCGACACTTACACCTTTCCTTCTATCTCACTTGCTCAGACCTTTGACACTTACATATTTCCTTCTGTCTCATGCTGCCTCACCCCACAATCAGATCTCCCTGAGGCACACATCGTGTTGTTCCATCTCTCTGCATTACCCACCATGTACAACCTGGTCCTTGAGCAAAGACAATCCCACGAATGGGTTTGTCTGTACTCGGGGCAGAATTGATCCAAACTGCCTTCCCTAACAAACCTCTGATATGTGCCACTGGGACTTTGTCTCCATCTACTATATTCAGGGACTCAGACTGGGCAGGGCCCGCTCGGTTGGTGGAACCCCGGGTGTTAACTAACCAAGTGGCCTTTGCTAAATGCTGCTCCCAGTTTTTGAATGATCCCCCACCCAATGCTCTCAAGGTGGTTTTTAACAGTCCATTGTACCTTTCCACCTTCCCTGCAGCTGGTGCATGGTAGGGGATATGGTACACCCACTCAATGCCATGTTCCCTAGCCCAAGTGTTGATAAGGCTATTCTTGAAATGAGTCCCATTGTCTGACTCAATCCTCTCAGGGGTGCCATGCCTCCAAAGGACCTGCTTTTCCAGGCCCAGGATGGTGTTACGGGCTGTAGCGTGAGACACAGGGTAGGTCTCCAACCATCCAGTGGTGGCTTCCACCATGGTCAGTACATAGCGCTTGCCTTGGCGTGTCTGGGGCAGTGTGATGTAGTCAATCTGCCAGGCCTCTCCATACTTGTACTTGGACCACCGCCCCCCATACCAGAGGGGCTTCACCCGCTTGGCTTGCTTGATGGCAGCGCACGTCTCACAGTCATGGATAACTTGAGAAATACTGTCCATGGTTAGATCCACCCCTCGGTCTCGTGCCACATATAAATGGGCCTGAGGCATCATGGGCCCATCGAGCCAGGAACAACTCTCCCTTGTGTTCCCAATCAAGGTCTATCTTCGACACCCCTATCTTTGCAGCCTGATCTACCTGCTGATTGTTTTTCTGCTCTTCATTAGCCCTACTTCTGGGAACATGGGCATCTACATGGCGAACCTTCACAGGTAATTTCTCTAACCGGGTAGCGATATCTTTCCACTCTTCGGCAGCCCAAATTGGTTTTCCTCTACGCTGCCAGTTAGCCTCTTTCCATCTCTCCAACCATCCCCACAGAGCATTGGCTACCATCCATGAATCGGTATAAAGGTAAAGCTTTGGCCACTTCTCTCTTTCAGCAATGTCTAAGGCCAGTTGAACCGCTTTGAGTTCAGCAAGTTGACTGGATCCACCCTCTCCTTCAGTGGCCTCTGCTACCCGTCGCGTGGGGCTCCATACGGCTGCTTTCCACCTCCGATTCATCCCCACAATGCGACAGGAACCGTCGGTGAATAGAGCATAGCGTGTTTCCTCTGCTGGCAGTTGGTTATATGGTGGAGCTTCTTCAGCCCGTGTCACTGGTTCTTGTTCCTCATCTGTGACACCAAAACTTTCACCTTCAGGCCAATTTGTAATTACTTCCAAAATCCCAGGGCGATTCAGTTTTCCAATCCGGGTGCGCTGTGTAATGAGGGCAATCCACTTGCTCCATGTAGCACTGGTGGCATGGTGGGTTGAGGGAACCTTTCCTCTGAACATCCACCCCAGCACTGGTAGTCGGGGTGCCAGAAGGAGTTGTGCTTCTGTGCCAACCACCTCTGAGGCTGCTTGGACCCCTTCGTAGGCAGCCAAGATCTCCTTCTCTGTTGGGGTGTAGTTAGCTTCAGACCCTCTGTAGCTCCGACTCCAAAATCCTAATGGTCGGCCTCGAGTCTCACCAGGCACCTTCTGCCACAGGCTCCAGGACAGACCATGGTTCCCGGCTGCAGAGTAGAGCACGTTCTTCACATCTGGTCCCGTCCTGACTGGGCCAAGGGCTACTGCATGAGCAATTTCCTGCTTTATCTGGGCAAAAGCTTGTTGCTGCTCAGGGCCCCAATGGAAATCGTTCTTCTTGCGGGTGACCAGGTAAAGAGGGCTCACAATCTGACTGTACTCAGGAATGTGCATCCTCCAAAAACCTATGGCGCCTAAGAAAGCTTGTGTCTCCTTCTTGTTGGTTGGTGGGGACATAGCTGTGATTTTGTTGATGACATCAGTAGGAATCTGACGCCGTCCATCTTGCCACTTCACTCCCAGGAACTGGATCTCTCGAGCAGGTCCCTTAACTTTACTCTTCTTGATGGCGAAGCCGGCTTCCAGGAGGATTTGGATGATTCTCTCTCCTTTCTTGAACACTTCTGCTGCTGTGTTCCCCCACACAATGATATCATCAATATATTGTAAATGTTCTGGAGCCTCACCTTTTTCTAGTGTAGTCTGGATCAGTCCATGGCAGATAGTAGGACTGTGCTTCCACCCCTGGGGCAGTCGATTCCAGGTGTACTGCACTCCCCTCCATGTGAAAGCGAACTGAGGCCTGCACTCTGCTGCCAGAGGAATGGAGAAAAATGCATTGGCGATATCGATAGTGGCGTACCACTTTGCTGCCTTGGACTCCAGCTCGTACTGCAGTTCCAGCATGTCTGGCACGGCAGCGCTCAGTGGTGGAGTCACCTCATTCAATGCACGATAGTCTACGGTCAGTCTCCATTCTCCTTAGAATTACCATGGCACTTCTCTTTCAGGTACTTTGCCACCTCAGCTGGGTTCTGAATTTGTTCACATGGAAAATCCCAGGATGTAGGGTCAGAAAATTCCTTTAAGATTTGGCCCATATCCTCCCATTTCCCACACCATTCAGGATTCCTCACGCCTGGCTCTACTCTGGGGTCAGGGGTCTCAGCCCCTCTAGAAATCTCAGCTCTCATTCTAGAGAAACTGCAGACTGTATAGAGAAAGCTTACTATATTAAACACCAGAAAGATGGTCTCTTTAACACTCAGGGGGAACTGAACATTCTCTAATAGGGATGTAACAAATTCAGAGGAGAAGAAGGAGAACAAAGGCTGAAAAGCCTCATCCCCTGCTTCTCCTCTAACAAGCTGAGTACACAACCACAACCAAGAACCATACATTCCTGGAACAGACTCCAGCACCTTTATAAATCTCCTGCAGGCCATTAAAACCAAGCCCAGCCCGATGGATATTTTGGTCAATGCCCCTCTACTACAGAAACTACGCATTAGGGACAATACTGGAGCTATTTCTGGATAAGCAAATAAACCCAGGGACCACAGAGGTATTAAGACCTCAAAAAACCCTAGGGACAAAGAACCCATGCAGGCCTCCACCCCAAAAGACATGAATTCCAACAACATAGCCAATAACTGCTCTATACCAACACAAAAGAATTTGAACCAAATTATTATTATTAGAACAGGGTTTTTTCCCACTTTCTCAAGCCTCGAGTTGGGCGCCAATATATTTGTCCTGGTTTCGGCCAAATTTGGGGGAAAACCTCCAGGAGGAGCCCCCAGACAGCAAACCCCACGACTCCTCCCCCCCCCACCCCACCGGGTTCGGGAAGAATTTCCTTGGAGAAGAGTGGGAGAAAAAACCTGTTTATTTAACAAGCAAGACACTCCCCAGCACAGGGAAAAAAAAACAACACCAGCTGACAAAAAACTCTTTCACCGTTCTGAAGGGATGACAAGTTCAGTCTCTCTGGCGAGTGGTCGCGCAGTTATCAGTCTCTGGCGCTGGGGATGACTGCTGCAGGTGACAAAGTGTAGACTCCCGGTGTTTCTTGGGGTTCCCAGGTCCCCGTCCGTTCAGATGGTATCCAGGAGAGGGAGGGGACGGGGTGGAAAACAGTCCAGGGAAAAAGTTGGACTGCCTAGCTGAACTAACTAATAAGCAGAAAGCAAGGGCAAAGCGAAGGAAAGAAAAAGGCAGAAGCGAGCAAGCAGGCAAGCAAGCAGGCAAGCAAGCAAGCAAGCAAGCAAGCAGGCAAGCAAGCAAGCCGAGCTAAAACCTCTCCTAAACATAGACCATGGGGGAGGTGAGCCGGCTGATAACAAGACAAAACAAAGCTTCACTCTCAGACTCAGTCCTGGAAGCACAGGACATAATACCAAACATAATCAGGACACACGATTGGAGATAGAAACACCATAACATCACCCTAGGACACCAAGTGACCACCATGGTGTAATAAAGAATACCTGCTCTCAAATCCTCAAAACTGTGTTCAAAAGCTGCTATCCAGCAGATTTCAGTATCAGTGGTGTCCCTGACTCCATTATGCCCCTTGCACACTTTCACGAGGGCCCCTTGGTTCCACGAGGCCCTGCTGGATAACAGTGGACCCTTGGTTCCATTTGGGTCTGTACTGTCAAAATGGCCTCCTTAGTTCTGCACTGCCACAATGCTCTCTCCTTGGTGCCACGAGGCCTTGGTGTGTCACAACAGCCTCTCGGTTCCATGAACTGCCATAGTGTCAGCACGGTCTCTTGCATCTGCAGTATCACGATGGACAATTGGTTACAAGCAGCCCCGCTGTGTCACAACGACTACTTGGTTCATGAGGCCCCACAGTGTCACCATGGCCCCTTGGTTCCCCGAGGCCTCGCTGTAGAACAATGGCCTCTCAGTTCCAGGAGGTTTTGTACTGTCAACAGTGCTCTCCTTGGTTCTACAGTGGCTGCTTGCTTCCATAATTCTTCCTCAGTGTCACAGTGGTCTCCTTGGTTCCATGAGGCTCTGCAATGTCCCAATATCCCATCGTTTCCATGAGCTTCTGTCCCATCAACCATGTCCTTTGCTCCAGTGAGGCCCCGCAACGGCACACCGGACCCTTGGCTCCATGAGGTTCCATAGTGTAACATGGGTGCCTTGATTCCAAGGGGTTCTGCTGGGTCACACTGGACCCTTGGTTCCATGAGGTTCCGTGGTATCGCCATGGTTTCCCTGGATCCGCAGTATCGCTACGGACCATAGGTTTCATGCAGCTTTGCTGTGCTACAGTGGCTCCTTGGTTCCATCAAGTGCCACTGTGTAACAAGGGAATCTTGGTCCCATGAGGTTCTGGACTGTCACAATGGTGTCCTTGGTTCTGGACTCTAACAACGGACCCTTGGTTCCACGAGGTTCCATTACGTCACAATGCTCTCCTTGGTTCCACAAGGCCTTGCTTTGTCACAATGGACCCTTGGTTCCATGAGCTTCCGTAGTGTAACCATGGTCTCCTGGGATCTGCATTGTCACAATGGACAATTGGTTGCATGGGAGCCTGCTGTGTCACAAGAGAGCCTTAGCTCCATGAGGTTCTGGACTGTCACAGTGGTCTCCCTGCTTCAACGAGGCCCTGGAGTGTCTCGAGGGCTGCTTGGTTCTGTGAGCTTCCACAACGTCCCAATGGTCTCCTTGTTTCTGCAGTGTCATAGTGGACTCTTGGTTCCATGAGGTTCCTAAATGTCACAGGTCTCCTTGGTTCCATGTGGCCCTGCTGTGTCACCACAGCCCCTTGGTTCCAGGAGTTTCTGGGCTGTCAGCAGTGGTTCCTTTGTTCCAATCAGGCACCGCTGTGTCACACTGCACCCTGGCTTCCATGAAGTTCTTCAGTGTCACAGTGGCCCCTTGGATCCATGCGGTCCCATAGTGTCACCATGGTCTCCTTGGACCTGCATTGTCATCAGGGACCATTGGTTCCATGTGGCCTGGCTGTGTCACAGTGATGTGGATTCCGTAATTGCCTTCAGTGTCACAATGGAGCCTTGTTTCTGTGAGGCTCTGAACTGTCACAACTGTCTCCTTGGTTCCATCAGCCCCCGCTGTGTCACAAGGGTCCCCTTGGTTCCATGAGCACACCAAAGCTTTGCATAAACATTGAGCAGCACCTGCTTAACACACCTGGGAACATCTGTCTGCATTCAAAAGACAGGTCACAGCTGAGAAAGGCACCAGCAGCTTCCATCTGCAACAGAGATGCAGGGAAAGGACAAGGACAGAGAATTCAGCTGCAAGACTCCGAGAATTCTGCATCCAGACATCATTTCTGGTCCCACTGTCCCTAGTAGAAAGGTGTCATCATTCCAGGTTCCAGGCAGCCTGTACTCAGCATGTGCTTCTACAGTGGGGGTTTGTCGTTTAGGAAAACCTGCTCAGGCTTTTCCCTTCTTTCCTCACAAACAGGAATACTTGTCCTGGGCCTGGATGCAGGCACAGCCCTGAGGAGAGCACGTGGGACATGGTGCAGTGGGCAGGGACAGCCAGCTGCAGAGTTCAGGGGGAAGGGCTTCTGGTGCAGGGCCAGGCATGTCAGTCCCAGCTGGGCCATGTCAGACATGTCCCCAGGCTGGGCTTGGGGAGCAGCTTGTCCAAACAGGGTCAGCCTGGCAAGGGGCTCATTCTTCAGTGGGCCCACACCTCCTAAGGAGACATTCAGCATCAAGATCACCTGGGGAATGCCTAAGTTGCTTCTTCTTTGAACTGAAAAAGAAAAATTACTCCCTTTTATAAAACTGAAAATCATGAGCTGTACCTTGAAATCTTCCTCCTTAAGAGAACTCCAAAGTGACTCCAAGCAGCTGCACAAGGCCTGGAGACTGGAAGACATTGGAAAGAAGACAAAGAGCTCCTGAGGGTTTTCTGTATTTTAATGATCCCCAACGGTGGATTTGGGGCTGAGTCCAGGAGCCCCAGGCACTGAGAGAAGGTTGAAGAAGCTGCTCAAGGAGTCAGAAGCAAAACTCCAAGTCCCTTGGAGCATCACTGGCCCCACTGAGGGCAGGGACTGCCAAAGGCTCCCCAGGGAGTGGTGAGAGCAGATCCTTGAGGCCAGGATTGCAGGAGCCCGAGGCTGTGAGCAGGGAACTGCAATGCTGAGCAAGGCCTGGGCTGGTTGGAGGAAGCAGAAAGGCCAAGGCCTGAGCCCAGGCCTGGGCCAGCAGGGCCTGTCCCTCACAGGTGGCTCGGGGCTGTTCCTGGAGCACTGGGATGGGAGAGGCAGCAAGGACAAATGTCATCAAGCTGTGTGACACTCCAGATGCTCATGGAACCAAGGGCCAGTGTGACACAGCGGGGCCTCATGGAAACAAGAGGCCGTGCTGAGCCTGCGCGCCTGTAACACCCCAGAACACTGAAATGCTGAGGGTGAGCAAAGGCTCCTTTACTCGAGTTTGGTGCAGAGTAGAAACCCCAGCCAGATATTCTCAAGAGGTCAAAACGACACAAAAGTGTACTGGAAAAATACAGAAAACCGAGCTCCTTTGGCAAATGATTTCATACAACATCCAATTCAACGTGCATCACTTAGCGTAGCAGGAACATCATTAACTCGGCCCATGTAAGATGGAAACCTTTAGGCATAAAAATGTTAAACTACCCAAAAACATTCCAGTAAAAGAGGATAAGAAGGTTAAAAGAGAAAAAAGAGACAGAAAGACAGAAGATCTCCAGATAGATATGCAGAGAGCTACCAGCTGCTAGGCTTCCAGTGTGGCTGAGACACAGACCCAGGAGATTTCAGGATTCAGACCAGGGCTTGACGTCATGCCCGATTTTTTAAATCCCTAGCGTTTTCTAAGCTCTCCTCTTTTCAGGGACATCTGCTTTCTTACCACGCACTGCTGTGTTTCATTGCCTTTGTGTGGGATTGATTGACGGCTCAGCCAATCAGAGCTGGGTGGGCGCTGCCCCTGCTGTGTGCTTGATTGACGGCTCAGCCAATCAGAGCTGGCTGGGCGGTGACCCTGCTGTGTGATTGATTGACGGCTCAACCAATCAGAGCTGGCTGGGCGCTGCCCCTGCTGTGTGATTGATTGACGGCTCAGCCAATCAGAGCTGGCTGGGCGCTGCCCCTGCTGTGTGATTGATTGACGGCTCAGGCAGTCACAGCTGGGTTTGCTCTGCCCCTGCTGTGTGATTGGCAGATCTGCCAGGCCATGGCTGGGGACGGGGTTCTGTCCCACCTCATTCCAAGGTCTGTCCCAGCCCCGGCCCCACTCGGGCATTCCGAGCATCCCGACGGGTCTGGGGACATTGATGTCATCCAGCCTCTGACAGCGACCATGGGGACACTGCGGAACCTCATGGAACCAAAGAGACCATTTTGACACTCTGGTGCCTCATGCAATCAGGGGCACCTTTGTGAGACTCAGGACCCCAATGGAACCAAGGGTCAGTGATGAAGCTGTGCGGCCCAGAGAACCAAGGAGCCTTTGTTACACAGCAGGGCCACATGGAGCCCAGGGGCCGTGGTGACTCTGCAGGACCTTAGGGAAGCAAGGGGCCATTGTTTACACTACAGAAGCAGGGAGAATATTGTGACAAGGAGAATATCGGGACACTACAGGGACTCCTGGAATCAAGGAGAACATTGTGACACTGTGAGGCCCCATGGAACCAAGGCAACATGGAACAGGTCTGGCTGGCTGGGCCTCCCCGGGGGCCACCTGGCAAGACTGGCTGATCCTGGAATGTTGAGGACTGCCTCTCATCAGCTCCTGGAGCACTAAGGCTCTGTGCTTTCCTTCCTATGGAAAAGTACCAGCCCCTTTTGCAGGTTCCCACGGCTGAAACTGATATTCCCCCTGAAAAAGCACTACATACAAGGCTTGCTCCCAGCCAAAATCTGCTAGGAGTAACAGCTCTGGGTGGCCACCGTTTCCTGAGGGCTGCCTCTCATCTACCACTCTAAGGGTCGGTGTGAAGTTTCCCTCATTTTTGCCTCATGACCCTCTCAAGAAGACCTCAAGGACCCCCGCCCAGGTTGACTCTGGACAATGGTTTTCTGGCCTGCTTGAGGTGGGTGCTTGCCAAGGGACTCTTTGCAGGTGTGTTGTGCTCACTGGACTGTGCTGTCATGGTACCAGCTGAAGCCTGCATGTACTGCACGACCGCACCTGTCTCTTGGAGCACCACACAATGCTCCATAAATCTCCCCGCCTCTTGGCCACAAGCCACTCGCTTTGGAAAAGGACTACAAAAGAGCGATCCTCTGGAGAAGACCCTGAGTACTCCCCACGGATGACCACCCTTCCATTGGCTGGCCCACCATGACCTTGGTCTCGTCTGTTGGTAGCTACTTCCCCCTTCCCCTCCTTTTCTCTCTCTATACTCCGTTTCCTATATCTCTCCCCTCTAGCGCAACTGAATTGTTTGGCATTCAATAAAAATGCATTGCTGTTGTTGAATAAACTGATTTGTCCCCCGCTATTTACCTGTTTGCACCTCTGAGATCGAACAATCCTCGGCCTGTGTTGGCAGATGGTGACACACCCCCACCCCCACCCCCCCGATCCCCCATGCCCCTGCTTCTCCCAGTTGATTGCTGATCGTGGTGTGACATGGAATGGAACATCCCTTGGGCCAGTCCAGCCCAGCTGTCCCATCCCTGTTCCCTCAGGAACACTTGCCCATCCCAAGTCCATGGGTTGGAGGGGCTTGCAGACACGCCTCGTGGGGCGAGCACTGTGACAAGGACAGGAGAACAGAACAACATTTACACTTACCAAGGGCAGAGAACAGAAGAGCACAGTCTTGGAGAAACGCACAAAGGATGTAGCCGAGGCAAACGGAGCGTGCACAAAACGCAAGGAGAATGTCAGCTCAGCTCTGCAAGGCTGACAAAAGCAGAAGTTATACACAACAATAATATTGCCCTTCCTCAAAAGCGGGGATCAAAGAGCAGTCACCTAAAAAGGACAGTGCATGTTGAAGACACACTCCAAAGAACCATAGAAGGACTTGTGAGAAGGGGTGCAATTATGGCAAATAAATTCCAGGTGGGGTTAACTAATGAATACATCATCAGTGTGAGTGATAAAAGCTCCGATTGCCTGGTGGCCAGTGCACTCGAGTAGATGAAGGATTGCCCAAGTGACCACCATGGTGTAATAAAGAATACCTGCTCTCAAATCCTCAAAACTGTGTTCAAAAGCTGCTATCCAGCAGATTTCAGTATCAGTGGTGTCCCTGACTCCATTATGCCCCTTGCACACTTTCACGAGGGCCCCTTGGTTCCACGAGGCCCTGCTGGATAACAGTGGACCCTTGGTTCCATTTGGGTCTGTACTGTCAAAATGGCCTCCTTAGTTCTGCACTGCCACAATGCTCTCTCCTTGGTGCCACGAGGCCTTGGTGTGTCACAACAGCCTCTCGGTTCCATGAACTGCCATAGTGTCAGCACGGTCTCTTGCATCTGCAGTATCACGATGGACAATTGGTTACAAGCAGCCCCGCTGTGTCACAACGACTACTTGGTTCATGAGGCCCCACAGTGTCACCATGGCCCCTTGGTTCCCCGAGGCCTCGCTGTAGAACAATGGCCTCTCAGTTCCAGGAGGTTTTGTACTGTCAACAGTGCTCTCCTTGGTTCTACAGTGGCTGCTTGCTTCCATAATTCTTCCTCAGTGTCACAGTGGTCTCCTTGGTTCCATGAGGCTCTGCAATGTCCCAATATCCCATCGTTTCCATGAGCTTCTGTCCCATCAACCATGTCCTTTGCTCCAGTGAGGCCCCGCAACGGCACACCGGACCCTTGGCTCCATGAGGTTCCATAGTGTAACATGGGTGCCTTGATTCCAAGGGGTTCTGCTGGGTCACACTGGACCCTTGGTTCCATGAGGTTCCGTGGTATCGCCATGGTTTCCCTGGATCCGCAGTATCGCTACGGACCATAGGTTTCATGCAGCTTTGCTGTGCTACAGTGGCTCCTTGGTTCCATCAAGTGCCACTGTGTAACAAGGGAATCTTGGTCCCATGAGGTTCTGGACTGTCACAATGGTGTCCTTGGTTCTGGACTCTAACAACGGACCCTTGGTTCCACGAGGTTCCATTACGTCACAATGCTCTCCTTGGTTCCACAAGGCCTTGCTTTGTCACAATGGACCCTTGGTTCCATGAGCTTCCGTAGTGTAACCATGGTCTCCTGGGATCTGCATTGTCACAATGGACAATTGGTTGCATGGGAGCCTGCTGTGTCACAAGAGAGCCTTAGCTCCATGAGGTTCTGGACTGTCACAGTGGTCTCCCTGCTTCAACGAGGCCCTGGAGTGTCTCGAGGGCTGCTTGGTTCTGTGAGCTTCCACAACGTCCCAATGGTCTCCTTGTTTCTGCAGTGTCATAGTGGACTCTTGGTTCCATTAGGTTCCTAAATGTCACAGGTCTCCTTGGTTCCATGTGGCCCTGCTGTGTCACCACAGCCCCTTGGTTCCAGGAGTTTCTGGGCTGTCAACAGTGGTTCCTTTGTTCCAATCAGGCACCGCTGTGTCACACTGCACCCTGGCTTCCATGAAGTTCTTCAGTGTCACAGTGGCCCCTTGGATCCATGCGGTCCCATAGTGTCACCATGGTCTTCTTGGACCTGCATTGTCATCAGGGACCATTGGTTCCATGTGGCCTGGCTGTGTCACAGTGATGTGGATTCCGTAATTGCCTTCAGTGTCACAATGGAGCCTTGTTTCTGTGAGGCTCTGAACTGTCACAACTGTCTCCTTGGTTCCATCAGCCCCCGCTGTGTCACAAGGGTCCCCTTGGTTCCATGAGCACACCAAAGCTTTGCATAAACATTGAGCAGCACCTGCTTAACACACCTGGGAACATCTGTCTGCATTCAAAAGACAGGTCACAGCTGAGAAAGGCACCAGCAGCTTCCATCTGCAACAGAGATGCAGGGAAAGGACAAGGACAGAGAATTCAGCTGCAAGACTCCGAGAATTCTGCATCCAGACATCATTTCTGGTCCCACTGTCCCTAGTAGAAAGGTGTCATCATTCCAGGTTCCAGGCAGCCTGTACTCAGCATGTGCTTCTACAGTGGGGGTTTGTCGTTTAGGAAAACCTGCTCAGGCTTTTCCCTTCTTTCCTCACAAACAGGAATACTTGTCCTGGGCCTGGATGCAGGCAGAGCCCTGAGGAGAGCACGTGGGACATGGTGCAGTGGGCAGGGACAGCCAGCTGCAGAGTTCAGGGGGAAGGGCTTCTGGTGCAGGGCCAGGCATGTCAGTCCCAGCTGGGCCATGTCAGACATGTCCCCAGGCTGGGCTTGGGGAGCAGCTTGTCCAAACAGGGTCAGCCTGGCAAGGGGCTCATTCTTCAGTGGGCCCACACCTCCTAAGGAGACATTCAGCATCAAGATCACCTGGGGAATGCCTAAGTTGCTTCTTCTTTGAACTGAAAAAGAAAAATTACTCCCTTTTATAAAACTGAAAATCATGAGCTGTACCTTGAAATCTTCCTCCTTAAGAGAACTCCAAAGTGACTCCAAGCAGCTGCACAAGGCCTGGAGACTGGAAGACATTGGAAAGAAGACAAAGAGCTCCTGAGGGTTTTCTGTATTTTAATGATCCCCAACGGTGGATTTGGGGCTGAGTCCAGGAGCCCCAGGCACTGAGAGAAGGTTGAAGAAGCTGCTCAAGGAGTCAGAAGCAAAACTCCAAGTCCCTTGGAGCATCACTGGCCCCACTGAGGGCAGGGACTGCCAAAGGCTCCCCAGGGAGTGGTGAGAGCAGATCCTTGAGGCCAGGATTGCAGGAGCCCGAGGCTGTGAGCAGGGAACTGCAATGCTGAGCAAGGCCTGGGCTGGTTGGAGGAAGCAGAAAGGCCAAGGCCTGAGCCCAGGCCTGGGCCAGCAGGGCCTGTCCCTCACAGGTGGCTCGGGGCTGTTCCTGGAGCACTGGGATGGGAGAGGCAGCAAGGACAAATGTCATCAAGCTGTGTGACACTCCAGATGCTCATGGAACCAAGGGCCAGTGTGACACAGCGGGGCCTCATGGAAACAAGAGGCCGTGCTGAGCCTGCGCGCCTGTAACACCCCAGAACACTGAAATGCTGAGGGTGAGCAAAGGCTCCTTTACTCGAGTTTGGTGCAGAGTAGAAACCCCAGCCAGATATTCTCAAGAGGTCAAAACGACACAAAAGTGTACTGGAAAAATACAGAAAACCGAGCTCCTTTGGCAAATGATTTCATACAACATCCAATTCAACGTGCATCACTTAGCGTAGCAGGAACATCATTAACTCGGCCCATGTAAGATGGAAACCTTTAGGCATAAAAATGTTAAACTACCCAAAAACATTCCAGTAAAAGAGGATAAGAAGGTTAAAAGAGAAAAAAGAGACAGAAAGACAGAAGATCTCCAGATAGATATGCAGAGAGCTACCAGCTGCTAGGCTTCCAGTGTGGCTGAGACACAGACCCAGGAGATTTCAGGATTCAGACCAGGGCTTGACGTCATGCCCGATTTTTTAAATCCCTAGCGTTTTCTAAGCTCTCCTCTTTTCAGGGACATCTGCTTTCTTACCACGCACTGCTGTGTTTCATTGCCTTTGTGTGGGATTGATTGACGGCTCAGCCAATCAGAGCTGGGTGGGCGCTGCCCCTGCTGTGTGCTTGATTGACGGCTCAGCCAATCAGAGCTGGCTGGGCGGTGACCCTGCTGTGTGATTGATTGACGGCTCAACCAATCAGAGCTGGCTGGGCGCTGCCCCTGCTGTGTGATTGATTGACGGCTCAGCCAATCAGAGCTGGCTGGGCGCTGCCCCTGCTGTGTGATTGATTGACGGCTCAGGCAGTCACAGCTGGGTTTGCTCTGCCCCTGCTGTGTGATTGGCAGATCTGCCAGGCCATGGCTGGGGACGGGGTTCTGTCCCACCTCATTCCAAGGTCTGTCCCAGCCCCGGCCCCACTCGGCCATTCCGAGCATCCCGACGGGTCTGGGGACATTGATGTCATCCAGCCTCTGACAGCGACCATGGGGACACTGCGGAACCTCATGGAACCAAAGAGACCATTTTGACACTCTGGTGCCTCATGCAATCAGGGGCACCTTTGTGAGACTCAGGACCCCAATGGAACCAAGGGTCAGTGATGAAGCTGTGCGGCCCAGAGAACCAAGGAGCCTTTGTTACACAGCAGGGCCACATGGAGCCCAGGGGCCGTGGTGACTCTGCAGGACCTTAGGGAAGCAAGGGGCCATTGTTTACACTACAGAAGCAGGGAGAATATTGTGACAAGGAGAATATCGGGACACTACAGGGACTCCTGGAATCAAGGAGAACATTGTGACACTGTGAGGCCCCATGGAACCAAGGCAACATGGAACAGGTCTGGCTGGCTGGGCCTCCCCGGGGGCCACCTGGCAAGACTGGCTGATCCTGGAATGTTGAGGACTGCCTCTCATCAGCTCCTGGAGCACTAAGGCTCTGTGCTTTCCTTCCTATGGAAAAGTACCAGCCCCTTTTGCAGGTTCCCACGGCTGAAACTGATATTCCCCCTGAAAAAGCACTACATACAAGGCTTGCTCCCAGCCAAAATCTGCTAGGAGTAACAGCTCTGGGTGGCCACCGTTTCCTGAGGGCTGCCTCTCATCTACCACTCTAAGGGTCGGTGTGAAGTTTCCCTCATTTTTGCCTCATGACCCTCTCAAGAAGACCTCAAGGACCCCCGCCCAGGTTGACTCTGGACAATGGTTTTCTGGCCTGCTTGAGGTGGGTGCTTGCCAAGGGACTCTTTGCAGGTGTGTTGTGCTCACTGGACTGTGCTGTCATGGTACCAGCTGAAGCCTGCATGTACTGCACGACCGCACCTGTCTCTTGGAGCACCACACAATGCTCCATAAATCTCCCCGCCTCTTGGCCACAAGCCACTCGCTTTGGAAAAGGACTACAAAAGAGCGATCCTCTGGAGAAGACCCTGAGTACTCCCCACGGATGACCACCCTTCCATTGGCTGGCCCACCATGACCTTGGTCTCGTCTGTTGGTAGCTACTTCCCCCTTCCCCTCCTTTTCTCTCTCTATACTCCGTTTCCTATATCTCTCCCCTCTAGCGCAACTGAATTGTTTGGCATTCAATAAAAATGCATTGCTGTTGTTGAATAAACTGATTTGTCCCCCGCTATTTACCTGTTTGCACCTCTGAGATCGAACAATCCTCGGCCTGTGTTGGCAGATGGTGACACACCCCCACCCCCACCCCCCCGATCCCCCATGCCCCTGCTTCTCCCAGTTGATTGCTGATCGTGGTGTGACATGGAATGGAACATCCCTTGGGCCAGTCCAGCCCAGCTGTCCCATCCCTGTTCCCTCAGGAACACTTGCCCATCCCAAGTCCATGGGTTGGAGGGGCTTGCAGACACGCCTCGTGGGGCGAGCACTGTGACAAGGACAGGAGAACAGAACAACATTTACACTTACCAAGGGCAGAGAACAGAAGAGCACAGTCTTGGAGAAACGCACAAAGGATGTAGCCGAGGCAAACGGAGCGTGCACAAAACGCAAGGAGAATGTCAGCTCAGCTCTGCAAGGCTGACAAAAGCAGAAGTTATACACAACAATAATATTGCCCTTCCTCAAAAGCGGGGATCAAAGAGCAGTCACCTAAAAAGGACAGTGCATGTTGAAGACACACTCCAAAGAACCATAGAAGGACTTGTGAGAAGGGGTGCAATTATGGCAAATAAATTCCAGGTGGGGTTAACTAATGAATACATCATCAGTGTGAGTGATAAAAGCTCCGATTGCCTGGTGGCCAGTGCACTCGAGTAGATGAAGGATTGCCCAAGTGTCCTGGTTTCGGCCAAATTTGGGGGAAAACCTCCAGGAGGAGCCCCCAGACAGCAAACCCCACGACTCCTCCCCCCCCCCCCCCCCACCGGGTTCGGGAAGAATTTCCTTGGAGAAGAGTGGGAGAAAAAACCTGTTTATTTAACAAGCAAGACACTCCCCAGCACAGGGAAAAAAAAACAACACCAGCTGACAAAAAACTCTTTCACCGTTCTGAAGGGATGACAAGTTCAGTCTCTCTGGCGAGTGGTCGCGCAGTTATCAGTCTCTGGCGCTGGGGATGACTGCTGCAGGTGACAAAGTGTAGACTCCCGGTGTTTCTTGGGGTTCCCAGGTCCCCGTCCGTTCAGATGGTATCCAGGAGAGGGAGGGGACGGGGTGGAAGAGAAAACAGTCCAGGGAAAAAGTTGGACTGCCTAGCTGAACTAACTAATAAGCAGAAAGCAAGGGCAAAGCGAAGGAAAGAAAAAGGCAGAAGCGAGCAAGCAGGCAAGCGAGCAAGCAGGCAAGCAAGCAGGCAAGCAAGCAAGCAAGCAAGCAGGCAAGCAAGCAAGCCGAGCTAAAACCTCTCCTAAACATAGACCATGGGGGAGGTGAGCCGGCTGATAACAAGACAAAACAAAGCTTCACTCTCAGACTCAGTCCTGGAAGCACAGGACATAATACCAAACATAATCAGGACACACGATTGGAGATAGAAACACCATAACATCACCCTAGGACATTCCACCCCTTATCTCCATATCGTGAACATACTAAACAGCATGTAAAAACTTCAGCAAGTAGAAATTTCCATCTTTCACTTATTCGGACACATTTTCTTCCATCTCACTTGCTCAAACCTTCGACACTTACACCTTTCCTTCTATCTCACTTGCTCAGACCTTTGACACTTACATATTTCCTTCTGTCTCATGCTGCCTCACCCCACAATCAGATCTCCCTGAGGCACACATCGTGTTGTTCCATCTCTCTGCATTACCCACCATGTACAACCTGGTCCTTGAGCAAAGACAATCCCACGAATGGGTTTGTCTGTACTCGGGGCAGAATTGATCCAAACTGCCTTCCCTAACAAACCTCTGATATGTGCCACTGGGACTTTGTCTCCATCTACTATATTCAGGGACTCAGACTGGGCAGGGCCCGCTCGGTTGGTGGAACCCCGGGTGTTAACTAACCAAGTGGCCTTTGCTAAATGCTGCTCCCAGTTTTTGAATGATCCCCCACCCAATGCTCTCAAGGTGGTTTTTAACAGTCCATTGTACCTTTCCACCTTCCCTGCAGCTGGTGCATGGTAGGGGATATGGTACACCCACTCAATGCCATGTTCCCTAGCCCAAGTGTTGATAAGGCTATTCTTGAAATGAGTCCCATTGTCTGACTCAATCCTCTCAGGGGTGCCATGCCTCCAAAGGACCTGCTTTTCCAGGCCCAGGATGGTGTTACGGGCTGTAGCGTGAGACACAGGGTAGGTCTCCAACCATCCAGTGGTGGCTTCCACCATGGTCAGTACATAGCGCTTGCCTTGGCGTGTCTGGGGCAGTGTGATGTAGTCAATCTGCCAGGCCTCTCCATACTTGTACTTGGACCACCGCCCCCCATACCAGAGGGGCTTCACCCGCTTGGCTTGCTTGATGGCAGCGCACGTCTCACAGTCATGGATAACTTGAGAAATACTGTCCATGGTTAGATCCACCCCTCGGTCTCGTGCCCACTTATATGTGGCATCTCTGCCCTGATGACCTGAGGCATCATGGGCCCATCGAGCCAGGAACAACTCTCCCTTGTGTTCCCAATCAAGGTCTATCTTCGACACCCCTATCTTTGCAGCCTGATCTACCTGCTGATTGTTTTTCTGCTCTTCATTAGCCCTACTTCTGGGAACATGGGCATCTACATGGCGAACCTTCACAGGTAATTTCTCTAACCGGGTAGCGATATCTTTCCACTCTTCGGCAGCCCAAATTGGTTTTCCTCTACGCTGCCAGTTAGCCTCTTTCCATCTCTCCAACCATCCCCACAGAGCATTGGCTACCATCCATGAATCGGTATAAAGGTAAAGCTTTGGCCACTTCTCTCTTTCAGCAATGTCTAAGGCCAGTTGAACCGTTTTGAGTTCAGCAAGTTGACTGGATCCACCCTCTCCTTCAGTGGCCTCTGCTACCCGTCGCGTGGGGCTCCATACGGCTGCTTTCCACCTCCGATTCATCCCCACAATGCGACAGGAACCGTCGGTGAATAGAGCATAGCGTGTTTCCTCTGCTGGCAGTTGGTTATATGGTGGAGCTTCTTCAGCCCGTGTCACTGGTTCTTGTTCCTCATCTGTGACACCAAAACTTTCACCTTCAGGCCAATTTGTAATTACTTCCAAAATCCCAGGGCGATTCAGTTTTCCAATCCGGGTGCGCTGTGTAATGAGGGCAATCCACTTGCTCCATGTAGCACTGGTGGCATGGTGGGTTGAGGGAACCTTTCCTCTGAACATCCACCCCAGCACTGGTAGTCGGGGTGCCAGAAGGAGTTGTGCTTCTGTGCCAACCACCTCTGAGGCTGCTTGGACCCCTTCGTAGGCAGCCAAGATCTCCTTCTCTGTTGGGGTGTAGTTAGCTTCAGACCCTCTGTAGCTCCGACTCCAAAATCCTAATGGTCGGCCTCGAGTCTCACCAGGCACCTTCTGCCACAGGCTCCAGGACAGACCATGGTTCCCGGCTGCAGAGTAGAGCACGTTCTTCACATCTGGTCCCGTCCTGACTGGGCCAAGGGCTACTGCATGAGCAATTTCCTGCTTTATCTGGGCAAAAGCTTGTTGCTGCTCAGGGCCCCAATGGAAATCGTTCTTCTTGCGGGTGACCAGGTAAAGAGGGCTCACAATCTGACTGTACTCAGGAATGTGCATCCTCCAAAAACCTATGGCGCCTAAGAAAGCTTGTGTCTCCTTCTTGTTGGTTGGTGGGGACATAGCTGTGATTTTGTTGATGACATCAGTAGGAATCTGACGCCGTCCATCTTGCCACTTCACTCCCAGGAACTGGATCTCTCGAGCAGGTCCCTTAACTTTACTCTTCTTGATGGCGAAGCCGGCTTCCAGGAGGATTTGGATGATTCTCTCTCCTTTCTTGAACACTTCTGCTGCTGTGTTCCCCCACACAATGATATCATCAATATATTGTAAATGTTCTGGAGCCTCACCTTTTTCTAGTGTAGTCTGGATCAGTCCATGGCAGATAGTAGGACTGTGCTTCCACCCCTGGGGCAGTCGATTCCAGGTGTACTGCACTCCCCTCCATGTGAAAGCGAACTGAGGCCTGCACTCTGCTGCCAGAGGAATGGAGAAAAATGCATTGGCGATATCGATAGTGGCGTACCACTTTGCTGCCTTGGACTCCAGCTCGTACTGCAGTTCCAGCATGTCTGGCACGGCAGCGCTCAGTGGTGGAGTCACCTCATTCAATGCACGATAGTCTACGGTCAGTCTCCATTCTCCTTAGAATTACCATGGCACTTCTCTTTCAGGTACTTTGCCACCTCAGCTGGGTTCTGAATTTGTTCACATGGAAAATCCCAGGATGTAGGGTCAGAAAATTCCTTTAAGATTTGGCCCATATCCTCCCATTTCCCACACCATTCAGGATTCCTCACGCCTGGCTCTACTCTGGGGTCAGGGGTCTCAGCCCCTCTAGAAATCTCAGCTCTCATTCTAGAGAAACTGCAGACTGTATAGAGAAAGCTTACTATATTAAACACCAGAAAGATGGTCTCTTTAACACTCAGGGGGAACTGAACATTCTCTAATAGGGATGTAACAAATTCAGAGGAGAAGAAGGAGAACAAAGGCTGAAAAGCCTCATCCCCTGCTTCTCCTCTAACAAGCTGAGTACACAACCACAACCAAGAACCATACATTCCTGGAACAGACTCCAGCACCTTTATAAATCTCCTGCAGGCCATTAAAACCAAGCCCAGCCCGATGGATATTTTGGTCAATGCCCCTCTACTACAGAAACTACGCATTAGGGACAATACTGGAGCTATTTCTGGATAAGCAAATAAACCCAGGGACCACAGAGGTATTAAGACCTCAAAAAACCCTAGGGACAAAGAACCCATGCAGGCCTCCACCCCAAAAGACATGAATTCCAACAACATAGCCAATAACTGCTCTATACCAACACAAAAGAATTTGAACCAAATTATTATTATTAGAACAGGGTTTTTTCCCACTTTCTCAAGCCTCGAGTTGGGCGCCAATATATTTGTCCTGGTTTCGGCCAAATTTGGGGGAAAACCTCCAGGAGGAGCCCCCAGACAGCAAACCCCACGACTCCTCCCCCCCCCACCCCACCGGGTTCGGGAAGAATTTCCTTGGAGAAGAGTGGGAGAAAAAACCTGTTTATTTAACAAGCAAGACACTCCCCAGCACAGGGAAAAAAAAACAACACCAGCTGACAAAAAACTCTTTCACCGTTCTGAAGGGATGACAAGTTCAGTCTCTCTGGCGAGTGGTCGCGCAGTTATCAGTCTCTGGCGCTGGGGATGACTGCTGCAGGTGACAAAGTGTAGACTCCCGGTGTTTCTTGGGGTTCCCAGGTCCCCGTCCGTTCAGATGGTATCCAGGAGAGGGAGGGGACGGGGTGGAAAACAGTCCAGGGAAAAAGTTGGACTGCCTAGCTGAACTAACTAATAAGCAGAAAGCAAGGGCAAAGCGAAGGAAAGAAAAAGGCAGAAGCGAGCAAGCAGGCAAGCAAGCAGGCAAGCAAGCAAGCAAGCAAGCAAGCAGGCAAGCAAGCAAGCCGAGCTAAAACCTCTCCTAAACATAGACCATGGGGGAGGTGAGCCGGCTGATAACAAGACAAAACAAAGCTTCACTCTCAGACTCAGTCCTGGAAGCACAGGACATAATACCAAACATAATCAGGACACACGATTGGAGATAGAAACACCATAACATCACCCTAGGACACCAAGTGACCACCATGGTGTAATAAAGAATACCTGCTCTCAAATCCTCAAAACTGTGTTCAAAAGCTGCTATCCAGCAGATTTCAGTATCAGTGGTGTCCCTGACTCCATTATGCCCCTTGCACACGTTCACGAGGGCCCCTTGGTTCCACGAGGCCCTGCTGGATAACAGTGGACCCTTGGTTCCATTTGGGTCTGTACTGTCAAAATGGCCTCCTTAGTTCTGCACTGCCACAATGCTCTCTCCTTGGTGCCACGAGGCCTTGGTGTGTCACAACAGCCTCTCGGTTCCATGAACTGCCATAGTGTCAGCACGGTCTCTTGCATCTGCAGTATCACGATGGACAATTGGTTACAAGCAGCCCCGCTGTGTCACAACGACTACTTGGTTCATGAGGCCCCACAGTGTCACCATGGCCCCTTGGTTCCCCGAGGCCTCGCTGTAGAACAATGGCCTCTCAGTTCCAGGAGGTTTTGTACTGTCAACAGTGCTCTCCTTGGTTCTACAGTGGCTGCTTGCTTCCATAATTCTTCCTCAGTGTCACAGTGGTCTCCTTGGTTCCATGAGGCTCTGCAATGTCCCAATATCCCATCGTTTCCATGAGCTTCTGTCCCATCAACCATGTCCTTTGCTCCAGTGAGGCCCCGCAACGACACACCGGACCCTTGGCTCCATGAGGTTCCATAGTGTAACATGGGTGCCTTGATTCCAAGAGGTTCTGCTGGGTCACACTGGACCCTTGGTTCCATGAGGTTCCGTGGTATCGCCATGGTTTCCCTGGATCCGCAGTAGCGCTACGGACCATAGGTTTCATGCAGCTTTGCTGTGCTACAGTGGCTCCTTGGTTCCATCAAGTGCCACTGTGTAACAAGGGAATCTTGGTCCCATGAGGTTCTGGACTGTCACAATGGTGTCCTTGGTTCTGGACTCTAACAACGGACCCTTGGTTCCACGAGGTTCCATTACGTCACAATGCTCTCCTTGGTTCCACAAGGCCTTGCTTTGTCACAATGGACCCTTGGTTCCATGAGCTTCCGTAGTGTAACCATGGTCTCCTGGGATCTGCATTGTCACAATGGACAATTGGTTGCATGGGAGCCTGCTGTGTCACAAGAGAGCCTTAGCTCCATGAGGTTCTGGACTGTCACAGTGGTCTCCCTGCTTCAACGAGGCCCTGGAGTGTCTCGAGGGCTGCTTGGTTCTGTGAGCTTCCACAACGTCCCAATGGTCTCCTTGTTTCTGCAGTGTCATAGTGGACTCTTGGTTCCATGAGGTTCCTAAATGTCACAGGTCTCCTTGGTTCCATGTGGCCCTGCTGTGTCACCACAGCCCCTTGGTTCCAGGAGTTTCTGGGCTGTCAGCAGTGGTTCCTTTGTTCCAATCAGGCACCGCTGTGTCACACTGCACCCTGGCTTCCATGAAGTTCTTCAGTGTCACAGTGGCCCCTTGGATCCATGCGGTCCCATAGTGTCACCATGGTCTCCTTGGACCTGCATTGTCATCAGGGACCATTGGTTCCATGTGGCCTGGCTGTGTCACAGTGATGTGGATTCCGTAATTGCCTTCAGTGTCACAATGGAGCCTTGTTTCTGTGAGGCTCTCAACTGTCACAACTGTCTCCTTGGTTCCATCAGCCCCCGCTGTGTCACAAGGGTCCCCTTGGTTCCATGAGCACACCAAAGCTTTGCATAAACATTGAGCAGCACCTGCTTAACACACCTGGGAACATCTGTCTGCATTCAAAAGACAGGTCACAGCTGAGAAAGGCACCAGCAGCTTCCATCTGCAACAGAGATGCAGGGAAAGGACAAGGACAGAGAATTCAGCTGCAAGACTCCGAGAATTCTGCATCCAGACATCATTTCTGGTCCCACTGTCCCTAGTAGAAAGGTGTCATCATTCCAGGTTCCAGGCAGCCTGTACTCAGCATGTGCTTCTACAGTGGGGGTTTGTCGTTTAGGAAAACCTGCTCAGGCTTTTCCCTTCTTTCCTCACAAACAGGAATACTTGTCCTGGGCCTGGATGCAGGCAGAGCCCTGAGGAGAGCACGTGGGACATGGTGCAGTGGGCAGGGACAGCCAGCTGCAGAGTTCAGGGGGAAGGGCTTCTGGTGCAGGGCCAGGCATGTCAGTCCCAGCTGGGCCATGTCAGACATGTCCCCAGGCTGGGCTTGGGGAGCAGCTTGTCCAAACAGGGTCAGCCTGGCAAGGGGCTCATTCTTCAGTGGGCCCACACCTCCTAAGGAGACATTCAGCATCAAGATCACCTGGGGAATGCCTAAGTTGCTTCTTCTTTGAACTGAAAAAGAAAAATTACTCCCTTTTATAAAACTGAAAATCATGAGCTGTACCTTGAAATCTTCCTCCTTAAGAGAACTCCAAAGTGACTCCAAGCAGCTGCACAAGGCCTGGAGACTGGAAGACATTGGAAAGAAGACAAAGAGCTCCTGAGGGTTTTCTGTATTTTAATGATCCCCAACGGTGGATTTGGGGCTGAGTCCAGGAGCCCCAGGCACTGAGAGAAGGTTGAAGAAGCTGCTCAAGGAGTCAGAAGCAAAACTCCAAGTCCCTTGGAGCATCACTGGCCCCACTGAGGGCAGGGACTGCCAAAGGCTCCCCAGGGAGTGGTGAGAGCAGATCCTTGAGGCCAGGATTGCAGGAGCCCGAGGCTGTGAGCAGGGAACTGCAATGCTGAGCAAGGCCTGGGCTGGTTGGAGGAAGCAGAAAGGCCAAGGCCTGAGCCCAGGCCTGGGCCAGCAGGGCCTGTCCCTCACAGGTGGCTCGGGGCTGTTCCTGGAGCACTGGGATGGGAGAGGCAGCAAGGACAAATGTCATCAAGCTGTGTGACACTCCAGATGCTCATGGAACCAAGGGCCAGTGTGACACAGCGGGGCCTCATGGAAACAAGAGGCCGTGCTGAGCCTGCGCGCCTGTAACACCCCAGAACACTGAAATGCTGAGGGTGAGCAAAGGCTCCTTTACTCGAGTTTGGTGCAGAGTAGAAACCCCAGCCAGATATTCTCAAGAGGTCAAAACGACACAAAAGTGTACTGGAAAAATACAGAAAACCGAGCTCCTTTGGCAAATGATTTCATACAACATCCAATTCAACGTGCATCACTTAGCGTAGCAGGAACATCATTAACTCGGCCCATGTAAGATGGAAACCTTTAGGCATAAAAATGTTAAACTACCCAAAAACATTCCAGTAAAAGAGGATAAGAAGGTTAAAAGAGAAAAAAGAGACAGAAAGACAGAAGATCTCCAGATAGATATGCAGAGAGCTACCAGCTGCTAGGCTTCCAGTGTGGCTGAGACACAGACCCAGGAGATTTCAGGATTCAGACCAGGGCTTGACGTCATGCCCGATTTTTTAAATCCCTAGCGTTTTCTAAGCTCTCCTCTTTTCAGGGACATCTGCTTTCTTACCACGCACTGCTGTGTTTCATTGCCTTTGTGTGGGATTGATTGACGGCTCAGCCAATCAGAGCTGGGTGGGCGCTGCCCCTGCTGTGTGCTTGATTGACGGCTCAGCCAATCAGAGCTGGCTGGGCGGTGACCCTGCTGTGTGATTGATTGACGGCTCAACCAATCAGAGCTGGCTGGGCGCTGCCCCTGCTGTGTGATTGATTGACGGCTCAGCCAATCAGAGCTGGCTGGGCGCTGCCCCTGCTGTGTGATTGATTGACGGCTCAGGCAGTCACAGCTGGGTTTGCTCTGCCCCTGCTGTGTGATTGGCAGATCTGCCAGGCCATGGCTGGGGACGGGGTTCTGTCCCACCTCATTCCAAGGTCTGTCCCAGCCCCGGCCCCACTCGGGCATTCCGAGCATCCCGACGGGTCTGGGGACATTGATGTCATCCAGCCTCTGACAGCGACCATGGGGACACTGCGGAACCTCATGGAACCAAAGAGACCATTTTGACACTCTGGTGCCTCATGCAATCAGGGGCACCTTTGTGAGACTCGGGACCCCAATGGAACCAAGGGTCAGTGATGAAGCTGTGCGGCCCAGAGAACCAAGGAGCCTTTGTTACACAGCAGGGCCACATGGAGCCCAGGGGCCGTGGTGACTCTGCAGGACCTTAGGGAAGCAAGGGGCCATTGTTTACACTACAGAAGCAGGGAGAATATTGTGACAAGGAGAATATCGGGACACTACAGGGACTCCTGGAATCAAGGAGAACATTGTGACACTGTGAGGCCCCATGGAACCAAGGCAACATGGAACAGGTCTGGCTGGCTGGGCCTCCCCGGGGGCCACCTGGCAAGACTGGCTGATCCTGGAATGTTGAGGACTGCCTCTCATCAGCTCCTGGAGCACTAAGGCTCTGTGCTTTCCTTCCTATGGAAAAGTACCAGCCCCTTTTGCAGGTTCCCACGGCTGAAACTGATATTCCCCCTGAAAAAGCACTACATACAAGGCTTGCTCCCAGCCAAAATCTGCTAGGAGTAACAGCTCTGGGTGGCCACCGTTTCCTGAGGGCTGCCTCTCATCTACCACTCTAAGGGTCGGTGTGAAGTTTCCCTCATTTTTGCCTCATGACCCTCTCAAGAAGACCTCAAGGACCCCCGCCCAGGTTGACTCTGGACAATGGTTTTCTGGCCTGCTTGAGGTGGGTGCTTGCCAAGGGACTCTTTGCAGGTGTGTTGTGCTCACTGGACTGTGCTGTCATGGTACCAGCTGAAGCCTGCATGTACTGCACGACCGCACCTGTCTCTTGGAGCACCACACAATGCTCCATAAATCTCCCCGCCTCTTGGCCACAAGCCACTCGCTTTGGAAAAGGACTACAAAAGAGCGATCCTCTGGAGAAGACCCTGAGTACTCCCCACGGATGACCACCCTTCCATTGGCTGGCCCACCATGACCTTGGTCTCGTCTGTTGGTAGCTACTTCCCCCTTCCCCTCCTTTTCTCTCTCTATACTCCGTTTCCTATATCTCTCCCCTCTAGCGCAACTGAATTGTTTGGCATTCAATAAAAATGCATTGCTGTTGTTGAATAAACTGATTTGTCCCCCGCTATTTACCTGTTTGCACCTCTGAGATCGAACAATCCTCGGCCTGTGTTGGCAGATGGTGACACACCCCCACCCCCACCCCCCCGATCCCCCATGCCCCTGCTTCTCCCAGTTGATTGCTGATCGTGGTGTGACATGGAATGGAACATCCCTTGGGCCAGTCCAGCCCAGCTGTCCCATCCCTGTTCCCTCAGGAACACTTGCCCATCCCAAGTCCATGGGTTGGAGGGGCTTGCAGACACGCCTCGTGGGGCGAGCACTGTGACAAGGACAGGAGAACAGAACAACATTTACACTTACCAAGGGCAGAGAACAGAAGAGCACAGTCTTGGAGAAACGCACAAAGGATGTAGCCGAGGCAAACGGAGCGTGCACAAAACGCAAGGAGAATGTCAGCTCAGCTCTGCAAGGCTGACAAAAGCAGAAGTTATACACAACAATAATATTGCCCTTCCTCAAAAGCGGGGATCAAAGAGCAGTCACCTAAAAAGGACAGTGCATGTTGAAGACACACTCCAAAGAACCATAGAAGGACTTGTGAGAAGGGGTGCAATTATGGCAAATAAATTCCAGGTGGGGTTAACTAATGAATACATCATCAGTGTGAGTGATAAAAGCTCCGATTGCCTGGTGGCCAGTGCACTCGAGTAGATGAAGGATTGCCCAAGTGACCACCATGGTGTAATAAAGAATACCTGCTCTCAAATCCTCAAAACTGTGTTCAAAAGCTGCTATCCAGCAGATTTCAGTATCAGTGGTGTCCCTGACTCCATTATGCCCCTTGCACACTTTCACGAGGGCCCCTTGGTTCCACGAGGCCCTGCTGGATAACAGTGGACCCTTGGTTCCATTTGGGTCTGTACTGTCAAAATGGCCTCCTTAGTTCTGCACTGCCACAATGCTCTCTCCTTGGTGCCACGAGGCCTTGGTGTGTCACAACAGCCTCTCGGTTCCATGAACTGCCATAGTGTCAGCACGGTCTCTTGCATCTGCAGTATCACGATGGACAATTGGTTACAAGCAGCCCCGCTGTGTCACAACGACTACTTGGTTCATGAGGCCCCACAGTGTCACCATGGCCCCTTGGTTCCCCGAGGCCTCGCTGTAGAACAATGGCCTCTCAGTTCCAGGAGGTTTTGTACTGTCAACAGTGCTCTCCTTGGTTCTACAGTGGCTGCTTGCTTCCATAATTCTTCCTCAGTGTCACAGTGGTCTCCTTGGTTCCATGAGGCTCTGCAATGTCCCAATATCCCATCGTTTCCATGAGCTTCTGTCCCATCAACCATGTCCTTTGCTCCAGTGAGGCCCCGCAACGGCACACCGGACCCTTGGCTCCATGAGGTTCCATAGTGTAACATGGGTGCCTTGATTCCAAGGGGTTCTGCTGGGTCACACTGGACCCTTGGTTCCATGAGGTTCCGTGGTATCGCCATGGTTTCCCTGGATCCGCAGTAGCGCTACGGACCATAGGTTTCATGCAGCTTTGCTGTGCTACAGTGGCTCCTTGGTTCCATCAAGTGCCACTGTGTAACAAGGGAATCTTGGTCCCATGAGGTTCTGGACTGTCACAATGGTGTCCTTGGTTCTGGACTCTAACAACGGACCCTTGGTTCCACGAGGTTCCATTACGTCACAATGCTCTCCTTGGTTCCACAAGGCCTTGCTTTGTCACAATGGACCCTTGGTTCCATGAGCTTCCGTAGTGTAACCATGGTCTCCTGGGATCTGCATTGTCACAATGGACAATTGGTTGCATGGGAGCCTGCTGTGTCACAAGAGAGCCTTAGCTCCATGAGGTTCTGGACTGTCACAGTGGTCTCCCTGCTTCAACGAGGCCCTGGAGTGTCTCGAGGGCTGCTTGGTTCTGTGAGCTTCCACAACGTCCCAATGGTCTCCTTGTTTCTGCAGTGTCATAGTGGACTCTTGGTTCCATTAGGTTCCTAAATGTCACAGGTCTCCTTGGTTCCATGTGGCCCTGCTGTGTCACCACAGCCCCTTGGTTCCAGGAGTTTCTGGGCTGTCAACAGTGGTTCCTTTGTTCCAATCAGGCACCGCTGTGTCACACTGCACCCTGGCTTCCATGAAGTTCTTCAGTGTCACAGTGGCCCCTTGGATCCATGCGGTCCCATAGTGTCACCATGGTCTTCTTGGACCTGCATTGTCATCAGGGACCATTGGTTCCATGTGGCCTGGCTGTGTCACAGTGATGTGGATTCCGTAATTGCCTTCAGTGTCACAATGGAGCCTTGTTTCTGTGAGGCTCTGAACTGTCACAACTGTCTCCTTGGTTCCATCAGCCCCCGCTGTGTCACAAGGGTCCCCTTGGTTCCATGAGCACACCAAAGCTTTGCATAAACATTGAGCAGCACCTGCTTAACACACCTGGGAACATCTGTCTGCATTCAAAAGACAGGTCACAGCTGAGAAAGGCACCAGCAGCTTCCATCTGCAACAGAGATGCAGGGAAAGGACAAGGACAGAGAATTCAGCTGCAAGACTCCGAGAATTCTGCATCCAGACATCATTTCTGGTCCCACTGTCCCTAGTAGAAAGGTGTCATCATTCCAGGTTCCAGGCAGCCTGTACTCAGCATGTGCTTCTACAGTGGGGGTTTGTCGTTTAGGAAAACCTGCTCAGGCTTTTCCCTTCTTTCCTCACAAACAGGAATACTTGTCCTGGGCCTGGATGCAGGCAGAGCCCTGAGGAGAGCACGTGGGACATGGTGCAGTGGGCAGGGACAGCCAGCTGCAGAGTTCAGGGGGAAGGGCTTCTGGTGCAGGGCCAGGCATGTCAGTCCCAGCTGGGCCATGTCAGACATGTCCCCAGGCTGGGCTTGGGGAGCAGCTTGTCCAAACAGGGTCAGCCTGGCAAGGGGCTCATTCTTCAGTGGGCCCACACCTCCTAAGGAGACATTCAGCATCAAGATCACCTGGGGAATGCCTAAGTTGCTTCTTCTTTGAACTGAAAAAGAAAAATTACTCCCTTTTATAAAACTGAAAATCATGAGCTGTACCTTGAAATCTTCCTCCTTAAGAGAACTCCAAAGTGACTCCAAGCAGCTGCACAAGGCCTGGAGACTGGAAGACATTGGAAAGAAGACAAAGAGCTCCTGAGGGTTTTCTGTATTTTAATGATCCCCAACGGTGGATTTGGGGCTGAGTCCAGGAGCCCCAGGCACTGAGAGAAGGTTGAAGAAGCTGCTCAAGGAGTCAGAAGCAAAACTCCAAGTCCCTTGGAGCATCACTGGCCCCACTGAGGGCAGGGACTGCCAAAGGCTCCCCAGGGAGTGGTGAGAGCAGATCCTTGAGGCCAGGATTGCAGGAGCCCGAGGCTGTGAGCAGGGAACTGCAATGCTGAGCAAGGCCTGGGCTGGTTGGAGGAAGCAGAAAGGCCAAGGCCTGAGCCCAGGCCTGGGCCAGCAGGGCCTGTCCCTCACAGGTGGCTCGGGGCTGTTCCTGGAGCACTGGGATGGGAGAGGCAGCAAGGACAAATGTCATCAAGCTGTGTGACACTCCAGATGCTCATGGAACCAAGGGCCAGTGTGACACAGCGGGGCCTCATGGAAACAAGAGGCCGTGCTGAGCCTGCGCGCCTGTAACACCCCAGAACACTGAAATGCTGAGGGTGAGCAAAGGCTCCTTTACTCGAGTTTGGTGCAGAGTAGAAACCCCAGCCAGATATTCTCAAGAGGTCAAAACGACACAAAAGTGTACTGGAAAAATACAGAAAACCGAGCTCCTTTGGCAAATGATTTCATACAACATCCAATTCAACGTGCATCACTTAGCGTAGCAGGAACATCATTAACTCGGCCCATGTAAGATGGAAACCTTTAGGCATAAAAATGTTAAACTACCCAAAAACATTCCAGTAAAAGAGGATAAGAAGGTTAAAAGAGAAAAAAGAGACAGAAAGACAGAAGATCTCCAGATAGATATGCAGAGAGCTACCAGCTGCTAGGCTTCCAGTGTGGCTGAGACACAGACCCAGGAGATTTCAGGATTCAGACCAGGGCTTGACGTCATGCCCGATTTTTTAAATCCCTAGCGTTTTCTAAGCTCTCCTCTTTTCAGGGACATCTGCTTTCTTACCACGCACTGCTGTGTTTCATTGCCTTTGTGTGGGATTGATTGACGGCTCAGCCAATCAGAGCTGGGTGGGCGCTGCCCCTGCTGTGTGCTTGATTGACGGCTCAGCCAATCAGAGCTGGCTGGGCGGTGACCCTGCTGTGTGATTGATTGACGGCTCAACCAATCAGAGCTGGCTGGGCGCTGCCCCTGCTGTGTGATTGATTGACGGCTCAGCCAATCAGAGCTGGCTGGGCGCTGCCCCTGCTGTGTGATTGATTGACGGCTCAGGCAGTCACAGCTGGGTTTGCTCTGCCCCTGCTGTGTGATTGGCAGATCTGCCAGGCCATGGCTGGGGACGGGGTTCTGTCCCACCTCATTCCAAGGTCTGTCCCAGCCCCGGCCCCACTCGGGCATTCCGAGCATCCCGACGGGTCTGGGGACATTGATGTCATCCAGCCTCTGACAGCGACCATGGGGACACTGCGGAACCTCATGGAACCAAAGAGACCATTTTGACACTCTGGTGCCTCATGCAATCAGGGGCACCTTTGTGAGACTCAGGACCCCAATGGAACCAAGGGTCAGTGATGAAGCTGTGCGGCCCAGAGAACCAAGGAGCCTTTGTTACACAGCAGGGCCACATGGAGCCCAGGGGCCGTGGTGACTCTGCAGGACCTTAGGGAAGCAAGGGGCCATTGTTTACACTACAGAAGCAGGGAGAATATTGTGACAAGGAGAATATCGGGACACTACAGGGACTCCTGGAATCAAGGAGAACATTGTGACACTGTGAGGCCCCATGGAACCAAGGCAACATGGAACAGGTCTGGCTGGCTGGGCCTCCCCGGGGGCCACCTGGCAAGACTGGCTGATCCTGGAATGTTGAGGACTGCCTCTCATCAGCTCCTGGAGCACTAAGGCTCTGTGCTTTCCTTCCTATGGAAAAGTACCAGCCCCTTTTGCAGGTTCCCACGGCTGAAACTGATATTCCCCCTGAAAAAGCACTACATACAAGGCTTGCTCCCAGCCAAAATCTGCTAGGAGTAACAGCTCTGGGTGGCCACCGTTTCCTGAGGGCTGCCTCTCATCTACCACTCTAAGGGTCGGTGTGAAGTTTCCCTCATTTTTGCCTCATGACCCTCTCAAGAAGACCTCAAGGACCCCCGCCCAGGTTGACTCTGGACAATGGTTTTCTGGCCTGCTTGAGGTGGGTGCTTGCCAAGGGACTCTTTGCAGGTGTGTTGTGCTCACTGGACTGTGCTGTCATGGTACCAGCTGAAGCCTGCATGTACTGCACGACCGCACCTGTCTCTTGGAGCACCACACAATGCTCCATAAATCTCCCCGCCTCTTGGCCACAAGCCACTCGCTTTGGAAAAGGACTACAAAAGAGCGATCCTCTGGAGAAGACCCTGAGTACTCCCCACGGATGACCACCCTTCCATTGGCTGGCCCACCATGACCTTGGTCTCGTCTGTTGGTAGCTACTTCCCCCTTCCCCTCCTTTTCTCTCTCTATACTCCGTTTCCTATATCTCTCCCCTCTAGCGCAACTGAATTGTTTGGCATTCAATAAAAATGCATTGCTGTTGTTGAATAAACTGATTTGTCCCCCGCTATTTACCTGTTTGCACCTCTGAGATCGAACAATCCTCGGCCTGTGTTGGCAGATGGTGACACACCCCCACCCCCACCCCCCCGATCCCCCATGCCCCTGCTTCTCCCAGTTGATTGCTGATCGTGGTGTGACATGGAATGGAACATCCCTTGGGCCAGTCCAGCCCAGCTGTCCCATCCCTGTTCCCTCAGGAACACTTGCCCATCCCAAGTCCATGGGTTGGAGGGGCTTGCAGACACGCCTCGTGGGGCGAGCACTGTGACAAGGACAGGAGAACAGAACAACATTTACACTTACCAAGGGCAGAGAACAGAAGAGCACAGTCTTGGAGAAACGCACAAAGGATGTAGCCGAGGCAAACGGAGCGTGCACAAAACGCAAGGAGAATGTCAGCTCAGCTCTGCAAGGCTGACAAAAGCAGAAGTTATACACAACAATAATATTGCCCTTCCTCAAAAGCGGGGATCAAAGAGCAGTCACCTAAAAAGGACAGTGCATGTTGAAGACACACTCCAAAGAACCATAGAAGGACTTGTGAGAAGGGGTGCAATTATGGCAAATAAATTCCAGGTGGGGTTAACTAATGAATACATCATCAGTGTGAGTGATAAAAGCTCCGATTGCCTGGTGGCCAGTGCACTCGAGTAGATGAAGGATTGCCCAAGTGTCCTGGTTTCGGCCAAATTTGGGGGAAAACCTCCAGGAGGAGCCCCCAGACAGCAAACCCCACGACTCCTCCCCCCCACCGGGTTCGGGAAGAATTTCCTTGGAGAAGAGTGGGAGAAAAAACCTGTTTATTTAACAAGCAAGACACTCCCCAGCACAGGGAAAAAAAAACAACACCAGCTGACAAAAAACTCTTTCACCGTTCTGAAGGGATGACAAGTTCAGTCTCTCTGGCGAGTGGTCGCGCAGTTATCAGTCTCTGGCGCTGGGGATGACTGCTGCAGGTGACAAAGTGTAGACTCCCGGTGTTTCTTGGGGTTCCCAGGTCCCCGTCCGTTCAGATGGTATCCAGGAGAGGGAGGGGACGGGGTGGAAGAGAAAACAGTCCAGGGAAAAAGTTGGACTGCCTAGCTGAACTAACTAATAAGCAGAAAGCAAGGGCAAAGCGAAGGAAAGAAAAAGGCAGAAGCGAGCAAGCAGGCAAGCAAGCAGGCAAGCAAGCAAGCAAGCAAGCAGGCAAGCAAGCAAGCCGAGCTAAAACCTCTCCTAAACATAGACCATGGGGGAGGTGATCCGGCTGATAACAAGACAAAACAAAGCTTCACTCTCAGACTCAGTCCTGGAAGCACAGGACATAATACCAAACATAATCAGGACACACGATTGGAGATAGAAACACCATAACATCACCCTAGGACATTCCACCCCTTATCTCCATATCGTGAACATACTAAACAGCATGTAAAAACTTCAGCAAGTAGAAATTTCCATCTTTCACTTATTCGGACACATTTTCTTCCATCTCACTTGCTCAAACCTTCGACACTTACACCTTTCCTTCTATCTCACTTGCTCAGACCTTTGACACTTACATATTTCCTTCTGTCTCATGCTGCCTCACCCCACAATCAGATCTCCCTGAGGCACACATCGTGTTGTTCCATCTCTCTGCATTACCCACCATGTACAACCTGGTCCTTGAGCAAAGACAATCCCACGAATGGGTTTGTCTGTACTCGGGGCAGAATTGATCCAAACTGCCTTCCCTAACAAACCTCTGATATGTGCCACTGGGACTTTGTCTCCATCTACTATATTCAGGGACTCAGACTGGGCAGGGCCCGCTCGGTTGGTGGAACCCCGGGTGTTAACTAACCAAGTGGCCTTTGCTAAATGCTGCTCCCAGTTTTTGAATGATCCCCCACCCAATGCTCTCAAGGTGGTTTTTAACAGTCCATTGTACCTTTCCACCTTCCCTGCAGCTGGTGCATGGTAGGGGATATGGTACACCCACTCAATGCCATGTTCCCTAGCCCAAGTGTTGATAAGGCTATTCTTGAAATGAGTCCCATTGTCTGACTCAATCCTCTCAGGGGTGCCATGCCTCCAAAGGACCTGCTTTTCCAGGCCCAGGATGGTGTTACGGGCTGTAGCGTGAGACACAGGGTAGGTCTCCAACCATCCAGTGGTGGCTTCCACCATGGTCAGTACATAGCGCTTGCCTTGGCGTGTCTGGGGCAGTGTGATGTAGTCAATCTGCCAGGCCTCTCCATACTTGTACTTGGACCACCGCCCCCCATACCAGAGGGGCTTCACCCGCTTGGCTTGCTTGATGGCAGCGCACGTCTCACAGTCATGGATAACTTGAGAAATACTGTCCATGGTTAGATCCACCCCTCGGTCTCGTGCCCACTTATATGTGGCATCTCTGCCCTGATGACCTGAGGCATCATGGGCCCATCGAGCCAGGAACAACTCTCCCTTGTGTTCCCAATCAAGGTCTATCTTCGACACCCCTATCTTTGCAGCCTGATCTACCTGCTGATTGTTTTTCTGCTCTTCATTAGCCCTACTTCTGGGAACATGGGCATCTACATGGCGAACCTTCACAGGTAATTTCTCTAACCGGGTAGCGATATCTTTCCACTCTTCGGCAGCCCAAATTGGTTTTCCTCTACGCTGCCAGTTAGCCTCTTTCCATCTCTCCAACCATCCCCACAGAGCATTGGCTACCATCCATGAATCGGTATAAAGGTAAAGCTTTGGCCACTTCTCTCTTTCAGCAATGTCTAAGGCCAGTTGAACCGTTTTGAGTTCAGCAAGTTGACTGGATCCACCCTCTCCTTCAGTGGCCTCTGCTACCCGTCGCGTGGGGCTCCATACGGCTGCTTTCCACCTCCGATTCATCCCCACAATGCGACAGGAACCGTCGGTGAATAGAGCATAGCGTGTTTCCTCTGCTGGCAGTTGGTTATATGGTGGAGCTTCTTCAGCCCGTGTCACTGGTTCTTGTTCCTCATCTGTGACACCAAAACTTTCACCTTCAGGCCAATTTGTAATTACTTCCAAAATCCCAGGGCGATTCAGTTTTCCAATCCGGGTGCGCTGTGTAATGAGGGCAATCCACTTGCTCCATGTAGCACTGGTGGCATGGTGGGTTGAGGGAACCTTTCCTCTGAACATCCACCCCAGCACTGGTAGTCGGGGTGCCAGAAGGAGTTGTGCTTCTGTGCCAACCACCTCTGAGGCTGCTTGGACCCCTTCGTAGGCAGCCAAGATCTCCTTCTCTGTTGGGGTGTAGTTAGCTTCAGACCCTCTGTAGCTCCGACTCCAAAATCCTAATGGTCGGCCTCGAGTCTCACCAGGCACCTTCTGCCACAGGCTCCAGGACAGACCATGGTTCCCGGCTGCAGAGTAGAGCACGTTCTTCACATCTGGTCCCGTCCTGACTGGGCCAAGGGCTACTGCATGAGCAATTTCCTGCTTTATCTGGGCAAAAGCTTGTTGCTGCTCAGGGCCCCAATGGAAATCGTTCTTCTTGCGGGTGACCAGGTAAAGAGGGCTCACAATCTGACTGTACTCAGGAATGTGCATCCTCCAAAAACCTATGGCGCCTAAGAAAGCTTGTGTCTCCTTCTTGTTGGTTGGTGGGGACATAGCTGTGATTTTGTTGATGACATCAGTAGGAATCTGACGCCGTCCATCTTGCCACTTCACTCCCAGGAACTGGATCTCTCGAGCAGGTCCCTTAACTTTACTCTTCTTGATGGCGAAGCCGGCTTCCAGGAGGATTTGGATGATTCTCTCTCCTTTCTTGAACACTTCTGCTGCTGTGTTCCCCCACACAATGATATCATCAATATATTGTAAATGTTCTGGAGCCTCACCTTTTTCTAGTGTAGTCTGGATCAGTCCATGGCAGATAGTAGGACTGTGCTTCCACCCCTGGGGCAGTCGATTCCAGGTGTACTGCACTCCCCTCCATGTGAAAGCGAACTGAGGCCTGCACTCTGCTGCCAGAGGAATGGAGAAAAATGCATTGGCGATATCGATAGTGGCGTACCACTTTGCTGCCTTGGACTCCAGCTCGTACTGCAGTTCCAGCATGTCTGGCACGGCAGCGCTCAGTGGTGGAGTCACCTCATTCAATGCACGATAGTCTACGGTCAGTCTCCATTCTCCTTAGAATTACCATGGCACTTCTCTTTCAGGTACTTTGCCACCTCAGCTGGGTTCTGAATTTGTTCACATGGAAAATCCCAGGATGTAGGGTCAGAAAATTCCTTTAAGATTTGGCCCATATCCTCCCATTTCCCACACCATTCAGGATTCCTCACGCCTGGCTCTACTCTGGGGTCAGGGGTCTCAGCCCCTCTAGAAATCTCAGCTCTCATTCTAGAGAAACTGCAGACTGTATAGAGAAAGCTTACTATATTAAACACCAGAAAGATGGTCTCTTTAACACTCAGGGGGAACTGAACATTCTCTAATAGGGATGTAACAAATTCAGAGGAGAAGAAGGAGAACAAAGGCTGAAAAGCCTCATCCCCTGCTTCTCCTCTAACAAGCTGAGTACACAACCACAACCAAGAACCATACATTCCTGGAACAGACTCCAGCACCTTTATAAATCTCCTGCAGGCCATTAAAACCAAGCCCAGCCCGATGGATATTTTGGTCAATGCCCCTCTACTACAGAAACTACGCATTAGGGACAATACTGGAGCTATTTCTGGATAAGCAAATAAACCCAGGGACCACAGAGGTATTAAGACCTCAAAAAACCCTAGGGACAAAGAACCCATGCAGGCCTCCACCCCAAAAGACATGAATTCCAACAACATAGCCAATAACTGCTCTATACCAACACAAAAGAATTTGAACCAAATTATTATTATTAGAACAGGGTTTTTTCCCACTTTCTCAAGCCTCGAGTTGGGCGCCAATATATTTGTCCTGGTTTCGGCCAAATTTGGGGGAAAACCTCCAGGAGGAGCCCCCAGACAGCAAACCCCACGACTCCTCCCCCCCCCACCCCACCGGGTTCGGGAAGAATTTCCTTGGAGAAGAGTGGGAGAAAAAACCTGTTTATTTAACAAGCAAGACACTCCCCAGCACAGGGAAAAAAAAACAACACCAGCTGACAAAAAACTCTTTCACCGTTCTGAAGGGATGACAAGTTCAGTCTCTCTGGCGAGTGGTCGCGCAGTTATCAGTCTCTGGCGCTGGGGATGACTGCTGCAGGTGACAAAGTGTAGACTCCCGGTGTTTCTTGGGGTTCCCAGGTCCCCGTCCGTTCAGATGGTATCCAGGAGAGGGAGGGGACGGGGTGGAAAACAGTCCAGGGAAAAAGTTGGACTGCCTAGCTGAACTAACTAATAAGCAGAAAGCAAGGGCAAAGCGAAGGAAAGAAAAAGGCAGAAGCGAGCAAGCAGGCAAGCAAGCAGGCAAGCAAGCAAGCAAGCAAGCAAGCAGGCAAGCAAGCAAGCCGAGCTAAAACCTCTCCTAAACATAGACCATGGGGGAGGTGAGCCGGCTGATAACAAGACAAAACAAAGCTTCACTCTCAGACTCAGTCCTGGAAGCACAGGACATAATACCAAACATAATCAGGACACACGATTGGAGATAGAAACACCATAACATCACCCTAGGACACCAAGTGACCACCATGGTGTAATAAAGAATACCTGCTCTCAAATCCTCAAAACTGTGTTCAAAAGCTGCTATCCAGCAGATTTCAGTATCAGTGGTGTCCCTGACTCCATTATGCCCCTTGCACACTTTCACGAGGGCCCCTTGGTTCCACGAGGCCCTGCTGGATAACAGTGGACCCTTGGTTCCATTTGGGTCTGTACTGTCAAAATGGCCTCCTTAGTTCTGCACTGCCACAATGCTCTCTCCTTGGTGCCACGAGGCCTTGGTGTGTCACAACAGCCTCTCGGTTCCATGAACTGCCATAGTGTCAGCACGGTCTCTTGCATCTGCAGTATCACGATGGACAATTGGTTACAAGCAGCCCCGCTGTGTCACAACGACTACTTGGTTCATGAGGCCCCACAGTGTCACCATGGCCCCTTGGTTCCCCGAGGCCTCGCTGTAGAACAATGGCCTCTCAGTTCCAGGAGGTTTTGTACTGTCAACAGTGCTCTCCTTGGTTCTACAGTGGCTGCTTGCTTCCATAATTCTTCCTCAGTGTCACAGTGGTCTCCTTGGTTCCATGAGGCTCTGCAATGTCCCAATATCCCATCGTTTCCATGAGCTTCTGTCCCATCAACCATGTCCTTTGCTCCAGTGAGGCCCCGCAACGACACACCGGACCCTTGGCTCCATGAGGTTCCATAGTGTAACATGGGTGCCTTGATTCCAAGAGGTTCTGCTGGGTCACACTGGACCCTTGGTTCCATGAGGTTCCGTGGTATCGCCATGGTTTCCCTGGATCCGCAGTAGCGCTACGGACCATAGGTTTCATGCAGCTTTGCTGTGCTACAGTGGCTCCTTGGTTCCATCAAGTGCCACTGTGTAACAAGGGAATCTTGGTCCCATGAGGTTCTGGACTGTCACAATGGTGTCCTTGGTTCTGGACTCTAACAACGGACCCTTGGTTCCACGAGGTTCCATTACGTCACAATGCTCTCCTTGGTTCCACAAGGCCTTGCTTTGTCACAATGGACCCTTGGTTCCATGAGCTTCCGTAGTGTAACCATGGTCTCCTGGGATCTGCATTGTCACAATGGACAATTGGTTGCATGGGAGCCTGCTGTGTCACAAGAGAGCCTTAGCTCCATGAGGTTCTGGACTGTCACAGTGGTCTCCCTGCTTCAACGAGGCCCTGGAGTGTCTCGAGGGCTGCTTGGTTCTGTGAGCTTCCACAACGTCCCAATGGTCTCCTTGTTTCTGCAGTGTCATAGTGGACTCTTGGTTCCATGAGGTTCCTAAATGTCACAGGTCTCCTTGGTTCCATGTGGCCCTGCTGTGTCACCACAGCCCCTTGGTTCCAGGAGTTTCTGGGCTGTCAGCAGTGGTTCCTTTGTTCCAATCAGGCACCGCTGTGTCACACTGCACCCTGGCTTCCATGAAGTTCTTCAGTGTCACAGTGGCCCCTTGGATCCATGCGGTCCCATAGTGTCACCATGGTCTCCTTGGACCTGCATTGTCATCAGGGACCATTGGTTCCATGTGGCCTGGCTGTGTCACAGTGATGTGGATTCCGTAATTGCCTTCAGTGTCACAATGGAGCCTTGTTTCTGTGAGGCTCTCAACTGTCACAACTGTCTCCTTGGTTCCATCAGCCCCCGCTGTGTCACAAGGGTCCCCTTGGTTCCATGAGCACACCAAAGCTTTGCATAAACATTGAGCAGCACCTGCTTAACACACCTGGGAACATCTGTCTGCATTCAAAAGACAGGTCACAGCTGAGAAAGGCACCAGCAGCTTCCATCTGCAACAGAGATGCAGGGAAAGGACAAGGACAGAGAATTCAGCTGCAAGACTCCGAGAATTCTGCATCCAGACATCATTTCTGGTCCCACTGTCCCTAGTAGAAAGGTGTCATCATTCCAGGTTCCAGGCAGCCTGTACTCAGCATGTGCTTCTACAGTGGGGGTTTGTCGTTTAGGAAAACCTGCTCAGGCTTTTCCCTTCTTTCCTCACAAACAGGAATACTTGTCCTGGGCCTGGATGCAGGCAGAGCCCTGAGGAGAGCACGTGGGACATGGTGCAGTGGGCAGGGACAGCCAGCTGCAGAGTTCAGGGGGAAGGGCTTCTGGTGCAGGGCCAGGCATGTCAGTCCCAGCTGGGCCATGTCAGACATGTCCCCAGGCTGGGCTTGGGGAGCAGCTTGTCCAAACAGGGTCAGCCTGGCAAGGGGCTCATTCTTCAGTGGGCCCACACCTCCTAAGGAGACATTCAGCATCAAGATCACCTGGGGAATGCCTAAGTTGCTTCTTCTTTGAACTGAAAAAGAAAAATTACTCCCTTTTATAAAACTGAAAATCATGAGCTGTACCTTGAAATCTTCCTCCTTAAGAGAACTCCAAAGTGACTCCAAGCAGCTGCACAAGGCCTGGAGACTGGAAGACATTGGAAAGAAGACAAAGAGCTCCTGAGGGTTTTCTGTATTTTAATGATCCCCAACGGTGGATTTGGGGCTGAGTCCAGGAGCCCCAGGCACTGAGAGAAGGTTGAAGAAGCTGCTCAAGGAGTCAGAAGCAAAACTCCAAGTCCCTTGGAGCATCACTGGCCCCACTGAGGGCAGGGACTGCCAAAGGCTCCCCAGGGAGTGGTGAGAGCAGATCCTTGAGGCCAGGATTGCAGGAGCCCGAGGCTGTGAGCAGGGAACTGCAATGCTGAGCAAGGCCTGGGCTGGTTGGAGGAAGCAGAAAGGCCAAGGCCTGAGCCCAGGCCTGGGCCAGCAGGGCCTGTCCCTCACAGGTGGCTCGGGGCTGTTCCTGGAGCACTGGGATGGGAGAGGCAGCAAGGACAAATGTCATCAAGCTGTGTGACACTCCAGATGCTCATGGAACCAAGGGCCAGTGTGACACAGCGGGGCCTCATGGAAACAAGAGGCCGTGCTGAGCCTGCGCGCCTGTAACACCCCAGAACACTGAAATGCTGAGGGTGAGCAAAGGCTCCTTTACTCGAGTTTGGTGCAGAGTAGAAACCCCAGCCAGATATTCTCAAGAGGTCAAAACGACACAAAAGTGTACTGGAAAAATACAGAAAACCGAGCTCCTTTGGCAAATGATTTCATACAACATCCAATTCAACGTGCATCACTTAGCGTAGCAGGAACATCATTAACTCGGCCCATGTAAGATGGAAACCTTTAGGCATAAAAATGTTAAACTACCCAAAAACATTCCAGTAAAAGAGGATAAGAAGGTTAAAAGAGAAAAAAGAGACAGAAAGACAGAAGATCTCCAGATAGATATGCAGAGAGCTACCAGCTGCTAGGCTTCCAGTGTGGCTGAGACACAGACCCAGGAGATTTCAGGATTCAGACCAGGGCTTGACGTCATGCCCGATTTTTTAAATCCCTAGCGTTTTCTAAGCTCTCCTCTTTTCAGGGACATCTGCTTTCTTACCACGCACTGCTGTGTTTCATTGCCTTTGTGTGGGATTGATTGACGGCTCAGCCAATCAGAGCTGGGTGGGCGCTGCCCCTGCTGTGTGCTTGATTGACGGCTCAGCCAATCAGAGCTGGCTGGGCGGTGACCCTGCTGTGTGATTGATTGACGGCTCAACCAATCAGAGCTGGCTGGGCGCTGCCCCTGCTGTGTGATTGATTGACGGCTCAGGCAGTCACAGCTGGGTTTGCTCTGCCCCTGCTGTGTGATTGGCAGATCTGCCAGGCCATGGCTGGGGACGGGGTTCTGTCCCACCTCATTCCAAGGTCTGTCCCAGCCCCGGCCCCACTCGGGCATTCCGAGCATCCCGACGGGTCTGGGGACATTGATGTCATCCAGCCTCTGACAGCGACCATGGGGACACTGCGGAACCTCATGGAACCAAAGAGACCATTTTGACACTCTGGTGCCTCATGCAATCAGGGGCACCTTTGTGAAACTCAGGACCCCAATGGAACCAAGGGTCAGTGATGAAGCTGTGCGGCCCAGAGAACCAAGGAGCCTTTGTTACACAGCAGGGCCACATGGAGCCCAGGGGCCGTGGTGACTCTGCAGGACCTTAGGGAAGCAAGGGGCCATTGTTTACACTACAGAAGCAGGGAGAATATTGTGACAAGGAGAATATCGGGACACTACAGGGACTCCTGGAATCAAGGAGAACATTGTGACACTGTGAGGCCCCATGGAACCAAGGCAACATGGAACAGGTCTGGCTGGCTGGGCCTCCCCGGGGGCCACCTGGCAAGACTGGCTGATCCTGGAATGTTGAGGACTGCCTCTCATCAGCTCCTGGAGCACTAAGGCTCTGTGCTTTCCTTCCTATGGAAAAGTACCAGCCCCTTTTGCAGGTTCCCACGGCTGAAACTGATATTCCCCCTGAAAAAGCACTACATACAAGGCTTGCTCCCAGCCAAAATCTGCTAGGAGTAACAGCTCTGGGTGGCCACCGTTTCCTGAGGGCTGCCTCTCATCTACCACTCTAAGGGTCGGTGTGAAGTTTCCCTCATTTTTGCCTCATGACCCTCTCAAGAAGACCTCAAGGACCCCCGCCCAGGTTGACTCTGGACAATGGTTTTCTGGCCTGCTTGAGGTGGGTGCTTGCCAAGGGACTCTTTGCAGGTGTGTTGTGCTCACTGGACTGTGCTGTCATGGTACCAGCTGAAGCCTGCATGTACTGCACGACCGCACCTGTCTCTTGGAGCACCACACAATGCTCCATAAATCTCCCCGCCTCTTGGCCACAAGCCACTCGCTTTGGAAAAGGACTACAAAAGAGCGATTCTCTGGAGAAGACCCTGAGTACTCCCCACGGATGACCACCCTTCCATTGGCTGGCCCACCATGACCTTGGTCTCGTCTGTTGGTAGCTACTTCCCCCTTCCCCTCCTTTTCTCTCTCTATACTCCGTTTCCTATATCTCTCCCCTCTAGCGCAACTGAATTGTTTGGCATTCAATAAAAATGCATTGCTGTTGTTGAATAAACTGATTTGTCCCCCGCTATTTACCTGTTTGCACCTCTGAGATCGAACAATCCTCGGCCTGTGTTGGCAGATGGTGACACACCCCCACCCCCTCCCCCCCCATCCCCCATGCCCCTGCTTCTCCCAGTTGATTGCTGATCGTGGTGTGACATGGAATGGAACATCCCTTGGACCAGTCCAGCCCAGCTGTCCCATCCCTGTTCCCTCAGGAACACTTGCCCATCCCAAGTCCATGGGTTGGAGGGGCTTGCAGACACGCCTCGTGGGGCGAGCACTGTGACAAGGACAGGAGAACAGAACAACATTTACACTTACCAAGGGCAGAGAACAGAAGAGCACAGTCTTGGAGAAACGCACAAAGGATGTAGCCGAGGCAAACGGAGCGTGCACAAAACGCAAGGAGAATGTCAGCTCAGCTCTGCAAGGCTGACAAAAGCAGAAGTTATACACAACAATAATATTGCCCTTCCTCAAAAGCGGGGATCAAAGAGCAGTCACCTAAAAAGGACAGTGCATGTTGAAGACACACTCCAAAGAACCATAGAAGGACTTGTGAGAAGGGGTGCAATTATGGCAAATAAATTCCAGGTGGGGTTAACTAATGAATACATCATCAGTGTGAGTGATAAAAGCTCCGATTGCCTGGTGGCCAGTGCACTCGAGTAGATGAAGGATTGCCCAAGTGTCCTGGTTTCGGCCAAATTTGGGGGAAAACCTCCAGGAGGAGCCCCCAGACAGCAAACCCCACGACTCCTCCCCCCCACCGGGTTCGGGAAGAATTTCCTTGGAGAAGAGTGGGAGAAAAAACCTGTTTATTTAACAAGCAAGACACTCCCCAGCACAGGGAAAAAAAAACAACACCAGCTGACAAAAAACTCTTTCACCGTTCTGAAGGGATGACAAGTTCAGTCTCTCTGGCGAGTGGTCGCGCAGTTATCAGTCTCTGGCGCTGGGGATGACTGCTGCAGGTGACAAAGTGTAGACTCCCGGTGTTTCTTGGGGTTCCCAGGTCCCCGTCCGTTCAGATGGTATCCAGGAGAGGGAGGGGACGGGGTGGAAGAGAAAACAGTCCAGGGAAAAAGTTGGACTGCCTAGCTGAACTAACTAATAAGCAGAAAGCAAGGGCAAAGCGAAGGAAAGAAAAAGGCAGAAGCGAGCAAGCAGGCAAGCAAGCAGGCAAGCAAGCAAGCAAGCAAGCAGGCAAGCAAGCAAGCCGAGCTAAAACCTCTCCTAAACATAGACCATGGGGGAGGTGAGCCGGCTGATAACAAGACAAAACAAAGCTTCACTCTCAGACTCAGTCCTGGAAGCACAGGACATAATACCAAACATAATCAGGACACACGATTGGAGATAGAAACACCATAACATCACCCTAGGACATTCCACCCCTTATCTCCATATCGTGAACATACTAAACAGCATGTAAAAACTTCAGCAAGTAGAAATTTCCATCTTTCACTTATTCGGACACATTTTCTTCCATCTCACTTGCTCAAACCTTCGACACTTACACCTTTCCTTCTATCTCACTTGCTCAGACCTTTGACACTTACATATTTCCTTCTGTCTCATGCTGCCTCACCCCACAATCAGATCTCCCTGAGGCACACATCGTGTTGTTCCATCTCTCTGCATTACCCACCATGTACAACCTGGTCCTTGAGCAAAGACAATCCCACGAATGGGTTTGTCTGTACTCGGGGCAGAATTGATCCAAACTGCCTTCCCTAACAAACCTCTGATATGTGCCACTGGGACTTTGTCTCCATCTACTATATTCAGGGACTCAGACTGGGCAGGGCCCGCTCGGTTGGTGGAACCCCGGGTGTTAACTAACCAAGTGGCCTTTGCTAAATGCTGCTCCCAGTTTTTGAATGATCCCCCACCCAATGCTCTCAAGGTGGTTTTTAACAGTCCATTGTACCTTTCCACCTTCCCTGCAGCTGGTGCATGGTAGGGGATATGGTACACCCACTCAATGCCATGTTCCCTAGCCCAAGTGTTGATAAGGCTATTCTTGAAATGAGTCCCATTGTCTGACTCAATCCTCTCAGGGGTGCCATGCCTCCAAAGGACCTGCTTTTCCAGGCCCAGGATGGTGTTACGGGCTGTAGCGTGAGACACAGGGTAGGTCTCCAACCATCCAGTGGTGGCTTCCACCATGGTCAGTACATAGCGCTTGCCTTGGCGTGTCTGGGGCAGTGTGATGTAGTCAATCTGCCAGGCCTCTCCATACTTGTACTTGGACCACCGCCCCCCATACCAGAGGGGCTTCACCCGCTTGGCTTGCTTGATGGCAGCGCACGTCTCACAGTCATGGATAACTTGAGAAATACTGTCCATGGTTAGATCCACCCCTCGGTCTCGTGCCACATATAAATGGGCCTGAGGCATCATGGGCCCATCGAGCCAGGAACAACTCTCCCTTGTGTTCCCAATCAAGGTCTATCTTCGACACCCCTATCTTTGCAGCCTGATCTACCTGCTGATTGTTTTTCTGCTCTTCATTAGCCCTACTTCTGGGAACATGGGCATCTACATGGCGAACCTTCACAGGTAATTTCTCTAACCGGGTAGCGATATCTTTCCACTCTTCGGCAGCCCAAATTGGTTTTCCTCTACGCTGCCAGTTAGCCTCTTTCCATCTCTCCAACCATCCCCACAGAGCATTGGCTACCATCCATGAATCGGTATAAAGGTAAAGCTTTGGCCACTTCTCTCTTTCAGCAATGTCTAAGGCCAGTTGAACCGCTTTGAGTTCAGCAAGTTGACTGGATCCACCCTCTCCTTCAGTGGCCTCTGCTACCCGTCGCGTGGGGCTCCATACGGCTGCTTTCCACCTCCGATTCATCCCCACAATGCGACAGGAACCGTCGGTGAATAGAGCATAGCGTGTTTCCTCTGCTGGCAGTTGGTTATATGGTGGAGCTTCTTCAGCCCGTGTCACTGGTTCTTGTTCCTCATCTGTGACACCAAAACTTTCACCTTCAGGCCAATTTGTAATTACTTCCAAAATCCCAGGGCGATTCAGTTTTCCAATCCGGGTGCGCTGTGTAATGAGGGCAATCCACTTGCTCCATGTAGCACTGGTGGCATGGTGGGTTGAGGGAACCTTTCCTCTGAACATCCACCCCAGCACTGGTAGTCGGGGTGCCAGAAGGAGTTGTGCTTCTGTGCCAACCACCTCTGAGGCTGCTTGGACCCCTTCGTAGGCAGCCAAGATCTCCTTCTCTGTTGGGGTGTAGTTAGCTTCAGACCCTCTGTAGCTCCGACTCCAAAATCCTAATGGTCGGCCTCGAGTCTCACCAGGCACCTTCTGCCACAGGCTCCAGGACAGACCATGGTTCCCGGCTGCAGAGTAGAGCACGTTCTTCACATCTGGTCCCGTCCTGACTGGGCCAAGGGCTACTGCATGAGCAATTTCCTGCTTTATCTGGGCAAAAGCTTGTTGCTGCTCAGGGCCCCAATGGAAATCGTTCTTCTTGCGGGTGACCAGGTAAAGAGGGCTCACAATCTGACTGTACTCAGGAATGTGCATCCTCCAAAAACCTATGGCGCCTAAGAAAGCTTGTGTCTCCTTCTTGTTGGTTGGTGGGGACATAGCTGTGATTTTGTTGATGACATCAGTAGGAATCTGACGCCGTCCATCTTGCCACTTCACTCCCAGGAACTGGATCTCTCGAGCAGGTCCCTTAACTTTACTCTTCTTGATGGCGAAGCCGGCTTCCAGGAGGATTTGGATGATTCTCTCTCCTTTCTTGAACACTTCTGCTGCTGTGTTCCCCCACACAATGATATCATCAATATATTGTAAATGTTCTGGAGCCTCACCTTTTTCTAGTGTAGTCTGGATCAGTCCATGGCAGATAGTAGGACTGTGCTTCCACCCCTGGGGCAGTCGATTCCAGGTGTACTGCACTCCCCTCCATGTGAAAGCGAACTGAGGCCTGCACTCTGCTGCCAGAGGAATGGAGAAAAATGCATTGGCGATATCGATAGTGGCGTACCACTTTGCTGCCTTGGACTCCAGCTCGTACTGCAGTTCCAGCATGTCTGGCACGGCAGCGCTCAGTGGTGGAGTCACCTCATTCAATGCACGATAGTCTACGGTCAGTCTCCATTCTCCTTAGAATTACCATGGCACTTCTCTTTCAGGTACTTTGCCACCTCAGCTGGGTTCTGAATTTGTTCACATGGAAAATCCCAGGATGTAGGGTCAGAAAATTCCTTTAAGATTTGGCCCATATCCTCCCATTTCCCACACCATTCAGGATTCCTCACGCCTGGCTCTACTCTGGGGTCAGGGGTCTCAGCCCCTCTAGAAATCTCAGCTCTCATTCTAGAGAAACTGCAGACTGTATAGAGAAAGCTTACTATATTAAACACCAGAAAGATGGTCTCTTTAACACTCAGGGGGAACTGAACATTCTCTAATAGGGATGTAACAAATTCAGAGGAGAAGAAGGAGAACAAAGGCTGAAAAGCCTCATCCCCTGCTTCTCCTCTAACAAGCTGAGTACACAACCACAACCAAGAACCATACATTCCTGGAACAGACTCCAGCACCTTTATAAATCTCCTGCAGGCCATTAAAACCAAGCCCAGCCCGATGGATATTTTGGTCAATGCCCCTCTACTACAGAAACTACGCATTAGGGACAATACTGGAGCTATTTCTGGATAAGCAAATAAACCCAGGGACCACAGAGGTATTAAGACCTCAAAAAACCCTAGGGACAAAGAACCCATGCAGGCCTCCACCCCAAAAGACATGAATTCCAACAACATAGCCAATAACTGCTCTATACCAACACAAAAGAATTTGAACCAAATTATTATTATTAGAACAGGGTTTTTTCCCACTTTCTCAAGCCTCGAGTTGGGCGCCAATATATTTGTCCTGGTTTCGGCCAAATTTGGGGGAAAACCTCCAGGAGGAGCCCCCAGACAGCAAACCCCACGACTCCTCCCCCCCCCACCCCACCGGGTTCGGGAAGAATTTCCTTGGAGAAGAGTGGGAGAAAAAACCTGTTTATTTAACAAGCAAGACACTCCCCAGCACAGGGAAAAAAAAACAACACCAGCTGACAAAAAACTCTTTCACCGTTCTGAAGGGATGACAAGTTCAGTCTCTCTGGCGAGTGGTCGCGCAGTTATCAGTCTCTGGCGCTGGGGATGACTGCTGCAGGTGACAAAGTGTAGACTCCCGGTGTTTCTTGGGGTTCCCAGGTCCCCGTCCGTTCAGATGGTATCCAGGAGAGGGAGGGGACGGGGTGGAAAACAGTCCAGGGAAAAAGTTGGACTGCCTAGCTGAACTAACTAATAAGCAGAAAGCAAGGGCAAAGCGAAGGAAAGAAAAAGGCAGAAGCGAGCAAGCAGGCAAGCAAGCAGGCAAGCAAGCAAGCAAGCAAGCAAGCAGGCAAGCAAGCAAGCCGAGCTAAAACCTCTCCTAAACATAGACCATGGGGGAGGTGAGCCGGCTGATAACAAGACAAAACAAAGCTTCACTCTCAGACTCAGTCCTGGAAGCACAGGACATAATACCAAACATAATCAGGACACACGATTGGAGATAGAAACACCATAACATCACCCTAGGACACCAAGTGACCACCATGGTGTAATAAAGAATACCTGCTCTCAAATCCTCAAAACTGTGTTCAAAAGCTGCTATCCAGCAGATTTCAGTATCAGTGGTGTCCCTGACTCCATTATGCCCCTTGCACACTTTCACGAGGGCCCCTTGGTTCCACGAGGCCCTGCTGGATAACAGTGGACCCTTGGTTCCATTTGGGTCTGTACTGTCAAAATGGCCTCCTTAGTTCTGCACTGCCACAATGCTCTCTCCTTGGTGCCACGAGGCCTTGGTGTGTCACAACAGCCTCTCGGTTCCATGAACTGCCATAGTGTCAGCACGGTCTCTTGCATCTGCAGTATCACGATGGACAATTGGTTACAAGCAGCCCCGCTGTGTCACAACGACTACTTGGTTCATGAGGCCCCACAGTGTCACCATGGCCCCTTGGTTCCCCGAGGCCTCGCTGTAGAACAATGGCCTCTCAGTTCCAGGAGGTTTTGTACTGTCAACAGTGCTCTCCTTGGTTCTACAGTGGCTGCTTGCTTCCATAATTCTTCCTCAGTGTCACAGTGGTCTCCTTGGTTCCATGAGGCTCTGCAATGTCCCAATATCCCATCGTTTCCATGAGCTTCTGTCCCATCAACCATGTCCTTTGCTCCAGTGAGGCCCCGCAACGACACACCGGACCCTTGGCTCCATGAGGTTCCATAGTGTAACATGGGTGCCTTGATTCCAAGAGGTTCTGCTGGGTCACACTGGACCCTTGGTTCCATGAGGTTCCGTGGTATCGCCATGGTTTCCCTGGATCCGCAGTAGCGCTACGGACCATAGGTTTCATGCAGCTTTGCTGTGCTACAGTGGCTCCTTGGTTCCATCAAGTGCCACTGTGTAACAAGGGAATCTTGGTCCCATGAGGTTCTGGACTGTCACAATGGTGTCCTTGGTTCTGGACTCTAACAACGGACCCTTGGTTCCACGAGGTTCCATTACGTCACAATGCTCTCCTTGGTTCCACAAGGCCTTGCTTTGTCACAATGGACCCTTGGTTCCATGAGCTTCCGTAGTGTAACCATGGTCTCCTGGGATCTGCATTGTCACAATGGACAATTGGTTGCATGGGAGCCTGCTGTGTCACAAGAGAGCCTTAGCTCCATGAGGTTCTGGACTGTCACAGTGGTCTCCCTGCTTCAACGAGGCCCTGGAGTGTCTCGAGGGCTGCTTGGTTCTGTGAGCTTCCACAACGTCCCAATGGTCTCCTTGTTTCTGCAGTGTCATAGTGGACTCTTGGTTCCATGAGGTTCCTAAATGTCACAGGTCTCCTTGGTTCCATGTGGCCCTGCTGTGTCACCACAGCCCCTTGGTTCCAGGAGTTTCTGGGCTGTCAGCAGTGGTTCCTTTGTTCCAATCAGGCACCGCTGTGTCACACTGCACCCTGGCTTCCATGAAGTTCTTCAGTGTCACAGTGGCCCCTTGGATCCATGCGGTCCCATAGTGTCACCATGGTCTCCTTGGACCTGCATTGTCATCAGGGACCATTGGTTCCATGTGGCCTGGCTGTGTCACAGTGATGTGGATTCCGTAATTGCCTTCAGTGTCACAATGGAGCCTTGTTTCTGTGAGGCTCTCAACTGTCACAACTGTCTCCTTGGTTCCATCAGCCCCCGCTGTGTCACAAGGGTCCCCTTGGTTCCATGAGCACACCAAAGCTTTGCATAAACATTGAGCAGCACCTGCTTAACACACCTGGGAACATCTGTCTGCATTCAAAAGACAGGTCACAGCTGAGAAAGGCACCAGCAGCTTCCATCTGCAACAGAGATGCAGGGAAAGGACAAGGACAGAGAATTCAGCTGCAAGACTCCGAGAATTCTGCATCCAGACATCATTTCTGGTCCCACTGTCCCTAGTAGAAAGGTGTCATCATTCCAGGTTCCAGGCAGCCTGTACTCAGCATGTGCTTCTACAGTGGGGGTTTGTCGTTTAGGAAAACCTGCTCAGGCTTTTCCCTTCTTTCCTCACAAACAGGAATACTTGTCCTGGGCCTGGATGCAGGCAGAGCCCTGAGGAGAGCACGTGGGACATGGTGCAGTGGGCAGGGACAGCCAGCTGCAGAGTTCAGGGGGAAGGGCTTCTGGTGCAGGGCCAGGCATGTCAGTCCCAGCTGGGCCATGTCAGACATGTCCCCAGGCTGGGCTTGGGGAGCAGCTTGTCCAAACAGGGTCAGCCTGGCAAGGGGCTCATTCTTCAGTGGGCCCACACCTCCTAAGGAGACATTCAGCATCAAGATCACCTGGGGAATGCCTAAGTTGCTTCTTCTTTGAACTGAAAAAGAAAAATTACTCCCTTTTATAAAACTGAAAATCATGAGCTGTACCTTGAAATCTTCCTCCTTAAGAGAACTCCAAAGTGACTCCAAGCAGCTGCACAAGGCCTGGAGACTGGAAGACATTGGAAAGAAGACAAAGAGCTCCTGAGGGTTTTCTGTATTTTAATGATCCCCAACGGTGGATTTGGGGCTGAGTCCAGGAGCCCCAGGCACTGAGAGAAGGTTGAAGAAGCTGCTCAAGGAGTCAGAAGCAAAACTCCAAGTCCCTTGGAGCATCAGTGGCCCCACTGAGGGCAGGGACTGCCAAAGGCTCCCCAGGGAGTGGTGAGAGCAGATCCTTGAGGCCAGGATTGCAGGAGCCCGAGGCTGTGAGCAGGGAACTGCAATGCTGAGCAAGGCCTGGGCTGGTTGGAGGAAGCAGAAAGGCCAAGGCCTGAGCCCAGGCCTGGGCCAGCAGGGCCTGTCCCTCACAGGTGGCTCGGGGCTGTTCCTGGAGCACTGGGATGGGAGAGGCAGCAAGGACAAATGTCATCAAGCTGTGTGACACTCCAGATGCTCATGGAACCAAGGGCCAGTGTGACACAGCGGGGCCTCATGGAAACAAGAGGCCGTGCTGAGCCTGCGCGCCTGTAACACCCCAGAACACTGAAATGCTGAGGGTGAGCAAAGGCTCCTTTACTCGAGTTTGGTGCAGAGTAGAAACCCCAGCCAGATATTCTCAAGAGGTCAAAACGACACAAAAGTGTACTGGAAAAATACAGAAAACCGAGCTCCTTTGGCAAATGATTTCATACAACATCCAATTCAACGTGCATCACTTAGCGTAGCAGGAACATCATTAACTCGGCCCATGTAAGATGGAAACCTTTAGGCATAAAAATGTTAAACTACCCAAAAACATTCCAGTAAAAGAGGATAAGAAGGTTAAAAGAGAAAAAAGAGACAGAAAGACAGAAGATCTCCAGATAGATATGCAGAGAGCTACCAGCTGCTAGGCTTCCAGTGTGGCTGAGACACAGACCCAGGAGATTTCAGGATTCAGACCAGGGCTTGACGTCATGCCCGATTTTTTCAATTCCCTAGCGTTTTGTAAGCTCTCCTCTTTTCGGGGACATCTGCTTTCTTCCCACTCACTGCTGTGTTTCATTGCCTTTGTGTGGGATTGATTGACAGCTCGGCCAATCAGAGCTGGGTGGGCGCTGCCCCTGCTGTGTGATTGATTGACGGCTCAGCCAATCAGAGCTGGGTGGGCGCTGCTCCTGCTGTGTGGGATTGATTGACGGCTCAGCCAATCAGAGCTGGCTGGGCGCTGCCCCTGCTGTGTGATTGATTGACAGCTCAACCAATCAGAGCAGGCTGGGCGCTGCTCCTGCTGTGTGACTGATTAACGGCTCAACCAATCAGAGCTGGGTGGGCGCTGCTCCTGCTGTGTGGGATTGATTGACGGCTCAGCCAATCAGAGCTGGGTGGGCGCTACCCCTGCTGTGTGATTGGCAGATCTGCCAGGCCATGGCTGGGGACGGGGCTCTGTCCCACCTCATTCCAAGGTCTGTCCCAGCCCCGGCCCCACTCGGCCATTCCGAGCATCCCGACGGGTCTGGGGACATTGATGTCATCCAGCCTCTGACAGCGACCATGGGGACACTGCGGAACCTCATGGAACCAAAGAGACCATTTTGACACTCTGGTGCCTCATGCAATCAGGGCCACCTTTGTGAGACTCGGGACCCCAATGGAACCAAGGGTCAGTGATGAAGCTGTGCGGCCCAGAGAACCAAGGAGCCTTTGTTACACAGCAGGGCCACATGGAGCCCAGGGGCCATGGTGACTCTGCAGGACCTTAGGGAAGCAAGGGGCCATTGTTATCACTACAGAAGCAGGGAGAATATTGTGACAAGGAGAATATCGGGACACTACAGGGACTCCCGGAATCAAGGAGTACATTGTGACACTGTGAGGCCCCATGGAACCAAGGCAACATGGAACAGGTCTGGCTGGCTGGGCCTCCCGGGGGCCACCTGGCAAGACTGGCTGATCCTGGAATGTTGAGGACTGCCTCTCATCAGCTCCTGGAGCACTGAGGCTGTGTGCTTTCCTTCCTATGGAAAAGTACCATCCGCTTTTGCAGGTTCCCACGGCTGAAACTGATATTCCCCCTGAAAAAGGACTACATACAAGGCTTGCTCCCAGCCAAAATCTGCTAGGAGTAACAGCTCTGGGTGGCCACCGTTTCCTGAGGGCTGCCTCTCATCTACCACTCTAAGGGTCGGTGTGAAGTTTCCCTCATTTTTGCCTCATGACCCTCTCAAGAAGACCTCAAGGACCCCCACCCAGGTTGACTCTGGACAATGATTTTCTGGCCTGCTTGAGGTGGGTGCTTGCCAAGGGACTCTTTGCAGGTGTGTTGTGCTCACTGGACTCTGCTGTCATGGTACCAGCTGAAGCCTGCATGTACTGCACGACCGCACCTGTCTCTTGGAGCACCACACAATGCTCCATAAATCTCCCCACCTCTTGGCCACAAGCCACTCGCTTTGAAAAAGGACTATAAAAGAGCGATCCTCTGGAGGAGACCCTGAGTACTCCCCACGGATGACCACCCTTCCATTGGCTGGCGCACCATGACGTTGGTCTCGTCTGTTGGTAGCTATTTCCCCCTTCCCCTCTTTTTCTCTCTCTAGACTCCATTTCCTATATCTCTCCCCTCTATCGCAACTGAATTGTTTGGCATTCAATAAAAATGCATTGCTGTTGTTGAATAAACTGATTTGTCCCCCGCTATTTGCCTGCTATTACCTCTGAGATCAAACAATCCCCGGCCTGTCTTGGTAGATGGTGACACTCCCCCCACCCTCCCCCCCCCCGCAAATCCCCCATGCCCCTGCTTCTCCCAGTTGATTGCTGATCGTGGTGTGACATGGAATGGAACATCCCTTGGGCCAGTCCAGCCCAGCTGTCCCATCCCTGTTCCCTCAGGAACACTTGCCCATCCCAAGTCCATGGGTTGGAGGGGCTTGCAGACACGCCTCGTGGGGCGAGCACTGTGACAAGGACAGGAGAACAGAAGAACATTTACACTTATCGCGGGCAGAGAACAGAAGAGCACAGTCTTGGAGAAACACACAAAGGATGTAGCCGAGGCAAACGGAGCGTGCACAAAACGCAAGGAGAATGTCAGCTCAGCTCTGCAAGGCTGACAAAAGCAGAAGTTATACACAACAATAATATTGCCCTTCCTCAAAAGCGGGGATCAAAGAGCAGTCACCTAAAAAGGACAGTGCATGTTGAAGACACACTCCAAAGAACCATAGAAGGACTTGTGAGAAGGGGTGCAATTATGGCAAATAAATTCCAGGTGGGGTTAACTAATGAATACATCATCAGTGTGAGTGATAAAAGCTCCGATTGCCTGGTGGCCAGTGCACTCGAGTAGATGAAGGATTGCCCAAGTGACCACCATGGTGTAATAAAGAATACCTGCTCTCAAATCCTCAAAACTGTGTTCAAAAGCTGCTATCCAGCAGATTTCAGTATCAGTGGTGTCCCTGACTCCATTATGCCCCTTGCACACTTTCACGAGGGCCCCTTGGTTCCACGAGGCCCTGCTGGATAACAGTGGACCCTTGGTTCCATTTGGGTCTGTACTGTCAAAATGGCCTCCTTAGTTCTGCACTGCCACAATGCTCTCTCCTTGGTGCCACGAGGCCTTGGTGTGTCACAACAGCCTCTCGGTTCCATGAACTGCCATAGTGTCAGCACGGTCTCTTGCATCTGCAGTATCACGATGGACAATTGGTTACAAGCAGCCCCGCTGTGTCACAACGACTACTTGGTTCATGAGGCCCCACAGTGTCACCATGGCCCCTTGGTTCCCCGAGGCCTCGCTGTAGAACAATGGCCTCTCAGTTCCAGGAGGTTTTGTACTGTCAACAGTGCTCTCCTTGGTTCTACAGTGGCTGCTTGCTTCCATAATTCTTCCTCAGTGTCACAGTGGTCTCCTTGGTTCCATGAGGCTCTGCAATGTCCCAATATCCCATCGTTTCCATGAGCTTCTGTCCCATCAACCATGTCCTTTGCTCCAGTGAGGCCCCGCAACGGCACACCGGACCCTTGGCTCCATGAGGTTCCATAGTGTAACATGGGTGCCTTGATTCCAAGAGGTTCTGCTGGGTCACACTGGACCCTTGGTTCCATGAGGTTCCGTGGTATCGCCATGGTTTCCCTGGATCCGCAGTAGCGCTACGGACCATAGGTTTCATGCAGCTTTGCTGTGCTACAGTGGCTCCTTGGTTCCATCAAGTGCCACTGTGTAACAAGGGAATCTTGGTCCCATGAGGTTCTGGACTGTCACAATGGTGTCCTTGGTTCTGGACTCTAACAACGGACCCTTGGTTCCACGAGGTTCCATTACGTCACAATGCTCTCCTTGGTTCCACAAGGCCTTGCTTTGTCACAATGGACCCTTGGTTCCATGAGCTTCCGTAGTGTAACCATGGTCTCCTGGGATCTGCATTGTCACAATGGACAATTGGTTGCATGGGAGCCTGCTGTGTCACAAGAGAGCCTTAGCTCCATGAGGTTCTGGACTGTCACAGTGGTCTCCCTGCTTCAACGAGGCCCTGGAGTGTCTCGAGGGCTGCTTGGTTCTGTGAGCTTCCACAACGTCCCAATGGTCTCCTTGTTTCTGCAGTGTCATAGTGGACTCTTGGTTCCATTAGGTTCCTAAATGTCACAGGTCTCCTTGGTTCCATGTGGCCCTGCTGTGTCACCACAGCCCCTTGGTTCCAGGAGTTTCTGGGCTGTCAACAGTGGTTCCTTTGTTCCAATCAGGCACCGCTGTGTCACACTGCACCCTGGCTTCCATGAAGTTCTTCAGTGTCACAGTGGCCCCTTGGATCCATGCGGTCCCATAGTGTCACCATGGTCTCCTTGGACCTGCATTGTCATCAGGGACCATTGGTTCCATGTGGCCTGGCTGTGTCACAGTGATGTGGATTCCGTAATTGCCTTCAGCGTCACAATGGAGCCTTGTTTCTGTGAGGCTCTCAACTGTCACAACTGTCTCCTTGGTTCCATCAGCCCCCGCTGTGTCACAAGGGTCCCCTTGGTTCCATGAGCACACCAAAGCTTTGCATAAACATTGAGCAGCACCTGCTTAACACACCTGGGAACATCTGTCTGCATTCAAAAGACAGGTCACAGCTGAGAAAGGCACCAGCAGCTTCCATCTGCAACAGAGATGCAGGGAAAGGACAAGGACAGAGAATTCAGCTGCAAGACTCCGAGAATTCTGCATCCAGACATCATTTCTGGTCCCACTGTCCCTAGTAGAAAGGTGTCATCATTCCAGGTTCCAGGCAGCCTGTACTCAGCATGTGCTTCTACAGTGGGGGTTTGTCGTTTAGGAAAACCTGCTCAGGCTTTTCCCTTCTTTCCTCACAAACAGGAATACTTGTCCTGGGCCTGGATGCAGGCACAGCCCTGAGGAGAGCACGTGGGACATGGTGCAGTGGGCAGGGACAGCCAGCTGCAGAGTTCAGGGGGAAGGGCTTCTGGTGCAGGGCCAGGCATGTCAGTCCCAGCTGGGCCATGTCAGACATGTCCCCAGGCTGGGCTTGGGGAGCAGCTTGTCCAAACAGGGTCAGCCTGCAAGGGGCTCATTCTTCAGTGGGCCCACACCTCCTAAGGAGACATTCAGCATCAAGATCACCTGGGGAATGCCTAAGTTGCTTCTTCTTTGAACTGAAAAAGAAAAATTACTCCCTTTTATAAAACTGAAAATCATGAGCTGTACCTTGAAATCTTCCTCCTTAAGAGAACTCCAAAGTGACTCCAAGCAGCTGCACAAGGCCTGGAGACTGGAAGACATTGGAAAGAAGACAAAGAGCTCCTGAGGGTTTTCTGTATTTTAATGATCCCCAACGGTGGATTTGGGGCTGAGTCCAGGAGCCCCAGGCACTGAGAGAAGGTTGAAGAAGCTGCTCAAGGAGTCAGAAGCAAAACTCCAAGTCCCTTGGAGCATCACTGGCCCCACTGAGGGCAGGGACTGCCAAAGGCTCCCCAGGGAGTGGTGAGAGCAGATCCTTGAGGCCAGGATTGCAGGAGCCCGAGGCTGTGAGCAGGGAACTGCAATGCTGAGCAAGGCCTGGGCTGGTTGGAGGAAGCAGAAAGGCCAAGGCCTGAGCCCAGGCCTGGGCCAGCAGGGCCTGTCCCTCACAGGTGGCTCGGGGCTATTCCTGGAGCACTGGGATGGGAGAGGCAGCAAGGACAAATGTCATCAAGCTGTGTGACACTCCAGATGCTCATGGAACCAAGGGCCAGTGTGACACAGCGGGGCCTCATGGAAACAAGAGGCCGTGCTGAGCCTGCGCGCCTGTAACACCCCAGAACACTGAAATGCTGAGGGTGAGCAAAGGTTCCTTTACTCGAGTTTGGTGCAGAGTAGAAACCCCAGCCAGATATTCTCAAGAGGTCAAAACGACACAAAAGTGTACTGGAAAAATACAGAAAACCGAGCTCCTTTGGCAAATGATTTCATACAACATCCAATTCAACGTGCATCACTTAGCGTAGCAGGAACATCATTAACTCGGCCCATGTAAGATGGAAACCTTTAGGCATAAAAATGTTAAACTACCCAAAAACATTCCAGTAAAAGAGGATAAGAAGGTTAAAAGAGAAAAAAGAGACAGAAAGACAGAAGATCTCCAGATAGATATGCAGAGAGCTACCAGCTGCTAGGCTTCCAGTGTGGCTGAGACACAGACCCAGGAGATTTCAGGATTCAGACCAGGGCTTGACGTCATGCCCGATTTTTTAAATCCCTAGCGTTTTCTAAGCTCTCCTCTTTTCAGGGACATCTGCTTTCTTACCACGCACTGCTGTGTTTCATTGCCTTTGTGTGGGATTGATTGACGGCTCAGCCAATCAGAGCTGGGTGGGCGCTGCCCCTGCTGTGTGCTTGATTGACGGCTCAGCCAATCAGAGCTGGCTGGGCGGTGACCCTGCTGTGTGATTGATTGACGGCTCAACCAATCAGAGCTGGCTGGGCGCGGCCCCTGCTGTGTGATTGATTGACGGCTCAACCAATCAGAGCTGGCTGGGCGCTGCCCCTGCTGTGTGATTGATTGACGGCTCAGCCAATCAGAGCTGGCTGGGCGCTGCCCCTGCTGTGTGATTGATTGACGGCTCAGGCAGTCACAGCTGGGTTTGCTCTGCCCCTGCTGTGTGATTGGCAGATCTGCCAGGCCATGGCTGGGGACGGGGCTCTGTCCCACCTCATTCCAAGGTCTGTCCCAGCCCCGGCCCCACTCGGCCATTCCGAGCATCCCGACGGGTCTGGGGACATTGATGTCATCCAGCCTCTGACAGCGACCATGGGGACACTGCGGAACCTCATGGAACCAAAGAGACCATTTTGACACTCTGGTGCCTCATGCAATCAGGGGCACCTTTGTGAGACTCAGGACCCCAACGGAACCAAGGGTCAGTGATGAAGCTGTGCGGCCCAGAGAACCAAGGAGCCTTTGTTACACAGCAGGGCCACATGGAGCCCAGGGGCCGTGGTGACTCTGCAGGACCTTAGGGAAGCAAGGGGCCATTGTTTACACTACAGAAGCAGGGAGAATATTGTGACAAGGAGAATATCGGGACACTACAGGGACTCCTGGAATCAAGGAGAACATTGTGACACTGTGAGGCCCCATGGAACCAAGGCAACATGGAACAGGTCTGGCTGGCTGGGCCTCCCGGGGGCCACCTGGCAAGACTGGCTGATCCTGGAATGTTGAGGACTGCCTCTCATCAGCTCCTGGAGCACTAAGGCTCTGTGCTTTCCTTCCTATGGAAAAGTACCAGCCCCTTTTGCAGGTTCCCACGGCTGAAACTGATATTCCCCCTGAAAAAGCACTACATACAAGGCTTGCTCCCAGCCAAAATCTGCTAGGAGTAACAGCTCTGGGTGGCCACCGTTTCCTGAGGGCTGCCTCTCATCTACCACTCTAAGGGTCGGTGTGAAGTTTCCCTCATTTTTGCCTCATGACCCTCTCAAGAAGACCTCAAGGACCCCCGCCCAGGTTGACTCTGGACAATGGTTTACTGGCCTGCTTGAGGTGGGTGCTTGCCAAGGGACTCTTTGCAGGTGTGTTGTGCTCACTGGACTGTGCTGTCATGGTACCAGCTGAAGCCTGCATGTACTGCACGACCGCACCTGTCTCTTGGAGCACCACACAATGCTCCATAAATCTCCCCGCCTCTTGGCCACAAGCCACTCGCTTTGGAAAAGGACTATAAAAGAGCGATCCTCTGGAGAAGACCCTGAGTACTCCCCACGGATGACCACCCTTCCATTGGCTGGCCCACCATGACCTTGGTCTCGTCTGTTGGTAGCTACTTCCCCCTTCCCCTCCTTTTCTCTCTCTATACTCCGTTTCCTATATCTCTCCCCTCTAGCGCAACTGAATTGTTTGGCATTCAATAAAAATGCATTGCTGTTGTTGAATAAACTGATTTGTCCCCCGCTATTTACCTGTTTGCACCTCTGAGATCGAACAATCCTCGGCCTGTGTTGGCAGATGGTGACACACCCCCACCCCCACCCCCCCCCCCATCCCCCATGCCCCTGCTTCTCCCAGTTGATTGCTGATCGTGGTGTGACATGGAATGGAACATCCCTTGGGCCAGTCCAGCCCAGCTGTCCCATCCCTGTTCCCTCAGGAACACTTGCCCACCCCAAGTCCATGGGTTGGAGGGGCTTGCAGACACGCCTCGTGGGGCGAGCACTGTGACAAGGACAGGAGAACAGAACAACATTTACACTTACCAAGGGCAGAGAACAGAAGAGCACAGTCTTGGAGAAACGCACAAAGGATGTAGCCGAGGCAAACGGAGCGTGCACAAAACGCAAGGAGAATGTCAGCTCAGCTCTGCAAGGCTGACAAAAGCAGAAGTTATACACAACAATAATATTGCCCTTCCTCAAAAGCGGGGATCAAAGAGCAGTCACCTAAAAAGGACAGTGCATGTTGAAGACACACTCCAAAGAACCATAGAAGGACTTGTGAGAAGGGGTGCAATTATGGCAAATAAATTCCAGGTGGGGTTAACTAATGAATACATCATCAGTGTGAGTGATAAAAGCTCCGATTGCCTGGTGGCCAGTGCACTCGAGTAGATGAAGGATTGCCCAAGTGACCACCATGGTGTAATAAAGAATACCTGCTCTCAAATCCTCAAAACTGTGTTCAAAAGCTGCTATCCAGCAGATTTCAGTATCAGTGGTGTCCCTGACTCCATTATGCCCCTTGCACACTTTCACGAGGGCCCCTTGGTTCCACGAGGCCCTGCTGGATAACAGTGGACCCTTGGTTCCATTTGGGTCTGTACTGTCAAAATGGCCTCCTTAGTTCTGCACTGCCACAATGCTCTCTCCTTGGTGCCACGAGGCCTTGGTGTGTCACAACAGCCTCTCGGTTCCATGAACTGCCATAGTGTCAGCACGGTCTCTTGCATCTGCAGTATCACGATGGACAATTGGTTACAAGCAGCCCCGCTGTGTCACAACGACTACTTGGTTCATGAGGCCCCACAGTGTCACCATGGCCCCTTGGTTCCCCGAGGCCTCGCTGTAGAACAATGGCCTCTCAGTTCCAGGAGGTTTTGTACTGTCAACAGTGCTCTCCTTGGTTCTACAGTGGCTGCTTGCTTCCATAATTCTTCCTCAGTGTCACAGTGGTCTCCTTGGTTCCATGAGGCTCTGCAATGTCCCAATATCCCATCGTTTCCATGAGCTTCTGTCCCATCAACCATGTCCTTTGCTCCAGTGAGGCCCCGCAACGGCACACCGGACCCTTGGCTCCATGAGGTTCCATAGTGTAACATGGGTGCCTTGATTCCAAGGGGTTCTGCTGGGTCACACTGGACCCTTGGTTCCATGAGGTTCCGTGGTATCGCCATGGTTTCCCTGGATCCGCAGTATCGCTACGGACCATAGGTTTCATGCAGCTTTGCTGTGCTACAGTGGCTCCTTGGTTCCATCAAGTGCCACTGTGTAACAAGGGAATCTTGGTCCCATGAGGTTCTGGACTGTCACAATGGTGTCCTTGGTTCTGGACTCTAACAACGGACCCTTGGTTCCACGAGGTTCCATTACGTCACAATGCTCTCCTTGGTTCCACAAGGCCTTGCTTTGTCACAATGGACCCTTGGTTCCATGAGCTTCCGTAGTGTAACCATGGTCTCCTGGGATCTGCATTGTCACAATGGACAATTGGTTGCATGGGAGCCTGCTGTGTCACAAGAGAGCCTTAGCTCCATGAGGTTCTGGACTGTCACAGTGGTCTCCCTGCTTCAACGAGGCCCTGGAGTGTCTCGAGGGCTGCTTGGTTCTGTGAGCTTCCACAACGTCCCAATGGTCTCCTTGTTTCTGCAGTGTCATAGTGGACTCTTGGTTCCATTAGGTTCCTAAATGTCACAGGTCTCCTTGGTTCCATGTGGCCCTGCTGTGTCACCACAGCCCCTTGGTTCCAGGAGTTTCTGGGCTGTCAACAGTGGTTCCTTTGTTCCAATCAGGCACCGCTGTGTCACACTGCACCCTGGCTTCCATGAAGTTCTTCAGTGTCACAGTGGCCCCTTGGATCCATGCGGTCCCATAGTGTCACCATGGTCTCCTTGGACCTGCATTGTCATCAGGGACCATTGGTTCCATGTGGCCTGGCTGTGTCACAGTGATGTGGATTCCGTAATTGCCTTCAGTGTCACAATGGAGCCTTGTTTCTGTGAGGCTCTGAACTGTCACAACTGTCTCCTTGGTTCCATCAGCCCCCGCTGTGTCACAAGGGTCCCCTTGGTTCCATGAGCACACCAAAGCTTTGCATAAACATTGAGCAGCACCTGCTTAACACACCTGGGAACATCTGTCTGCATTCAAAAGACAGGTCACAGCTGAGAAAGGCACCAGCAGCTTCCATCTGCAACAGAGATGCAGGGAAAGGACAAGGACAGAGAATTCAGCTGCAAGACTCCGAGAATTCTGCATCCAGACATCATTTCTGGTCCCACTGTCCCTAGTAGAAAGGTGTCATCATTCCAGGTTCCAGGCAGCCTGTACTCAGCATGTGCTTCTACAGTGGGGGTTTGTCGTTTAGGAAAACCTGCTCAGGCTTTTCCCTTCTTTCCTCACAAACAGGAATACTTGTCCTGGGCCTGGATGCAGGCAGAGCCCTGAGGAGAGCACGTGGGACATGGTGCAGTGGGCAGGGACAGCCAGCTGCAGAGTTCAGGGGGAAGGGCTTCTGGTGCAGGGCCAGGCATGTCAGTCCCAGCTGGGCCATGTCAGACATGTCCCCAGGCTGGGCTTGGGGAGCAGCTTGTCCAAACAGGGTCAGCCTGGCAAGGGGCTCATTCTTCAGTGGGCCCACACCTCCTAAGGAGACATTCAGCATCAAGATCACCTGGGGAATGCCTAAGTTGCTTCTTCTTTGAACTGAAAAAGAAAAATTACTCCCTTTTATAAAACTGAAAATCATGAGCTGTACCTTGAAATCTTCCTCCTTAAGAGAACTCCAAAGTGACTCCAAGCAGCTGCACAAGGCCTGGAGACTGGAAGACATTGGAAAGAAGACAAAGAGCTCCTGAGGGTTTTCTGTATTTTAATGATCCCCAACGGTGGATTTGGGGCTGAGTCCAGGAGCCCCAGGCACTGAGAGAAGGTTGAAGAAGCTGCTCAAGGAGTCAGAAGCAAAACTCCAAGTCCCTTGGAGCATCACTGGCCCCACTGAGGGCAGGGACTGCCAAAGGCTCCCCAGGGAGTGGTGAGAGCAGATCCTTGAGGCCAGGATTGCAGGAGCCCGAGGCTGTGAGCAGGGAACTGCAATGCTGAGCAAGGCCTGGGCTGGTTGGAGGAAGCAGAAAGGCCAAGGCCTGAGCCCAGGCCTGGGCCAGCAGGGCCTGTCCCTCACAGGTGGCTCGGGGCTGTTCCTGGAGCACTGGGATGGGAGAGGCAGCAAGGACAAATGTCATCAAGCTGTGTGACACTCCAGATGCTCATGGAACCAAGGGCCAGTGTGACACAGCGGGGCCTCATGGAAACAAGAGGCCGTGCTGAGCCTGCGCGCCTGTAACACCCCAGAACACTGAAATGCTGAGGGTGAGCAAAGGCTCCTTTACTCGAGTTTGGTGCAGAGTAGAAACCCCAGCCAGATATTCTCAAGAGGTCAAAACGACACAAAAGTGTACTGGAAAAATACAGAAAACCGAGCTCCTTTGGCAAATGATTTCATACAACATCCAATTCAACGTGCATCACTTAGCGTAGCAGGAACATCATTAACTCGGCCCATGTAAGATGGAAACCTTTAGGCATAAAAATGTTAAACTACCCAAAAACATTCCAGTAAAAGAGGATAAGAAGGTTAAAAGAGAAAAAAGAGACAGAAAGACAGAAGATCTCCAGATAGATATGCAGAGAGCTACCAGCTGCTAGGCTTCCAGTGTGGCTGAGACACAGACCCAGGAGATTTCAGGATTCAGACCAGGGCTTGACGTCATGCCCGATTTTTTAAATCCCTAGCGTTTTCTAAGCTCTCCTCTTTTCAGGGACATCTGCTTTCTTACCACGCACTGCTGTGTTTCATTGCCTTTGTGTGGGATTGATTGACGGCTCAGCCAATCAGAGCTGGGTGGGCGCTGCCCCTGCTGTGTGCTTGATTGACGGCTCAGCCAATCAGAGCTGGCTGGGCGGTGACCCTGCTGTGTGATTGATTGACGGCTCAACCAATCAGAGCTGGCTGGGCGCTGCCCCTGCTGTGTGATTGATTGACGGCTCAGCCAATCAGAGCTGGCTGGGCGCTGCCCCTGCTGTGTGATTGATTGACGGCTCAGGCAGTCACAGCTGGGTTTGCTCTGCCCCTGCTGTGTGATTGGCAGATCTGCCAGGCCATGGCTGGGGACGGGGCTCTGTCCCACCTCATTCCAAGGTCTGTCCCAGCCCCGGCCCCACTCGGCCATTCCGAGCATCCCGACGGGTCTGGGGACATTGATGTCATCCAGCCTCTGACAGCGACCATGGGGACACTGCGGAACCTCATGGAACCAAAGAGACCATTTTGACACTCTGGTGCCTCATGCAATCAGGGGCACCTTTGTGAGACTCAGGACCCCAACGGAACCAAGGGTCAGTGATGAAGCTGTGCGGCCCAGAGAACCAAGGAGCCTTTGTTACACAGCAGGGCCACATGGAGCCCAGGGGCCGTGGTGACTCTGCAGGACCTTAGGGAAGCAAGGGGCCATTGTTTACACTACAGAAGCAGGGAGAATATTGTGACAAGGAGAATATCGGGACACTACAGGGACTCCTGGAATCAAGGAGAACATTGTGACACTGTGAGGCCCCATGGAACCAAGGCAACATGGAACAGGTCTGGCTGGCTGGGCCTCCCGGGGGCCACCTGGCAAGACTGGCTGATCCTGGAATGTTGAGGACTGCCTCTCATCAGCTCCTGGAGCACTAAGGCTCTGTGCTTTCCTTCCTATGGAAAAGTACCAGCCCCTTTTGCAGGTTCCCACGGCTGAAACTGATATTCCCCCTGAAAAAGCACTACATACAAGGCTTGCTCCCAGCCAAAATCTGCTAGGAGTAACAGCTCTGGGTGGCCACCGTTTCCTGAGGGCTGCCTCTCATCTACCACTCTAAGGGTCGGTGTGAAGTTTCCCTCATTTTTGCCTCATGACCCTCTCAAGAAGACCTCAAGGACCCCCGCCCAGGTTGACTCTGGACAATGGTTTACTGGCCTGCTTGAGGTGGGTGCTTGCCAAGGGACTCTTTGCAGGTGTGTTGTGCTCACTGGACTGTGCTGTCATGGTACCAGCTGAAGCCTGCATGTACTGCACGACCGCACCTGTCTCTTGGAGCACCACACAATGCTCCATAAATCTCCCCGCCTCTTGGCCACAAGCCACTCGCTTTGGAAAAGGACTATAAAAGAGCGATCCTCTGGAGAAGACCCTGAGTACTCCCCACGGATGACCACCCTTCCATTGGCTGGCCCACCATGACCTTGGTCTCGTCTGTTGGTAGCTACTTCCCCCTTCCCCTCCTTTTCTCTCTCTATACTCCGTTTCCTATATCTCTCCCCTCTAGCGCAACTGAATTGTTTGGCATTCAATAAAAATGCATTGCTGTTGTTGAATAAACTGATTTGTCCCCCGCTATTTACCTGTTTGCACCTCTGAGATCGAACAATCCTCGGCCTGTGTTGGCAGATGGTGACACACCCCCACCCCCACCCCCCCCCCCCATCCCCCATGCCCCTGCTTCTCCCAGTTGATTGCTGATCGTGGTGTGACATGGAATGGAACATCCCTTGGGCCAGTCCAGCCCAGCTGTCCCATCCCTGTTCCCTCAGGAACACTTGCCCACCCCAAGTCCATGGGTTGGAGGGGCTTGCAGACACGCCTCGTGGGGCGAGCACTGTGACAAGGACAGGAGAACAGAACAACATTTACACTTACCAAGGGCAGAGAACAGAAGAGCACAGTCTTGGAGAAACGCACAAAGGATGTAGCCGAGGCAAACGGAGCGTGCACAAAACGCAAGGAGAATGTCAGCTCAGCTCTGCAAGGCTGACAAAAGCAGAAGTTATACACAACAATAATATTGCCCTTCCTCAAAAGCGGGGATCAAAGAGCAGTCACCTAAAAAGGACAGTGCATGTTGAAGACACACTCCAAAGAACCATAGAAGGACTTGTGAGAAGGGGTGCAATTATGGCAAATAAATTCCAGGTGGGGTTAACTAATGAATACATCATCAGTGTGAGTGATAAAAGCTCCGATTGCCTGGTGGCCAGTGCACTCGAGTAGATGAAGGATTGCCCAAGTGACCACCATGGTGTAATAAAGAATACCTGCTCTCAAATCCTCAAAACTGTGTTCAAAAGCTGCTATCCAGCAGATTTCAGTATCAGTGGTGTCCCTGACTCCATTATGCCCCTTGCACACTTTCACGAGGGCCCCTTGGTTCCACGAGGCCCTGCTGGATAACAGTGGACCCTTGGTTCCATTTGGGTCTGTACTGTCAAAATGGCCTCCTTAGTTCTGCACTGCCACAATGCTCTCTCCTTGGTGCCACGAGGCCTTGGTGTGTCACAACAGCCTCTCGGTTCCATGAACTGCCATAGTGTCAGCACGGTCTCTTGCATCTGCAGTATCACGATGGACAATTGGTTACAAGCAGCCCCGCTGTGTCACAACGACTACTTGGTTCATGAGGCCCCACAGTGTCACCATGGCCCCTTGGTTCCCCGAGGCCTCGCTGTAGAACAATGGCCTCTCAGTTCCAGGAGGTTTTGTACTGTCAACAGTGCTCTCCTTGGTTCTACAGTGGCTGCTTGCTTCCATAATTCTTCCTCAGTGTCACAGTGGTCTCCTTGGTTCCATGAGGCTCTGCAATGTCCCAATATCCCATCGTTTCCATGAGCTTCTGTCCCATCAACCATGTCCTTTGCTCCAGTGAGGCCCCGCAACGGCACACCGGACCCTTGGCTCCATGAGGTTCCATAGTGTAACATGGGTGCCTTGATTCCAAGGGGTTCTGCTGGGTCACACTGGACCCTTGGTTCCATGAGGTTCCGTGGTATCGCCATGGTTTCCCTGGATCCGCAGTATCGCTACGGACCATAGGTTTCATGCAGCTTTGCTGTGCTACAGTGGCTCCTTGGTTCCATCAAGTGCCACTGTGTAACAAGGGAATCTTGGTCCCATGAGGTTCTGGACTGTCACAATGGTGTCCTTGGTTCTGGACTCTAACAACGGACCCTTGGTTCCACGAGGTTCCATTACGTCACAATGCTCTCCTTGGTTCCACAAGGCCTTGCTTTGTCACAATGGACCCTTGGTTCCATGAGCTTCCGTAGTGTAACCATGGTCTCCTGGGATCTGCATTGTCACAATGGACAATTGGTTGCATGGGAGCCTGCTGTGTCACAAGAGAGCCTTAGCTCCATGAGGTTCTGGACTGTCACAGTGGTCTCCCTGCTTCAACGAGGCCCTGGAGTGTCTCGAGGGCTGCTTGGTTCTGTGAGCTTCCACAACGTCCCAATGGTCTCCTTGTTTCTGCAGTGTCATAGTGGACTCTTGGTTCCATTAGGTTCCTAAATGTCACAGGTCTCCTTGGTTCCATGTGGCCCTGCTGTGTCACCACAGCCCCTTGGTTCCAGGAGTTTCTGGGCTGTCAACAGTGGTTCCTTTGTTCCAATCAGGCACCGCTGTGTCACACTGCACCCTGGCTTCCATGAAGTTCTTCAGTGTCACAGTGGCCCCTTGGATCCATGCGGTCCCATAGTGTCACCATGGTCTCCTTGGACCTGCATTGTCATCAGGGACCATTGGTTCCATGTGGCCTGGCTGTGTCACAGTGATGTGGATTCCGTAATTGCCTTCAGCGTCACAATGGAGCCTTGTTTCTGTGAGGCTCTCAACTGTCACAACTGTCTCCTTGGTTCCATCAGCCCCCGCTGTGTCACAAGGGTCCCCTTGGTTCCATGAGCACACCAAAGCTTTGCATAAACATTGAGCAGCACCTGCTTAACACACCTGGGAACATCTGTCTGCATTCAAAAGACAGGTCACAGCTGAGAAAGGCACCAGCAGCTTCCATCTGCAACAGAGATGCAGGGAAAGGACAAGGACAGAGAATTCAGCTGCAAGACTCCGAGAATTCTGCATCCAGACATCATTTCTGGTCCCACTGTCCCTAGTAGAAAGGTGTCATCATTCCAGGTTCCAGGCAGCCTGTACTCAGCATGTGCTTCTACAGTGGGGGTTTGTCGTTTAGGAAAACCTGCTCAGGCTTTTCCCTTCTTTCCTCACAAACAGGAATACTTGTCCTGGGCCTGGATGCAGGCACAGCCCTGAGGAGAGCACGTGGGACATGGTGCAGTGGGCAGGGACAGCCAGCTGCAGAGTTCAGGGGGAAGGGCTTCTGGTGCAGGGCCAGGCATGTCAGTCCCAGCTGGGCCATGTCAGACATGTCCCCAGGCTGGGCTTGGGGAGCAGCTTGTCCAAACAGGGTCAGCCTGGCAAGGGGCTCATTCTTCAGTGGGCCCACACCTCCTAAGGAGACATTCAGCATCAAGATCACCTGGGGAATGCCTAAGTTGCTTCTTCTTTGAACTGAAAAAGAAAAATTACTCCCTTTTATAAAACTGAAAATCATGAGCTGTACCTTGAAATCTTCCTCCTTAAGAGAACTCCAAAGTGACTCCAAGCAGCTGCACAAGGCCTGGAGACTGGAAGACATTGGAAAGAAGACAAAGAGCTCCTGAGGGTTTTCTGTATTTTAATGATCCCCAACGGTGGATTTGGGGCTGAGTCCAGGAGCCCCAGGCACTGAGAGAAGGTTGAAGAAGCTGCTCAAGGAGTCAGAAGCAAAACTCCAAGTCCCTTGGAGCATCACTGGCCCCACTGAGGGCAGGGACTGCCAAAGGCTCCCCAGGGAGTGGTGAGAGCAGATCCTTGAGGCCAGGATTGCAGGAGCCCGAGGCTGTGAGCAGGGAACTGCAATGCTGAGCAAGGCCTGGGCTGGTTGGAGGAAGCAGAAAGGCCAAGGCCTGAGCCCAGGCCTGGGCCAGCAGGGCCTGTCCCTCACAGGTGGCTCGGGGCTGTTCCTGGAGCACTGGGATGGGAGAGGCAGCAAGGACAAATGTCATCAAGCTGTGTGACACTCCAGATGCTCATGGAACCAAGGGCCAGTGTGACACAGCGGGGCCTCATGGAAACAAGAGGCCGTGCTGAGCCTGCGCGCCTGTAACACCCCAGAACACTGAAATGCTGAGGGTGAGCAAAGGCTCCTTTACTCGAGTTTGGTGCAGAGTAGAAACCCCAGCCAGATATTCTCAAGAGGTCAAAACGACACAAAAGTGTACTGGAAAAATACAGAAAACCGAGCTCCTTTGGCAAATGATTTCATACAACATCCAATTCAACGTGCATCACTTAGCGTAGCAGGAACATCATTAACTCGGCCCATGTAAGATGGAAACCTTTAGGCATAAAAATGTTAAACTACCCAAAAACATTCCAGTAAAAGAGGATAAGAAGGTTAAAAGAGAAAAAAGAGACAGAAAGACAGAAGATCTCCAGATAGATATGCAGAGAGCTACCAGCTGCTAGGCTTCCAGTGTGGCTGAGACACAGACCCAGGAGATTTCAGGATTCAGACCAGGGCTTGACGTCATGCCCGATTTTTTAAATCCCTAGCGTTTTCTAAGCTCTCCTCTTTTCAGGGACATCTGCTTTCTTACCACGCACTGCTGTGTTTCATTGCCTTTGTGTGGGATTGATTGACGGCTCAGCCAATCAGAGCTGGGTGGGCGCTGCCCCTGCTGTGTGCTTGATTGACGGCTCAGCCAATCAGAGCTGGCTGGGCGGTGACCCTGCTGTGTGATTGATTGACGGCTCAACCAATCAGAGCTGGCTGGGCGCTGCCCCTGCTGTGTGATTGATTGACGGCTCAGGCAGTCACAGCTGGGTTTGCTCTGCCCCTGCTGTGTGATTGGCAGATCTGCCAGGCCATGGCTGGGGACGGGGTTCTGTCCCACCTCATTCCAAGGTCTGTCCCAGCCCCGGCCCCACTCGGCCATTCCGAGCATCCCGACGGGTCTGGGGACATTGATGTCATCCAGCCTCTGACAGCGACCATGGGGACACTGCGGAACCTCATGGAACCAAAGAGACCATTTTGACACTCTGGTGCCTCATGCAATCAGGGGCACCTTTGTGAGACTCAGGACCCCAATGGAACCAAGGGTCAGTGATGAAGCTGTGCGGCCCAGAGAACCAAGGAGCCTTTGTTACACAGCAGGGCCACATGGAGCCCAGGGGCCGTGGTGACTCTGCAGGACCTTAGGGAAGCAAGGGGCCATTGTTTACACTACAGAAGCAGGGAGAATATTGTGACAAGGAGAATATCGGGACACTACAGGGACTCCTGGAATCAAGGAGAACATTGTGACACTGTGAGGCCCCATGGAACCAAGGCAACATGGAACAGGTCTGGCTGGCTGGGCCTCCCCGGGGGCCACCTGGCAAGACTGGCTGATCCTGGAATGTTGAGGACTGCCTCTCATCAGCTCCTGGAGCACTAAGGCTCTGTGCTTTCCTTCCTATGGAAAAGTACCAGCCCCTTTTGCAGGTTCCCACGGCTGAAACTGATATTCCCCCTGAAAAAGCACTACATACAAGGCTTGCTCCCAGCCAAAATCTGCTAGGAGTAACAGCTCTGGGTGGCCACCGTTTCCTGAGGGCTGCCTCTCATCTACCACTCTAAGGGTCGGTGTGAAGTTTCCCTCATTTTTGCCTCATGACCCTCTCAAGAAGACCTCAAGGACCCCCGCCCAGGTTGACTCTGGACAATGGTTTTCTGGCCTGCTTGAGGTGGGTGCTTGCCAAGGGACTCTTTGCAGGTGTGTTGTGCTCACTGGACTGTGCTGTCATGGTACCAGCTGAAGCCTGCATGTACTGCACGACCGCACCTGTCTCTTGGAGCACCACACAATGCTCCATAAATCTCCCCGCCTCTTGGCCACAAGCCACTCGCTTTGGAAAAGGACTACAAAAGAGCGATCCTCTGGAGAAGACCCTGAGTACTCCCCACGGATGACCACCCTTCCATTGGCTGGCCCACCATGACCTTGGTCTCGTCTGTTGGTAGCTACTTCCCCCTTCCCCTCCTTTTCTCTCTCTATACTCCGTTTCCTATATCTCTCCCCTCTAGCGCAACTGAATTGTTTGGCATTCAATAAAAATGCATTGCTGTTGTTGAATAAACTGATTTGTCCCCCGCTATTTACCTGTTTGCACCTCTGAGATCGAACAATCCTCGGCCTGTGTTGGCAGATGGTGACACACCCCCACCCCCCCCCCCCCCCATCCCCCATGCCCCTGCTTCTCCCAGTTGATTGCTGATCGTGGTGTGACATGGAATGGAACATCCCTTGGGCCAGTCCAGCCCAGCTGTCCCATCCCTGTTCCCTCAGGAACACTTGCCCATCCCAAGTCCATGGGTTGGAGGGGCTTGCAGACACGCCTCGTGGGGCGAGCACTGTGACAAGGACAGGAGAACAGAACAACATTTACACTTACCAAGGGCAGAGAACAGAAGAGCACAGTCTTGGAGAAACGCACAAAGGATGTAGCCGAGGCAAACGGAGCGTGCACAAAACGCAAGGAGAATGTCAGCTCAGCTCTGCAAGGCTGACAAAAGCAGAAGTTATACACAACAATAATATTGCCCTTCCTCAAAAGCGGGGATCAAAGAGCAGTCACCTAAAAAGGACAGTGCATGTTGAAGACACACTCCAAAGAACCATAGAAGGACTTGTGAGAAGGGGTGCAATTATGGCAAATAAATTCCAGGTGGGGTTAACTAATGAATACATCATCAGTGTGAGTGATAAAAGCTCCGATTGCCTGGTGGCCAGTGCACTCGAGTAGATGAAGGATTGCCCAAGTGTCCTGGTTTCGGCCAAATTTGGGGGAAAACCTCCAGGAGGAGCCCCCAGACAGCAAACCCCACGACTCCTCCCCCCCCCCCCCCCCCCCCCACCGGGTTCGGGAAGAATTTCCTTGGAGAAGAGTGGGAGAAAAAACCTGTTTATTTAACAAGCAAGACACTCCCCAGCACAGGGAAAAAAAAACAACACCAGCTGACAAAAAACTCTTTCACCGTTCTGAAGGGATGACAAGTTCAGTCTCTCTGGCGAGTGGTCGCGCAGTTATCAGTCTCTGGCGCTGGGGATGACTGCTGCAGGTGACAAAGTGTAGACTCCCGGTGTTTCTTGGGGTTCCCAGGTCCCCGTCCGTTCAGATGGTATCCAGGAGAGGGAGGGGACGGGGTGGAAGAGAAAACAGTCCAGGGAAAAAGTTGGACTGCCTAGCTGAACTAACTAATAAGCAGAAAGCAAGGGCAAAGCGAAGGAAAGAAAAAGGCAGAAGCGAGCAAGCAGGCAAGCAAGCAGGCAAGCAAGCAAGCAAGCAAGCAGGCAAGCAAGCAAGCAAGCAAGCAGGCAAGCAAGCAAGCCTAGCTAAAACCTCTCCTAAACATAGACCATGGGGGAGGTGAGCCGGCTGATAACAAGACAAAACAAAGCTTCACTCTCAGACTCAGTCCTGGAAGCACAGGACATAATACCAAACATAATCAGGACACACGATTGGAGATAGAAACACCATAACATCACCCTAGGACATTCCACCCCTTATCTCCATATCGTGAACATACTAAACAGCATGTAAAAACTTCAGCAAGTAGAAATTTCCATCTTTCACTTATTCGGACACATTTTCTTCCATCTCACTTGCTCAAACCTTCGACACTTACACCTTTCCTTCTATCTCACTTGCTCAGACCTTTGACACTTACATATTTCCTTCTGTCTCATGCTGCCTCACCCCACAATCAGATCTCCCTGAGGCACACATCGTGTTGTTCCATCTCTCTGCATTACCCACCATGTACAACCTGGTCCTTGAGCAAAGACAATCCCACGAATGGGTTTGTCTGTACTCGGGGCAGAATTGATCCAAACTGCCTTCCCTAACAAACCTCTGATATGTGCCACTGGGACTTTGTCTCCATCTACTATATTCAGGGACTCAGACTGGGCAGGGCCCGCTCGGTTGGTGGAACCCCGGGTGTTAACTAACCAAGTGGCCTTTGCTAAATGCTGCTCCCAGTTTTTGAATGATCCCCCACCCAATGCTCTCAAGGTGGTTTTTAACAGTCCATTGTACCTTTCCACCTTCCCTGCAGCTGGTGCATGGTAGGGGATATGGTACACCCACTCAATGCCATGTTCCCTAGCCCAAGTGTTGATAAGGCTATTCTTGAAATGAGTCCCATTGTCTGACTCAATCCTCTCAGGGGTGCCATGCCTCCAAAGGACCTGCTTTTCCAGGCCCAGGATGGTGTTACGGGCTGTAGCGTGAGACACAGGGTAGGTCTCCAACCATCCAGTGGTGGCTTCCACCATGGTCAGTACATAGCGCTTGCCTTGGCGTGTCTGGGGCAGTGTGATGTAGTCAATCTGCCAGGCCTCTCCATACTTGTACTTGGACCACCGCCCCCCATACCAGAGGGGCTTCACCCGCTTGGCTTGCTTGATGGCAGCGCACGTCTCACAGTCATGGATAACTTGAGAAATACTGTCCATGGTTAGATCCACCCCTCGGTCTCGTGCCACATATAAATGGGCCTGAGGCATCATGGGCCCATCGAGCCAGGAACAACTCTCCCTTGTGTTCCCAATCAAGGTCTATCTTCGACACCCCTATCTTTGCAGCCTGATCTACCTGCTGATTGTTTTTCTGCTCTTCATTAGCCCTACTTCTGGGAACATGGGCATCTACATGGCGAACCTTCACAGGTAATTTCTCTAACCAGGTAGCGATATCTTTCCACTCTTCGGCAGCCCAAATTGGTTTTCCTCTACGCTGCCAGTTAGCCTCTTTCCATCTCTCCAACCATCCCCACAGAGCATTGGCTACCATCCATGAATCGGTATAAAGGTAAAGCTTTGGCCACTTCTCTCTTTCAGCAATGTCTAAGGCCAGTTGAACCGTTTTGAGTTCAGCAAGTTGACTGGATCCACCCTCTCCTTCAGTGGCCTCTGCTACCCGTCGCGTGGGGCTCCATACGGCTGCTTTCCACCTCCGATTCATCCCCACAATGCGACAGGAACCGTCGGTGAATAGAGCATAGCGTGTTTCCTCTGCTGGCAGTTGGTTATATGGTGGAGCTTCTTCAGCCCGTGTCACTGGTTCTTGTTCCTCATCTGTGACACCAAAACTTTCACCTTCAGGCCAATTTGTAATTACTTCCAAAATCCCAGGGCGATTCAGTTTTCCAATCCGGGTGCGCTGTGTAATGAGGGCAATCCACTTGCTCCATGTAGCACTGGTGGCATGGTGGGTTGAGGGAACCTTTCCTCTGAACATCCACCCCAGCACTGGTAGTCGGGGTGCCAGAAGGAGTTGTGCTTCTGTGCCAACCACCTCTGAGGCTGCTTGGACCCCTTCGTAGGCAGCCAAGATCTCCTTCTCTGTTGGGGTGTAGTTAGCTTCAGACCCTCTGTAGCTCCGACTCCAAAATCCTAATGGTCGGCCTCGAGTCTCACCAGGCACCTTCTGCCACAGGCTCCAGGACAGACCATGGTTCCCGGCTGCAGAGTAGAGCACGTTCTTCACATCTGGTCCCGTCCTGACTGGGCCAAGGGCTACTGCATGAGCAATTTCCTGCTTTATCTGGGCAAAAGCTTGTTGCTGCTCAGGGCCCCAATGGAAATCGTTCTTCTTGCGGGTGACCAGGTAAAGAGGGCTCACAATCTGACTGTACTCAGGAATGTGCATCCTCCAAAAACCTATGGCGCCTAAGAAAGCTTGTGTCTCCTTCTTGTTGGTTGGTGGGGACATAGCTGTGATTTTGTTGATGACATCAGTAGGAATCTGACGCCGTCCATCTTGCCACTTCACTCCCAGGAACTGGATCTCTCGAGCAGGTCCCTTAACTTTACTCTTCTTGATGGCGAAGCCGGCTTCCAGGAGGATTTGGATGATTCTCTCTCCTTTCTTGAACACTTCTGCTGCTGTGTTCCCCCACACAATGATATCATCAATATATTGTAAATGTTCTGGAGCCTCACCTTTTTCTAGTGTAGTCTGGATCAGTCCATGGCAGATAGTAGGACTGTGCTTCCACCCCTGGGGCAGTCGATTCCAGGTGTACTGCACTCCCCTCCATGTGAAAGCGAACTGAGGCCTGCACTCTGCTGCCAGAGGAATGGAGAAAAATGCATTGGCGATATCGATAGTGGCGTACCACTTTGCTGCCTTGGACTCCAGCTCGTACTGCAGTTCCAGCATGTCTGGCACGGCAGCGCTCAGTGGTGGAGTCACCTCATTCAATGCACGATAGTCTACGGTCAGTCTCCATTCTCCTTAGAATTACCATGGCACTTCTCTTTCAGGTACTTTGCCACCTCAGCTGGGTTCTGAATTTGTTCACATGGAAAATCCCAGGATGTAGGGTCAGAAAATTCCTTTAAGATTTGGCCCATATCCTCCCATTTCCCACACCATTCAGGATTCCTCACGCCTGGCTCTACTCTGGGGTCAGGGGTCTCAGCCCCTCTAGAAATCTCAGCTCTCATTCTAGAGAAACTGCAGACTGTATAGAGAAAGCTTACTATATTAAACACCAGAAAGATGGTCTCTTTAACACTCAGGGGGAACTGAACATTCTCTAATAGGGATGTAACAAATTCAGAGGAGAAGAAGGAGAACAAAGGCTGAAAAGCCTCATCCCCTGCTTCTCCTCTAACAAGCTGAGTACACAACCACAACCAAGAACCATACATTCCTGGAACAGACTCCAGCACCTTTATAAATCTCCTGCAGGCCATTAAAACCAAGCCCAGCCCGATGGATATTTTGGTCAATGCCCCTCTACTACAGAAACTACGCATTAGGGACAATACTGGAGCTATTTCTGGATAAGCAAATAAACCCAGGGACCACAGAGGTATTAAGACCTCAAAAAACCCTAGGGACAAAGAACCCATGCAGGCCTCCACCCCAAAAGACATGAATTCCAACAACATAGCCAATAACTGCTCTATACCAACACAAAAGAATTTGAACCAAATTATTATTATTAGAACAGGGTTTTTTCCCACTTTCTCAAGCCTCGAGTTGGGCGCCAATATATTTGTCCTGGTTTCGGCCAAATTTGGGGGAAAACCTCCAGGAGGAGCCCCCAGACAGCAAACCCCACGACTCCTCCCCCCCCCACCCCACCGGGTTCGGGAAGAATTTCCTTGGAGAAGAGTGGGAGAAAAAACCTGTTTATTTAACAAGCAAGACACTCCCCAGCACAGGGAAAAAAAAACAACACCAGCTGACAAAAAACTCTTTCACCGTTCTGAAGGGATGACAAGTTCAGTCTCTCTGGCGAGTGGTCGCGCAGTTATCAGTCTCTGGCGCTGGGGATGACTGCTGCAGGTGACAAAGTGTAGACTCCCGGTGTTTCTTGGGGTTCCCAGGTCCCCGTCCGTTCAGATGGTATCCAGGAGAGGGAGGGGACGGGGTGGAAGAGAAAACAGTCCAGGGAAAAAGTTGGACTGCCTAGCTGAACTAACTAATAAGCAGAAAGCAAGGGCAAAGCGAAGGAAAGAAAAAGGCAGAAGCGAGCAAGCAGGCAAGCAAGCAGGCAAGCAAGCAAGCAAGCAAGCAGGCAAGCAAGCAAGCAAGCAAGCAGGCAAGCAAGCAAGCCTAGCTAAAACCTCTCCTAAACATAGACCATGGGGGAGGTGAGCCGGCTGATAACAAGACAAAACAAAGCTTCACTCTCAGACTCAGTCCTGGAAGCACAGGACATAATACCAAACATAATCAGGACACACGATTGGAGATAGAAACACCATAACATCACCCTAGGACACCAAGTGACCACCATGGTGTAATAAAGAATACCTGCTCTCAAATCCTCAAAACTGTGTTCAAAAGTTGCTATCCAGCAGATTTCAGTATCAGTGGTGTCCCTGACTCCATTATGCCCCTTGCACACTTTCACGAGGGCCCCTTGGTTCCACGAGGCCCTGCTGGATAACAGTGGACCCTTGGTTCCATTTGGGTCTGTACTGTCAAAATGGCCTCCTTAGTTCTGCACTGCCACAATGCTCTCTCCTTGGTGCCACGAGGCCTTGGTGTGTCACAACAGCCTCTCGGTTCCATGAACTGCCATAGTGTCAGCACGGTCTCTTGCATCTGCAGTATCACGATGGACAATTGGTTACAAGCAGCCCCGCTGTGTCACAACGACTACTTGGTTCATGAGGCCCCACAGTGTCACCATGGCCCCTTGGTTCCCCGAGGCCTCGCTGTAGAACAATGGCCTCTCAGTTCCAGGAGGTTTTGTACTGTCAACAGTGCTCTCCTTGGTTCTACAGTGGCTGCTTGCTTCCATAATTCTTCCTCAGTGTCACAGTGGTCTCCTTGGTTCCATGAGGCTCTGCAATGTCCCAATATCCCATCGTTTCCATGAGCTTCTGTCCCATCAACCATGTCCTTTGCTCCAGTGAGGCCCCGCAACGGCACACCGGACCCTTGGCTCCATGAGGTTCCATAGTGTAACATGGGTGCCTTGATTCCAAGAGGTTCTGCTGGGTCACACTGGACCCTTGGTTCCATGAGGTTCCGTGGTATCGCCATGGTTTCCCTGGATCCGCAGTAGCGCTACGGACCATAGGTTTCATGCAGCTTTGCTGTGCTACAGTGGCTCCTTGGTTCCATCAAGTGCCACTGTGTAACAAGGGAATCTTGGTCCCATGAGGTTCTGGACTGTCACAATGGTGTCCTTGGTTCTGGACTCTAACAACGGACCCTTGGTTCCACGAGGTTCCATTACGTCACAATGCTCTCCTTGGTTCCACAAGGCCTTGCTTTGTCACAATGGACCCTTGCTTCCATGAGCTTCCGTAGTGTAACCATGGTCTCCTGGGATCTGCATTGTCACAATGGACAATTGGTTGCATGGGAGCCTGCTGTGTCACAAGAGAGCCTTAGCTCCATGACGTTCTGGACTGTCACAGTGGTCTCCCTGCTTCAACGAGGCCCTGGAGTGTCTCGAGGGCTGCTTGGTTCTGTGAGCTTCCACAACGTCCCAATGGTCTCCTTGTTTCTGCAGTGTCATAGTGGACTCTTGGTTCCATGAGGTTCCTAAATGTCACAGGTCTCCTTGGTTCCATGTGGCCCTGCTGTGTCACCACAGCCCCTTGGTTCCAGGAGTTTCTGGGCTGTCAGCAGTGGTTCCTTTGTTCCAATCAGGCACCGCTGTGTCACACTGCACCCTGGCTTCCATGAAGTTCTTCAGTGTCACAGTGGCCCCTTGGATCCATGCGGTCCCATAGTGTCACCATGGTCTCCTTGGACCTGCATTGTCATCAGGGACCATTGGTTCCATGTGGCCTGGCTGTGTCACAGTGATGTGGATTCCGTAATTGCCTTCAGTGTCACAATGGAGCCTTGTTTCTGTGAGGCTCTGAACTGTCACAACTGTCTCCTTGGTTCCATCAGCCCCCGCTGTGTCACAAGGGTCCCCTTGGTTCCATGAGCACACCAAAGCTTTGCATAAACATTGAGCAGCACCTGCTTAACACACCTGGGAACATCTGTCTGCATTCAAAAGACAGGTCACAGCTGAGAAAGGCACCAGCAGCTTCCATCTGCAACAGAGATGCAGGGAAAGGACAAGGACAGAGAATTCAGCTGCAAGACTCCGAGAATTCTGCATCCAGACATCATTTCTGGTCCCACTGTCCCTAGTAGAAAGGTGTCATCATTCCAGGTTCCAGGCAGCCTGTACTCAGCATGTGCTTCTACAGTGGGGGTTTGTCGTTTAGGAAAACCTGCTCAGGCTTTTCCCTTCTTTCCTCACAAACAGGAATACTTGTCCTGGGCCTGGATGCAGGCAGAGCCCTGAGGAGAGCACGTGGGACATGGTGCAGTGGGCAGGGACAGCCAGCTGCAGAGTTCAGGGGGAAGGGCTTCTGGTGCAGGGCCAGGCATGTCAGTCCCAGCTGGGCCATGTCAGACATGTCCCCAGGCTGGGCTTGGGGAGCAGCTTGTCCAAACAGGGTCAGCCTGGCAAGGGGCTCATTCTTCAGTGGGCCCACACCTCCTAAGGAGACATTCAGCATCAAGATCACCTGGGGAATGCCTAAGTTGCTTCTTCTTTGAACTGAAAAAGAAAAATTACTCCCTTTTATAAAACTGAAAATCATGAGCTGTACCTTGAAATCTTCCTCCTTAAGAGAACTCCAAAGTGACTCCAAGCAGCTGCACAAGGCCTGGAGACTGGAAGACATTGGAAAGAAGACAAAGAGCTCCTGAGGGTTTTCTGTATTTTAATGATCCCCAACGGTGGATTTGGGGCTGAGTCCAGGAGCCCCAGGCACTGAGAGAAGGTTGAAGAAGCTGCTCAAGGAGTCAGAAGCAAAACTCCAAGTCCCTTGGAGCATCAGTGGCCCCACTGAGGGCAGGGACTGCCAAAGGCTCCCCAGGGAGTGGTGAGAGCAGATCCTTGAGGCCAGGATTGCAGGAGCCCGAGGCTGTGAGCAGGGAACTGCAATGCTGAGCAAGGCCTGGGCTGGTTGGAGGAAGCAGAAAGGCCAAGGCCTGAGCCCAGGCCTGGGCCAGCAGGGCCTGTCCCTCACAGGTGGCTCGGGGCTATTCCTGGAGCACTGGGATGGGAGAGGCAGCAAGGACAAATGTCATCAAGCTGTGTGACACTCCAGATGCTCATGGAACCAAGGGCCAGTGTGACACAGCAGGGCCTCATGGAAACAAGAGGCCGTGCTGAGCCTGCGCGCCTGTAACACCCCAGAACACTGAAATGCTGAGGGTGAGCAAAGGTTCCTTTACTCGAGTTTGGTGCAGAGTAGAAACCCCAGCCAGATATTCTCAAGAGGTCAAAACGACACAAAAGTGTACTGGAAAAATACAGAAAACCGAGCTCCTTTGGCAAATGATTTCATACAACATCCAATTCAACGTGCATCACTTAGCGTAGCAGGAACATCATTAACTCGGCCCATGTAAGATGGAAACCTTTAGGCATAAAAATGTTAAACTACCCAAAAACATTCCAGTAAAAGAGGATAAGAAGGTTAAAAGAGAAAAAAGAGACAGAAAGACAGAAGATCTCCAGATAGATATGCAGAGAGCTACCAGCTGCTAGGCTTCCAGTGTGGCTGAGACACAGACCCAGGAGATTTCAGGATTCAGACCAGGGCTTGACGTCATGCCCGATTTTTTAAATCCCTAGCGTTTTCTAAGCTCTCCTCTTTTCAGGGACATCTGCTTTCTTACCACGCACTGCTGTGTTTCATTGCCTTTGTGTGGGATTGATTGACGGCTCAGCCAATCAGAGCTGGGTGGGCGCTGCCCCTGCTGTGTGCTTGATTGACGGCTCAGCCAATCAGAGCTGGCTGGGCGGTGACCCTGCTGTGTGCTTGATTGACGGCTCAACCAATCAGAGCTGGCTGGGCGCGGCCCCTGCTGTGTGATTGATTGACGGCTCAACCAATCAGAGCTGGCTGGGCGCTGCCCCTGCTGTGTGATTGATTGACGGCTCAGCCAATCAGAGCTGGCTGGGCGCTGCCCCTGCTGTGTGATTGATTGACGGCTCAGGCAGTCACAGCTGGGTTTGCTCTGCCCCTGCTGTGTGATTGGCAGATCTGCCAGGCCATGGCTGGGGACGGGGCTCTGTCCCACCTCATTCCAAGGTCTGTCCCAGCCCCGGCCCCACTTGGGCATTCCGAGCATCCCGACGGGTCTGGGGACATTGATGTCATCCAGCCTCTGACAGCGACCATGGGGACACTGCGGAACCTCATGGAACCAAAGAGACCATTTTGACACTCTGGTGCCTCATGCAATCAGGGGCACCTTTGTGAGACTCAGGACCCCAATGGAACCAAGGGTCAGTGATGAAGCTGTGCGGCCCAGAGAACCAAGGAGCCTTTGTTACACAGCAGGGCCACATGGAGCCCAGGGGCCGTGGTGACTCTGCAGGACCTTAGGGAAGCAAGGGGCCATTGTTTACACTACAGAAGCAGGGAGAATATTGTGACAAGGAGAATATCGGGACACTACAGGGACTCCTGGAATCAAGGAGAACATTGTGACACTGTGAGGCCCCATGGAACCAAGGCAACATGGAACAGGTCTGGCTGGCTGGGCCTCCCCGGGGGCCACCTGGCAAGACTGGCTGATCCTGGAATGTTGAGGACTGCCTCTCATCAACTCCTGGAGCACTAAGGCTCTGTGCTTTCCTTCCTATGGAAAAGTACCAGCCCCTTTTGCAGGTTCCCACGGCTGAAACTGATATTCCCCCTGAAAAAGCACTACATACAAGGCTTGCTCCCAGCCAAAATCTGCTAGGAGTAACAGCTCTGGGTGGCCACCGTTTCCTGAGGGCTGCCTCTCATCTACCACTCTAAGGGTCGGTGTGAAGTTTCCCTCATTTTTGCCTCATGACCCTCTCAAGAAGACCTCAAGGACCCCCGCCCAGGTTGACTCTGGACAATGGTTTTCTGGCCTGCTTGAGGTGGGTGCTTGCCAAGGGACTCTTTGCAGGTGTGTTGTGCTCACTGGACTGTGCTGTCATGGTACCAGCTGAAGCCTGCATGTACTGCACGACCGCACCTGTCTCTTGGAGCACCACACAATGCTCCATAAATCTCCCCGCCTCTTGGCCACAAGCCACTCGCTTTGGAAAAGGACTACAAAAGAGCGATCCTCTGGAGAAGACCCTGAGTACTCCCCACGGATGACCACCCTTCCATTGGCTGGCCCACCATGACCTTGGTCTCGTCTGTTGGTAGCTACTTCCCCCTTCCCCTCCTTTTCTCTCTCTATACTCCGTTTCCTATATCTCTCCCCTCTAGCGCAACTGAATTGTTTGGCATTCAATAAAAATGCATTGCTGTTGTTGAATAAACTGATTTGTCCCCCGCTATTTACCTGTTTGCACCTCTGAGATCGAACAATCCTCGGCCTGTGTTGGCAGATGGTGACACACCCCCACCCCCCCCCCCCCCCATCCCCCATGCCCCTGCTTCTCCCAGTTGATTGCTGATCGTGGTGTGACATGGAATGGAACATCCCTTGGGCCAGTCCAGCCCAGCTGTCCCATCCCTGTTCCCTCAGGAACACTTGCCCATCCCAAGTCCATGGGTTGGAGGGGCTTGCAGACACGCCTCGTGGGGCGAGCACTGTGACAAGGACAGGAGAACAGAACAACATTTACACTTACCAAGGGCAGAGAACAGAAGAGCACAGTCTTGGAGAAACGCACAAAGGATGTAGCCGAGGCAAACGGAGCGTGCACAAAACGCAAGGAGAATGTCAGCTCAGCTCTGCAAGGCTGACAAAAGCAGAAGTTATACACAACAATAATATTGCCCTTCCTCAAAAGCGGGGATCAAAGAGCAGTCACCTAAAAAGGACAGTGCATGTTGAAGACACACTCCAAAGAACCATAGAAGGACTTGTGAGAAGGGGTGCAATTATGGCAAATAAATTCCAGGTGGGGTTAACTAATGAATACATCATCAGTGTGAGTGATAAAAGCTCCGATTGCCTGGTGGCCAGTGCACTCGAGTAGATGAAGGATTGCCCAAGTGTCCTGGTTTCGGCCAAATTTGGGGGAAAACCTCCAGGAGGAGCCCCCAGACAGCAAACCCCACGACTCCTCCCCCCCCCCCCCCCCCCCCCCACCGGGTTCGGGAAGAATTTCCTTGGAGAAGAGTGGGAGAAAAAACCTGTTTATTTAACAAGCAAGACACTCCCCAGCACAGGGAAAAAAAAACAACACCAGCTGACAAAAAACTCTTTCACCGTTCTGAAGGGATGACAAGTTCAGTCTCTCTGGCGAGTGGTCGCGCAGTTATCAGTCTCTGGCGCTGGGGATGACTGCTGCAGGTGACAAAGTGTAGACTCCCGGTGTTTCTTGGGGTTCCCAGGTCCCCGTCCGTTCAGATGGTATCCAGGAGAGGGAGGGGACGGGGTGGAAGAGAAAACAGTCCAGGGAAAAAGTTGGACTGCCTAGCTGAACTAACTAATAAGCAGAAAGCAAGGGCAAAGCGAAGGAAAGAAAAAGGCAGAAGCGAGCAAGCAGGCAAGCAAGCAGGCAAGCAAGCAAGCAAGCAAGCAGGCAAGCAAGCAAGCAAGCAAGCAGGCAAGCAAGCAAGCCTAGCTAAAACCTCTCCTAAACATAGACCATGGGGGAGGTGAGCCGGCTGATAACAAGACAAAACAAAGCTTCACTCTCAGACTCAGTCCTGGAAGCACAGGACATAATACCAAACATAATCAGGACACACGATTGGAGATAGAAACACCATAACATCACCCTAGGACATTCCACCCCTTATCTCCATATCGTGAACATACTAAACAGCATGTAAAAACTTCAGCAAGTAGAAATTTCCATCTTTCACTTATTCGGACACATTTTCTTCCATCTCACTTGCTCAAACCTTCGACACTTACACCTTTCCTTCTATCTCACTTGCTCAGACCTTTGACACTTACATATTTCCTTCTGTCTCATGCTGCCTCACCCCACAATCAGATCTCCCTGAGGCACACATCGTGTTGTTCCATCTCTCTGCATTACCCACCATGTACAACCTGGTCCTTGAGCAAAGACAATCCCACGAATGGGTTTGTCTGTACTCGGGGCAGAATTGATCCAAACTGCCTTCCCTAACAAACCTCTGATATGTGCCACTGGGACTTTGTCTCCATCTACTATATTCAGGGACTCAGACTGGGCAGGGCCCGCTCGGTTGGTGGAACCCCGGGTGTTAACTAACCAAGTGGCCTTTGCTAAATGCTGCTCCCAGTTTTTGAATGATCCCCCACCCAATGCTCTCAAGGTGGTTTTTAACAGTCCATTGTACCTTTCCACCTTCCCTGCAGCTGGTGCATGGTAGGGGATATGGTACACCCACTCAATGCCATGTTCCCTAGCCCAAGTGTTGATAAGGCTATTCTTGAAATGAGTCCCATTGTCTGACTCAATCCTCTCAGGGGTGCCATGCCTCCAAAGGACCTGCTTTTCCAGGCCCAGGATGGTGTTACGGGCTGTAGCGTGAGACACAGGGTAGGTCTCCAACCATCCAGTGGTGGCTTCCACCATGGTCAGTACATAGCGCTTGCCTTGGCGTGTCTGGGGCAGTGTGATGTAGTCAATCTGCCAGGCCTCTCCATACTTGTACTTGGACCACCGCCCCCCATACCAGAGGGGCTTCACCCGCTTGGCTTGCTTGATGGCAGCGCACGTCTCACAGTCATGGATAACTTGAGAAATACTGTCCATGGTTAGATCCACCCCTCGGTCTCGTGCCACATATAAATGGGCCTGAGGCATCATGGGCCCATCGAGCCAGGAACAACTCTCCCTTGTGTTCCCAATCAAGGTCTATCTTCGACACCCCTATCTTTGCAGCCTGATCTACCTGCTGATTGTTTTTCTGCTCTTCATTAGCCCTACTTCTGGGAACATGGGCATCTACATGGCGAACCTTCACAGGTAATTTCTCTAACCAGGTAGCGATATCTTTCCACTCTTCGGCAGCCCAAATTGGTTTTCCTCTACGCTGCCAGTTAGCCTCTTTCCATCTCTCCAACCATCCCCACAGAGCATTGGCTACCATCCATGAATCGGTATAAAGGTAAAGCTTTGGCCACTTCTCTCTTTCAGCAATGTCTAAGGCCAGTTGAACCGTTTTGAGTTCAGCAAGTTGACTGGATCCACCCTCTCCTTCAGTGGCCTCTGCTACCCGTCGCGTGGGGCTCCATACGGCTGCTTTCCACCTCCGATTCATCCCCACAATGCGACAGGAACCGTCGGTGAATAGAGCATAGCGTGTTTCCTCTGCTGGCAGTTGGTTATATGGTGGAGCTTCTTCAGCCCGTGTCACTGGTTCTTGTTCCTCATCTGTGACACCAAAACTTTCACCTTCAGGCCAATTTGTAATTACTTCCAAAATCCCAGGGCGATTCAGTTTTCCAATCCGGGTGCGCTGTGTAATGAGGGCAATCCACTTGCTCCATGTAGCACTGGTGGCATGGTGGGTTGAGGGAACCTTTCCTCTGAACATCCACCCCAGCACTGGTAGTCGGGGTGCCAGAAGGAGTTGTGCTTCTGTGCCAACCACCTCTGAGGCTGCTTGGACCCCTTCGTAGGCAGCCAAGATCTCCTTCTCTGTTGGGGTGTAGTTAGCTTCAGACCCTCTGTAGCTCCGACTCCAAAATCCTAATGGTCGGCCTCGAGTCTCACCAGGCACCTTCTGCCACAGGCTCCAGGACAGACCATGGTTCCCGGCTGCAGAGTAGAGCACGTTCTTCACATCTGGTCCCGTCCTGACTGGGCCAAGGGCTACTGCATGAGCAATTTCCTGCTTTATCTGGGCAAAAGCTTGTTGCTGCTCAGGGCCCCAATGGAAATCGTTCTTCTTGCGGGTGACCAGGTAAAGAGGGCTCACAATCTGACTGTACTCAGGAATGTGCATCCTCCAAAAACCTATGGCGCCTAAGAAAGCTTGTGTCTCCTTCTTGTTGGTTGGTGGGGACATAGCTGTGATTTTGTTGATGACATCAGTAGGAATCTGACGCCGTCCATCTTGCCACTTCACTCCCAGGAACTGGATCTCTCGAGCAGGTCCCTTAACTTTACTCTTCTTGATGGCGAAGCCGGCTTCCAGGAGGATTTGGATGATTCTCTCTCCTTTCTTGAACACTTCTGCTGCTGTGTTCCCCCACACAATGATATCATCAATATATTGTAAATGTTCTGGAGCCTCACCTTTTTCTAGTGTAGTCTGGATCAGTCCATGGCAGATAGTAGGACTGTGCTTCCACCCCTGGGGCAGTCGATTCCAGGTGTACTGCACTCCCCTCCATGTGAAAGCGAACTGAGGCCTGCACTCTGCTGCCAGAGGAATGGAGAAAAATGCATTGGCGATATCGATAGTGGCGTACCACTTTGCTGCCTTGGACTCCAGCTCGTACTGCAGTTCCAGCATGTCTGGCACGGCAGCGCTCAGTGGTGGAGTCACCTCATTCAATGCACGATAGTCTACGGTCAGTCTCCATTCTCCTTAGAATTACCATGGCACTTCTCTTTCAGGTACTTTGCCACCTCAGCTGGGTTCTGAATTTGTTCACATGGAAAATCCCAGGATGTAGGGTCAGAAAATTCCTTTAAGATTTGGCCCATATCCTCCCATTTCCCACACCATTCAGGATTCCTCACGCCTGGCTCTACTCTGGGGTCAGGGGTCTCAGCCCCTCTAGAAATCTCAGCTCTCATTCTAGAGAAACTGCAGACTGTATAGAGAAAGCTTACTATATTAAACACCAGAAAGATGGTCTCTTTAACACTCAGGGGGAACTGAACATTCTCTAATAGGGATGTAACAAATTCAGAGGAGAAGAAGGAGAACAAAGGCTGAAAAGCCTCATCCCCTGCTTCTCCTCTAACAAGCTGAGTACACAACCACAACCAAGAACCATACATTCCTGGAACAGACTCCAGCACCTTTATAAATCTCCTGCAGGCCATTAAAACCAAGCCCAGCCCGATGGATATTTTGGTCAATGCCCCTCTACTACAGAAACTACGCATTAGGGACAATACTGGAGCTATTTCTGGATAAGCAAATAAACCCAGGGACCACAGAGGTATTAAGACCTCAAAAAACCCTAGGGACAAAGAACCCATGCAGGCCTCCACCCCAAAAGACATGAATTCCAACAACATAGCCAATAACTGCTCTATACCAACACAAAAGAATTTGAACCAAATTATTATTATTAGAACAGGGTTTTTTCCCACTTTCTCAAGCCTCGAGTTGGGCGCCAATATATTTGTCCTGGTTTCGGCCAAATTTGGGGGAAAACCTCCAGGAGGAGCCCCCAGACAGCAAACCCCACGACTCCTCCCCCCCCCACCCCACCGGGTTCGGGAAGAATTTCCTTGGAGAAGAGTGGGAGAAAAAACCTGTTTATTTAACAAGCAAGACACTCCCCAGCACAGGGAAAAAAAAACAACACCAGCTGACAAAAAACTCTTTCACCGTTCTGAAGGGATGACAAGTTCAGTCTCTCTGGCGAGTGGTCGCGCAGTTATCAGTCTCTGGCGCTGGGGATGACTGCTGCAGGTGACAAAGTGTAGACTCCCGGTGTTTCTTGGGGTTCCCAGGTCCCCGTCCGTTCAGATGGTATCCAGGAGAGGGAGGGGACGGGGTGGAAAACAGTCCAGGGAAAAAGTTGGACTGCCTAGCTGAACTAACTAATAAGCAGAAAGCAAGGGCAAAGCGAAGGAAAGAAAAAGGCAGAAGCGAGCAAGCAGGCAAGCAAGCAGGCAAGCAAGCAAGCAAGCAAGCAGGCAAGCAAGCAAGCAAGCAAGCAGGCAAGCAAGCAAGCCGAGCTAAAACCTCTCCTAAACATAGACCATGGGGGAGGTGAGCCGGCTGATAACAAGACAAAACAAAGCTTCACTCTCAGACTCAGTCCTGGAAGCACAGGACATAATACCAAACATAATCAGGACACACGATTGGAGATAGAAACACCATAACATCACCCTAGGACACCAAGTGACCACCATGGTGTAATAAAGAATACCTGCTCTGAAATCCTCAAAACTGTGTTCAAAAGTTGCTATCCAGCAGATTTCAGTATCAGTGGTGTCCCTGACTCCATTATGCCCCTTGCACACTTTCACGAGGGCCCCTTGGTTCCACGAGGCCCTGCTGGATAACAGTGGACCCTTGGTTCCATTTGGGTCTGTACTGTCAAAATGGCCTCCTTAGTTCTGCACTGCCACAATGCTCTCTCCTTGGTGCCACGAGGCCTTGGTGTGTCACAACAGCCTCTCGGTTCCATGAACTGCCATAGTGTCAGCACGGTCTCTTGCATCTGCAGTATCACGATGGACAATTGGTTACAAGCAGCCCCGCTGTGTCACAACGACTACTTGGTTCATGAGGCCCCACAGTGTCACCATGGCCCCTTGGTTCCCCGAGGCCTCGCTGTAGAACAATGGCCTCTCAGTTCCAGGAGGTTTTGTACTGTCAACAGTGCTCTCCTTGGTTCTACAGTGGCTGCTTGCTTCCATAATTCTTCCTCAGTGTCACAGTGGTCTCCTTGGTTCCATGAGGCTCTGCAATGTCCCAATATCCCATCGTTTCCATGAGCTTCTGTCCCATCAACCATGTCCTTTGCTCCAGTGAGGCCCCGCAACGGCACACCGGACCCTTGGCTCCATGAGGTTCCATAGTGTAACATGGGTGCCTTGATTCCAAGAGGTTCTGCTGGGTCACACTGGACCCTTGGTTCCATGAGGTTCCGTGGTATCGCCATGGTTTCCCTGGATCCGCAGTAGCGCTACGGACCATAGGTTTCATGCAGCTTTGCTGTGCTACAGTGGCTCCTTGGTTCCATCAAGTGCCACTGTGTAACAAGGGAATCTTGGTCCCATGAGGTTCTGGACTGTCACAATGGTGTCCTTGGTTCTGGACTCTAACAACGGACCCTTGGTTCCACGAGGTTCCATTACGTCACAATGCTCTCCTTGGTTCCACAAGGCCTTGCTTTGTCACAATGGACCCTTGCTTCCATGAGCTTCCGTAGTGTAACCATGGTCTCCTGGGATCTGCATTGTCACAATGGACAATTGGTTGCATGGGAGCCTGCTGTGTCACAAGAGAGCCTTAGCTCCATGACGTTCTGGACTGTCACAGTGGTCTCCCTGCTTCAACGAGGCCCTGGAGTGTCTCGAGGGCTGCTTGGTTCTGTGAGCTTCCACAACGTCCCAATGGTCTCCTTGTTTCTGCAGTGTCATAGTGGACTCTTGGTTCCATGAGGTTCCTAAATGTCACAGGTCTCCTTGGTTCCATGTGGCCCTGCTGTGTCACCACAGCCCCTTGGTTCCAGGAGTTTCTGGGCTGTCAGCAGTGGTTCCTTTGTTCCAATCAGGCACCGCTGTGTCACACTGCACCCTGGCTTCCATGAAGTTCTTCAGTGTCACAGTGGCCCCTTGGATCCATGCGGTCCCATAGTGTCACCATGGTCTCCTTGGACCTGCATTGTCATCAGGGACCATTGGTTCCATGTGGCCTGGCTGTGTCACAGTGATGTGGATTCCGTAATTGCCTTCAGTGTCACAATGGAGCCTTGTTTCTGTGAGGCTCTGAACTGTCACAACTGTCTCCTTGGTTCCATCAGCCCCCGCTGTGTCACAAGGGTCCCCTTGGTTCCATGAGCACACCAAAGCTTTGCATAAACATTGAGCAGCACCTGCTTAACACACCTGGGAACATCTGTCTGCATTCAAAAGACAGGTCACAGCTGAGAAAGGCACCAGCAGCTTCCATCTGCAACAGAGATGCAGGGAAAGGACAAGGACAGAGAATTCAGCTGCAAGACTCCGAGAATTCTGCATCCAGACATCATTTCTGGTCCCACTGTCCCTAGTAGAAAGGTGTCATCATTCCAGGTTCCAGGCAGCCTGTACTCAGCATGTGCTTCTACAGTGGGGGTTTGTCGTTTAGGAAAACCTGCTCAGGCTTTTCCCTTCTTTCCTCACAAACAGGAATACTTGTCCTGGGCCTGGATGCAGGCAGAGCCCTGAGGAGAGCACGTGGGACATGGTGCAGTGGGCAGGGACAGCCAGCTGCAGAGTTCAGGGGGAAGGGCTTCTGGTGCAGGGCCAGGCATGTCAGTCCCAGCTGGGCCATGTCAGACATGTCCCCAGGCTGGGCTTGGGGAGCAGCTTGTCCAAACAGGGTCAGCCTGGCAAGGGGCTCATTCTTCAGTGGGCCCACACCTCCTAAGGAGACATTCAGCATCAAGATCACCTGGGGAATGCCTAAGTTGCTTCTTCTTTGAACTGAAAAAGAAAAATTACTCCCTTTTATAAAACTGAAAATCATGAGCTGTACCTTGAAATCTTCCTCCTTAAGAGAACTCCAAAGTGACTCCAAGCAGCTGCACAAGGCCTGGAGACTGGAAGACATTGGAAAGAAGACAAAGAGCTCCTGAGGGTTTTCTGTATTTTAATGATCCCCAACGGTGGATTTGGGGCTGAGTCCAGGAGCCCCAGGCACTGAGAGAAGGTTGAAGAAGCTGCTCAAGGAGTCAGAAGCAAAACTCCAAGTCCCTTGGAGCATCACTGGCCCCACTGAGGGCAGGGACTGCCAAAGGCTCCCCAGGGAGTGGTGAGAGCAGATCCTTGAGGCCAGGATTGCAGGAGCCCGAGGCTGTGAGCAGGGAACTGCAATGCTGAGCAAGGCCTGGGCTGGTTGGAGGAAGCAGAAAGGCCAAGGCCTGAGCCCAGGCCTGGGCCAGCAGGGCCTGTCCCTCACAGGTGGCTCGGGGCTATTCCTGGAGCACTGGGATGGGAGAGGCAGCAAGGACAAATGTCATCAAGCTGTGTGACACTCCAGATGCTCATGGAACCAAGGGCCAGTGTGACACAGCAGGGCCTCATGGAAACAAGAGGCCGTGCTGAGCCTGCGCGCCTGTAACACCCCAGAACACTGAAATGCTGAGGGTGAGCAAAGGTTCCTTTACTCGAGTTTGGTGCAGAGTAGAAACCCCAGCCAGATATTCTCAAGAGGTCAAAACGACACAAAAGTGTACTGGAAAAATACAGAAAACCGAGCTCCTTTGGCAAATGATTTCATACAACATCCAATTCAACGTGCATCACTTAGCGTAGCAGGAACATCATTAACTCGGCCCATGTAAGATGGAAACCTTTAGGCATAAAAATGTTAAACTACCCAAAAACATTCCAGTAAAAGAGGATAAGAAGGTTAAAAGAGAAAAAAGAGACAGAAAGACAGAAGATCTCCAGATAGATATGCAGAGAGCTACCAGCTGCTAGGCTTCCAGTGTGGCTGAGACACAGACCCAGGAGATTTCAGGATTCAGACCAGGGCTTGACGTCATGCCCGATTTTTTAAATCCCTAGCGTTTTCTAAGCTCTCCTCTTTTCAGGGACATCTGCTTTCTTACCACGCACTGCTGTGTTTCATTGCCTTTGTGTGGGATTGATTGACGGCTCAGCCAATCAGAGCTGGGTGGGCGCTGCCCCTGCTGTGTGCTTGATTGACGGCTCAGCCAATCAGAGCTGGCTGGGCGGTGACCCTGCTGTGTGCTTGATTGACGGCTCAACCAATCAGAGCTGGCTGGGCGCGGCCCCTGCTGTGTGATTGATTGACGGCTCAACCAATCAGAGCTGGCTGGGCGCTGCCCCTGCTGTGTGATTGATTGACGGCTCAGCCAATCAGAGCTGGCTGGGCGCTGCCCCTGCTGTGTGATTGATTGACGGCTCAGGCAGTCACAGCTGGGTTTGCTCTGCCCCTGCTGTGTGATTGGCAGATCTGCCAGGCCATGGCTGGGGACGGGGCTCTGTCCCACCTCATTCCAAGGTCTGTCCCAGCCCCGGCCCCACTTGGGCATTCCGAGCATCCCGACGGGTCTGGGGACATTGATGTCATCCAGCCTCTGACAGCGACCATGGGGACACTGCGGAACCTCATGGAACCAAAGAGACCATTTTGACACTCTGGTGCCTCATGCAATCAGGGGCACCTTTGTGAGACTCAGGACCCCAATGGAACCAAGGGTCAGTGATGAAGCTGTGCGGCCCAGAGAACCAAGGAGCCTTTGTTACACAGCAGGGCCACATGGAGCCCAGGGGCCATGGTGGCTCTGCAGGACCTTAGGGAAGCAAGGGGCCATTGTTTACACTACAGAAGCAGGGAGAATATTGTGACAAGGAGAATATCGGGACACTACAGGGACTCCTGGAATCAAGGAGAACATTGTGACACTGTGAGGCCCCATGGAACCAAGGCAACATGGAACAGGTCTGGCTGGCTGGGCCTCCCCGGGGGCCACCTGGCAAGACTGGCTGATCCTGGAATGTTGAGGACTGCCTCTCATCAGCTCCTGGAGCACTAAGGCTCTGTGCTTTCCTTCCTATGGAAAAGTACCAGCCCCTTTTGCAGGTTCCCACGGCTGAAACCGATATTCCCCCTGAAAAAGCACTACATACAAGGCTTGCTCCCAGCCAAAATCTGCTAGGAGTAACAGCTCTGGGTGGCCACCGTTTCCTGAGGGCTGCCTCTCATCTACCACTCTAAGGGTCGGTGTGAAGTTTCCCTCATTTTTGCCTCATGACCCTCTCAAGAAGACCTCAAGGACCCCCGCCCAGGTTGACTCTGGACAATGGTTTTCTGGCCTGCTTGAGGTGGGTGCTTGCCAAGGGACTCTTTGCAGGTGTGTTGTGCTCACTGGACTGTGCTGTCATGGTACCAGCTGAAGCCTGCATGTACTGCACGACCGCACCTGTCTCTTGGAGCACCACACAATGCTCCATAAATCTCCCCGCCTCTTGGCCACAAGCCACTCGCTTTGAAAAAGGACTATAAAAGAGCGATCCTCTGGAGAAGACCCTGAGTACTCCCCACGGATGACCACCCTTCCATTGGCTGGCCCACCATGACCTTGGTCTCGTCTGTTGGTAGCTACTTCCCCCTTCCCCTCCTTTTCTCTCTCTATACTCCGTTTCCTATATCTCTCCCCTCTAGCGCAACTGAATTGTTTGGCATTCAATAAAAATGCATTGCTGTTGTTGAATAAACTGATTTGTCCCCCGCTATTTACCTGTTTGCACCTCTGAGATCGAACAATCCTCGGCCTGTGTTGGCAGATGGTGACACACCCCCACCCCCCCCCCCCCCCCCATCCCCCATGCCCCTGCTTCTCCCAGTTGATTGCTGATCGTGGTGTGACATGGAATGGAACATCCCTTGGGCCAGTCCAGCCCAGCTGTCCCATCCCTGTTCCCTCAGGAACACTTGCCCATCCCAAGTCCATGGGTTGGAGGGGCTTGCAGACACGCCTCGTGGGGCGAGCACTGTGACAAGGACAGGAGAACAGAACAACATTTACACTTACCAAGGGCAGAGAACAGAAGAGCACAGTCTTGGAGAAACGCACAAAGGATGTAGCCGAGGCAAACGGAGCGTGCACAAAACGCAAGGAGAATGTCAGCTCAGCTCTGCAAGGCTGACAAAAGCAGAAGTTATACACAACAATAATATTGCCCTTCCTCAAAAGCGGGGATCAAAGAGCAGTCACCTAAAAAGGACAGTGCATGTTGAAGACACACTCCAAAGAACCATAGAAGGACTTGTGAGAAGGGGTGCAATTATGGCAAATAAATTCCAGGTGGGGTTAACTAATGAATACATCATCAGTGTGAGTGATAAAAGCTCCGATTGCCTGGTGGCCAGTGCACTCGAGTAGATGAAGGATTGCCCAAGTGACCACCATGGTGTAATAAAGAATACCTGCTCTCAAATCCTCAAAACTGTGTTCAAAAGCTGCTATCCAGCAGATTTCAGTATCAGTGGTGTCCCTGACTCCATTATGCCCCTTGCACACTTTCACGAGGGCCCCTTGGTTCCACGAGGCCCTGCTGGATAACAGTGGACCCTTGGTTCCATTTGGGTCTGTACTGTCAAAATGGCCTCCTTAGTTCTGCACTGCCACAATGCTCTCTCCTTGGTGCCACGAGGCCTTGGTGTGTCACAACAGCCTCTCGGTTCCATGAACTGCCATAGTGTCAGCACGGTCTCTTGCATCTGCAGTATCACGATGGACAATTGGTTACAAGCAGCCCCGCTGTGTCACAACGACTACTTGGTTCATGAGGCCCCACAGTGTCACCATGGCCCCTTGGTTCCCCGAGGCCTCGCTGTAGAACAATGGCCTCTCAGTTCCAGGAGGTTTTGTACTGTCAACAGTGCTCTCCTTGGTTCTACAGTGGCTGCTTGCTTCCATAATTCTTCCTCAGTGTCACAGTGGTCTCCTTGGTTCCATGAGGCTCTGCAATGTCCCAATATCCCATCGTTTCCATGAGCTTCTGTCCCATCAACCATGTCCTTTGCTCCAGTGAGGCCCCGCAACGGCACACCGGACCCTTGGCTCCATGAGGTTCCATAGTGTAACATGGGTGCCTTGATTCCAAGAGGTTCTGCTGGGTCACACTGGACCCTTGGTTCCATGAGGTTCCGTGGTATCGCCATGGTTTCCCTGGATCCGCAGTAGCGCTACGGACCATAGGTTTCATGCAGCTTTGCTGTGCTACAGTGGCTCCTTGGTTCCATCAAGTGCCACTGTGTAACAAGGGAATCTTGGTCCCATGAGGTTCTGGACTGTCACAATGGTGTCCTTGGTTCTGGACTCTAACAACGGACCCTTGGTTCCACGAGGTTCCATTACGTCACAATGCTCTCCTTGGTTCCACAAGGCCTTGCTTTGTCACAATGGACCCTTGCTTCCATGAGCTTCCGTAGTGTAACCATGGTCTCCTGGGATCTGCATTGTCACAATGGACAATTGGTTGCATGGGAGCCTGCTGTGTCACAAGAGAGCCTTAGCTCCATGAGGTTCTGGACTGTCACAGTGGTCTCCCTGCTTCAACGAGGCCCTGGAGTGTCTCGAGGGCTGCTTGGTTCTGTGAGCTTCCACAACGTCCCAATGGTCTCCTTGTTTCTGCAGTGTCATAGTGGACTCTTGGTTCCATGAGGTTCCTAAATGTCACAGGTCTCCTTGGTTCCATGTGGCCCTGCTGTGTCACCACAGCCCCTTGGTTCCAGGAGTTTCTGGGCTGTCAACAGTGGTTCCTTTGTTCCAATCAGGCACCGCTGTGTCACACTGCACCCTGGCTTCCATGAAGTTCTTCAGTGTCACAGTGGCCCCTTGGATCCATGCGGTCCCATAGTGTCACCATGGTCTCCTTGGACCTGCATTGTCATCAGGGACCATTGGTTCCATGTGGCCTGGCTGTGTCACAGTGATGTGGATTCCGTAATTGCCTTCAGCGTCACAATGGAGCCTTGTTTCTGTGAGGCTCTCAACTGTCACAACTGTCTCCTTGGTTCCATCAGCCCCCGCTGTGTCACAAGGGTCCCCTTGGTTCCATGAGCACACCAAAGCTTTGCATAAACATTGAGCAGCACCTGCTTAACACACCTGGGAACATCTGTCTGCATTCAAAAGACAGGTCACAGCTGAGAAAGGCACCAGCAGCTTCCATCTGCAACAGAGATGCAGGGAAAGGACAAGGACAGAGAATTCAGCTGCAAGACTCCGAGAATTCTGCATCCAGACATCATTTCTGGTCCCACTGTCCCTAGTAGAAAGGTGTCATCATTCCAGGTTCCAGGCAGCCTGTACTCAGCATGTGCTTCTACAGTGGGGGTTTGTCGTTTAGGAAAACCTGCTCAGGCTTTTCCCTTCTTTCCTCACAAACAGGAATACTTGTCCTGGGCCTGGATGCAGGCACAGCCCTGAGGAGAGCACGTGGGACATGGTGCAGTGGGCAGGGACAGCCAGCTGCAGAGTTCAGGGGGAAGGGCTTCTGGTGCAGGGCCAGGCATGTCAGTCCCAGCTGGGCCATGTCAGACATGTCCCCAGGCTGGGCTTGGGGAGCAGCTTGTCCAAACAGGGTCAGCCTGCAAGGGGCTCATTCTTCAGTGGGCCCACACCTCCTAAGGAGACATTCAGCATCAAGATCACCTGGGGAATGCCTAAGTTGCTTCTTCTTTGAACTGAAAAAGAAAAATTACTCCCTTTTATAAAACTGAAAATCATGAGCTGTACCTTGAAATCTTCCTCCTTAAGAGAACTCCAAAGTGACTCCAAGCAGCTGCACAAGGCCTGGAGACTGGAAGACATTGGAAAGAAGACAAAGAGCTCCTGAGGGTTTTCTGTATTTTAATGATCCCCAACGGTGGATTTGGGGCTGAGTCCAGGAGCCCCAGGCACTGAGAGAAGGTTGAAGAAGCTGCTCAAGGAGTCAGAAGCAAAACTCCAAGTCCCTTGGAGCATCACTGGCCCCACTGAGGGCAGGGACTGCCAAAGGCTCCCCAGGGAGTGGTGAGAGCAGATCCTTGAGGCCAGGATTGCAGGAGCCCGAGGCTGTGAGCAGGGAACTGCAATGCTGAGCAAGGCCTGGGCTGGTTGGAGGAAGCAGAAAGGCCAAGGCCTGAGCCCAGGCCTGGGCCAGCAGGGCCTGTCCCTCACAGGTGGCTCGGGGCTATTCCTGGAGCACTGGGATGGGAGAGGCAGCAAGGACAAATGTCATCAAGCTGTGTGACACTCCAGATGCTCATGGAACCAAGGGCCAGTGTGACACAGCGGGGCCTCATGGAAACAAGAGGCCGTGCTGAGCCTGCGCGCCTGTAACACCCCAGAACACTGAAATGCTGAGGGTGAGCAAAGGTTCCTTTACTCGAGTTTGGTGCAGAGTAGAAACCCCAGCCAGATATTCTCAAGAGGTCAAAACGACACAAAAGTGTACTGGAAAAATACAGAAAACCGAGCTCCTTTGGCAAATGATTTCATACAACATCCAATTCAACGTGCATCACTTAGCGTAGCAGGAACATCATTAACTCGGCCCATGTAAGATGGAAACCTTTAGGCATAAAAATGTTAAACTACCCAAAAACATTCCAGTAAAAGAGGATAAGAAGGTTAAAAGAGAAAAAAGAGACAGAAAGACAGAAGATCTCCAGATAGATATGCAGAGAGCTACCAGCTGCTAGGCTTCCAGTGTGGCTGAGACACAGACCCAGGAGATTTCAGGATTCAGACCAGGGCTTGACGTCATGCCCGATTTTTTAAATCCCTAGCGTTTTCTAAGCTCTCCTCTTTTCAGGGACATCTGCTTTCTTACCACGCACTGCTGTGTTTCATTGCCTTTGTGTGGGATTGATTGACGGCTCAGCCAATCAGAGCTGGGTGGGCGCTGCCCCTGCTGTGTGCTTGATTGACGGCTCAGCCAATCAGAGCTGGCTGGGCGGTGACCCTGCTGTGTGATTGATTGACGGCTCAACCAATCAGAGCTGGCTGGGCGCGGCCCCTGCTGTGTGATTGATTGACGGCTCAACCAATCAGAGCTGGCTGGGCGCTGCCCCTGCTGTGTGATTGATTGACGGCTCAGCCAATCAGAGCTGGCTGGGCGCTGCCCCTGCTGTGTGATTGATTGACGGCTCAGGCAGTCACAGCTGGGTTTGCTCTGCCCCTGCTGTGTGATTGGCAGATCTGCCAGGCCATGGCTGGGGACGGGGCTCTGTCCCACCTCATTCCAAGGTCTGTCCCAGCCCCGGCCCCACTCGGGCATTCCGAGCATCCCGACGGGTCTGGGGACATTGATGTCATCCAGCCTCTGACAGCGACCATGGGGACACTGCGGAACCTCATGGAACCAAAGAGACCATTTTGACACTCTGGTGCCTCATGCAATCAGAGGCACCTTTGTGAGACTCAGGACCCCAACGGAACCAAGGGTCAGTGATGAAGCTGTGCGGCCCAGAGAACCAAGGAGCCTTTGTTACACAGCAGGGCCACATGGAGCCCAGGGGCCGTGGTGACTCTGCAGGACCTTAGGGAAGCAAGGGGCCATTGTTTACACTACAGAAGCAGGGAGAATATTGTGACAAGGAGAATATCGGGACACTACAGGGACTCCTGGAATCAAGGAGAACATTGTGACACTGTGAGGCCCCATGGAACCAAGGCAACATGGAACAGGTCTGGCTGGCTGGGCCTCCCGGGGGCCACCTGGCAAGACTGGCTGATCCTGGAATGTTGAGGACTGCCTCTCATCAGCTCCTGGAGCACTAAGGCTCTGTGCTTTCCTTCCTATGGAAAAGTACCAGCCCCTTTTGCAGGTTCCCACGGCTGAAACTGATATTCCCCCTGAAAAAGCACTACATACAAGGCTTGCTCCCAGCCAAAATCTGCTAGGAGTAACAGCTCTGGGTGGCCACCGTTTCCTGAGGGCTGCCTCTCATCTACCACTCTAAGGGTCGGTGTGAAGTTTCCCTCATTTTTGCCTCATGACCCTCTCAAGAAGACCTCAAGGACCCCCGCCCAGGTTGACTCTGGACAATGGTTTTCTGGCCTGCTTGAGGTGGGTGCTTGCCAAGGGACTCTTTGCAGGTGTGTTGTGCTCACTGGACTGTGCTGTCATGGTACCAGCTGAAGCCTGCATGTACTGCACGACCGCACCTGTCTCTTGGAGCACCACACAATGCTCCATAAATCTCCCCGCCTCTTGGCCACAAGCCACTCGCTTTGGAAAAGGACTATAAAAGAGCGATCCTCTGGAGAAGACCCTGAGTACTCCCCACGGATGACCACCCTTCCATTGGCTGGCCCACCATGACCTTGGTCTCGTCTGTTGGTAGCTACTTCCCCCTTCCCCTCCTTTTCTCTCTCTATACTCCGTTTCCTATATCTCTCCCCTCTAGCGCAACTGAATTGTTTGGCATTCAATAAAAATGCATTGCTGTTGTTGAATAAACTGATTTGTCCCCCGCTATTTACCTGTTTGCACCTCTGAGATCGAACAATCCTCGGCCTGTGTTGGCAGATGGTGACACACCCCCACCCCCACCCCCCCCCCCCCATCCCCCATGCCCCTGCTTCTCCCAGTTGATTGCTGATCGTGGTGTGACATGGAATGGAACATCCCTTGGGCCAGTCCAGCCCAGCTGTCCCATCCCTGTTCCCTCAGGAACACTTGCCCACCCCAAGTCCATGGGTTGGAGGGGCTTGCAGACACGCCTCGTGGGGCGAGCACTGTGACAAGGACAGGAGAACAGAACAACATTTACACTTACCAAGGGCAGAGAACAGAAGAGCACAGTCTTGGAGAAACGCACAAAGGATGTAGCCGAGGCAAACGGAGCGTGCACAAAACGCAAGGAGAATGTCAGCTCAGCTCTGCAAGGCTGACAAAAGCAGAAGTTATACACAACAATAATATTGCCCTTCCTCAAAAGCGGGGATCAAAGAGCAGTCACCTAAAAAGGACAGTGCATGTTGAAGACACACTCCAAAGAACCATAGAAGGACTTGTGAGAAGGGGTGCAATTATGGCAAATAAATTCCAGGTGGGGTTAACTAATGAATACATCATCAGTGTGAGTGATAAAAGCTCCGATTGCCTGGTGGCCAGTGCACTCGAGTAGATGAAGGATTGCCCAAGTGACCACCATGGTGTAATAAAGAATACCTGCTCTCAAATCCTCAAAACTGTGTTCAAAAGCTGCTATCCAGCAGATTTCAGTATCAGTGGTGTCCCTGACTCCATTATGCCCCTTGCACACTTTCACGAGGGCCCCTTGGTTCCACGAGGCCCTGCTGGATAACAGTGGACCCTTGGTTCCATTTGGGTCTGTACTGTCAAAATGGCCTCCTTAGTTCTGCACTGCCACAATGCTCTCTCCTTGGTGCCACGAGGCCTTGGTGTGTCACAACAGCCTCTCGGTTCCATGAACTGCCATAGTGTCAGCACGGTCTCTTGCATCTGCAGTATCACGATGGACAATTGGTTACAAGCAGCCCCGCTGTGTCACAACGACTACTTGGTTCATGAGGCCCCACAGTGTCACCATGGCCCCTTGGTTCCCCGAGGCCTCGCTGTAGAACAATGGCCTCTCAGTTCCAGGAGGTTTTGTACTGTCAACAGTGCTCTCCTTGGTTCTACAGTGGCTGCTTGCTTCCATAATTCTTCCTCAGTGTCACAGTGGTCTCCTTGGTTCCATGAGGCTCTGCAATGTCCCAATATCCCATCGTTTCCATGAGCTTCTGTCCCATCAACCATGTCCTTTGCTCCAGTGAGGCCCCGCAACGGCACACCGGACCCTTGGCTCCATGAGGTTCCATAGTGTAACATGGGTGCCTTGATTCCAAGAGGTTCTGCTGGGTCACACTGGACCCTTGGTTCCATGAGGTTCCGTGGTATCGCCATGGTTTCCCTGGATCCGCAGTATCGCTACGGACCATAGGTTTCATGCAGCTTTGCTGTGCTACAGTGGCTCCTTGGTTCCATCAAGTGCCACTGTGTAACAAGGGAATCTTGGTCCCATGAGGTTCTGGACTGTCACAATGGTGTCCTTGGTTCTGGACTCTAACAACGGACCCTTGGTTCCACGAGGTTCCATTACGTCACAATGCTCTCCTTGGTTCCACAAGGCCTTGCTTTGTCACAATGGACCCTTGGTTCCATGAGCTTCCGTAGTGTAACCATGGTCTCCTGGGATCTGCATTGTCACAATGGACAATTGGTTGCATGGGAGCCTGCTGTGTCACAAGAGAGCCTTAGCTCCATGAGGTTCTGGACTGTCACAGTGGTCTCCCTGCTTCAACGAGGCCCTGGAGTGTCTCGAGGGCTGCTTGGTTCTGTGAGCTTCCACAACGTCCCAATGGTCTCCTTGTTTCTGCAGTGTCATAGTGGACTCTTGGTTCCATTAGGTTCCTAAATGTCACAGGTCTCCTTGGTTCCATGTGGCCCTGCTGTGTCACCACAGCCCCTTGGTTCCAGGAGTTTCTGGGCTGTCAGCAGTGGTTCCTTTGTTCCAATCAGGCACCGCTGTGTCACACTGCACCCTGGCTTCCATGAAGTTCTTCAGTGTCACAGTGGCCCCTTGGATCCATGCGGTCCCATAGTGTCACCATGGTCTCCTTGGACCTGCATTGTCATCAGGGACCATTGGTTCCATGTGGCCTGGCTGTGTCACAGTGATGTGGATTCCGTAATTGCCTTCAGTGTCACAATGGAGCCTTGTTTCTGTGAGGCTCTGAACTGTCACAACTGTCTCCTTGGTTCCATCAGCCCCCGCTGTGTCACAAGGGTCCCCTTGGTTCCATGAGCACACCAAAGCTTTGCATAAACATTGAGCAGCACCTGCTTAACACACCTGGGAACATCTGTCTGCATTCAAAAGACAGGTCACAGCTGAGAAAGGCACCAGCAGCTTCCATCTGCAACAGAGATGCAGGGAAAGGACAAGGACAGAGAATTCAGCTGCAAGACTCCGAGAATTCTGCATCCAGACATCATTTCTGGTCCCACTGTCCCTAGTAGAAAGGTGTCATCATTCCAGGTTCCAGGCAGCCTGTACTCAGCATGTGCTTCTACAGTGGGGGTTTGTCGTTTAGGAAAACCTGCTCAGGCTTTTCCCTTCTTTCCTCACAAACAGGAATACTTGTCCTGGGCCTGGATGCAGGCAGAGCCCTGAGGAGAGCACGTGGGACATGGTGCAGTGGGCAGGGACAGCCAGCTGCAGAGTTCAGGGGGAAGGGCTTCTGGTGCAGGGCCAGGCATGTCAGTCCCAGCTGGGCCATGTCAGACATGTCCCCAGGCTGGGCTTGGGGAGCAGCTTGTCCAAACAGGGTCAGCCTGGCAAGGGGCTCATTCTTCAGTGGGCCCACACCTCCTAAGGAGACATTCAGCATCAAGATCACCTGGGGAATGCCTAAGTTGCTTCTTCTTTGAACTGAAAAAGAAAAATTACTCCCTTTTATAAAACTGAAAATCATGAGCTGTACCTTGAAATCTTCCTCCTTAAGAGAACTCCAAAGTGACTCCAAGCAGCTGCACAAGGCCTGGAGACTGGAAGACATTGGAAAGAAGACAAAGAGCTCCTGAGGGTTTTCTGTATTTTAATGATCCCCAACGGTGGATTTGGGGCTGAGTCCAGGAGCCCCAGGCACTGAGAGAAGGTTGAAGAAGCTGCTCAAGGAGTCAGAAGCAAAACTCCAAGTCCCTTGGAGCATCACTGGCCCCACTGAGGGCAGGGACTGCCAAAGGCTCCCCAGGGAGTGGTGAGAGCAGATCCTTGAGGCCAGGATTGCAGGAGCCCGAGGCTGTGAGCAGGGAACTGCAATGCTGAGCAAGGCCTGGGCTGGTTGGAGGAAGCAGAAAGGCCAAGGCCTGAGCCCAGGCCTGGGCCAGCAGGGCCTGTCCCTCACAGGTGGCTCGGGGCTGTTCCTGGAGCACTGGGATGGGAGAGGCAGCAAGGACAAATGTCATCAAGCTGTGTGACACTCCAGATGCTCATGGAACCAAGGGCCAGTGTGACACAGCGGGGCCTCATGGAAACAAGAGGCCGTGCTGAGCCTGCGCGCCTGTAACACCCCAGAACACTGAAATGCTGAGGGTGAGCAAAGGCTCCTTTACTCGAGTTTGGTGCAGAGTAGAAACCCCAGCCAGATATTCTCAAGAGGTCAAAACGACACAAAAGTGTACTGGAAAAATACAGAAAACCGAGCTCCTTTGGCAAATGATTTCATACAACATCCAATTCAACGTGCATCACTTAGCGTAGCAGGAACATCATTAACTCGGCCCATGTAAGATGGAAACCTTTAGGCATAAAAATGTTAAACTACCCAAAAACATTCCAGTAAAAGAGGATAAGAAGGTTAAAAGAGAAAAAAGAGACAGAAAGACAGAAGATCTCCAGATAGATATGCAGAGAGCTACCAGCTGCTAGGCTTCCAGTGTGGCTGAGACACAGACCCAGGAGATTTCAGGATTCAGACCAGGGCTTGACGTCATGCCCGATTTTTTAAATCCCTAGCGTTTTCTAAGCTCTCCTCTTTTCAGGGACATCTGCTTTCTTACCACGCACTGCTGTGTTTCATTGCCTTTGTGTGGGATTGATTGACGGCTCAGCCAATCAGAGCTGGGTGGGCGCTGCCCCTGCTGTGTGCTTGATTGACGGCTCAGCCAATCAGAGCTGGCTGGGCGGTGACCCTGCTGTGTGATTGATTGACGGCTCAACCAATCAGAGCTGGCTGGGCGCTGCCCCTGCTGTGTGATTGATTGATGGCTCAGGCAGTCACAGCTGGGTTTGCTCTGCCCCTGCTGTGTGATTGGCAGATCTGCCAGGCCATGGCTGGGGACGGGGTTCTGTCCCACCTCATTCCAAGGTCTGTCCCAGCCCCGGCCCCACTCGGCCATTCCGAGCATCCCGACGGGTCTGGGGACATTGATGTCATCCAGCCTCTGACAGCGACCATGGGGACACTGCGGAACCTCATGGAACCAAAGAGACCATTTTGACACTCTGGTGCCTCATGCAATCAGGGGCACCTTTGTGAGACTCAGGACCCCAATGGAACCAAGGGTCAGTGATGAAGCTGTGCGGCCCAGAGAACCAAGGAGCCTTTGTTACACAGCAGGGCCACATGGAGCCCAGGGGCCGTGGTGACTCTGCAGGACCTTAGGGAAGCAAGGGGCCATTGTTTACACTACAGAAGCAGGGAGAATATTGTGACAAGGAGAATATCGGGACACTACAGGGACTCCTGGAATCAAGGAGAACATTGTGACACTGTGAGGCCCCATGGAACCAAGGCAACATGGAACAGGTCTGGCTGGCTGGGCCTCCCCGGGGGCCACCTGGCAAGACTGGCTGATCCTGGAATGTTGAGGACTGCCTCTCATCAGCTCCTGGAGCACTAAGGCTCTGTGCTTTCCTTCCTATGGAAAAGTACCAGCCCCTTTTGCAGGTTCCCACGGCTGAAACTGATATTCCCCCTGAAAAAGCACTACATACAAGGCTTGCTCCCAGCCAAAATCTGCTAGGAGTAACAGCTCTGGGTGGCCACCGTTTCCTGAGGGCTGCCTCTCATCTACCACTCTAAGGGTCGGTGTGAAGTTTCCCTCATTTTTGCCTCATGACCCTCTCAAGAAGACCTCAAGGACCCCCGCCCAGGTTGACTCTGGACAATGGTTTTCTGGCCTGCTTGAGGTGGGTGCTTGCCAAGGGACTCTTTGCAGGTGTGTTGTGCTCACTGGACTGTGCTGTCATGGTACCAGCTGAAGCCTGCATGTACTGCACGACCGCACCTGTCTCTTGGAGCACCACACAATGCTCCATAAATCTCCCCGCCTCTTGGCCACAAGCCACTCGCTTTGGAAAAGGACTACAAAAGAGCGATCCTCTGGAGAAGACCCTGAGTACTCCCCACGGATGACCACCCTTCCATTGGCTGGCCCACCATGACCTTGGTCTCGTCTGTTGGTAGCTACTTCCCCCTTCCCCTCCTTTTCTCTCTCTATACTCCGTTTCCTATATCTCTCCCCTCTAGCGCAACTGAATTGTTTGGCATTCAATAAAAATGCATTGCTGTTGTTGAATAAACTGATTTGTCCCCCGCTATTTACCTGTTTGCACCTCTGAGATCGAACAATCCTCGGCCTGTGTTGGCAGATGGTGACACACCCCCACCCCCCCCCCCCCATCCCCCATGCCCCTGCTTCTCCCAGTTGATTGCTGATCGTGGTGTGACATGGAATGGAACATCCCTTGGGCCAGTCCAGCCCAGCTGTCCCATCCCTGTTCCCTCAGGAACACTTGCCCATCCCAAGTCCATGGGTTGGAGGGGCTTGCAGACACGCCTCGTGGGGCGAGCACTGTGACAAGGACAGGAGAACAGAACAACATTTACACTTACCAAGGGCAGAGAACAGAAGAGCACAGTCTTGGAGAAACGCACAAAGGATGTAGCCGAGGCAAACGGAGCGTGCACAAAACGCAAGGAGAATGTCAGCTCAGCTCTGCAAGGCTGACAAAAGCAGAAGTTATACACAACAATAATATTGCCCTTCCTCAAAAGCGGGGATCAAAGAGCAGTCACCTAAAAAGGACAGTGCATGTTGAAGACACACTCCAAAGAACCATAGAAGGACTTGTGAGAAGGGGTGCAATTATGGCAAATAAATTCCAGGTGGGGTTAACTAATGAATACATCATCAGTGTGAGTGATAAAAGCTCCGATTGCCTGGTGGCCAGTGCACTCGAGTAGATGAAGGATTGCCCAAGTGTCCTGGTTTCGGCCAAATTTGGGGGAAAACCTCCAGGAGGAGCCCCCAGACAGCAAACCCCACGACTCCTCCCCCCCCCCCCCCACCGGGTTCGGGAAGAATTTCCTTGGAGAAGAGTGGGAGAAAAAACCTGTTTATTTAACAAGCAAGACACTCCCCAGCACAGGGAAAAAAAAACAACACCAGCTGACAAAAAACTCTTTCACCGTTCTGAAGGGATGACAAGTTCAGTCTCTCTGGCGAGTGGTCGCGCAGTTATCAGTCTCTGGCGCTGGGGATGACTGCTGCAGGTGACAAAGTGTAGACTCCCGGTGTTTCTTGGGGTTCCCAGGTCCCCGTCCGTTCAGATGGTATCCAGGAGAGGGAGGGGACGGGGTGGAAGAGAAAACAGTCCAGGGAAAAAGTTGGACTGCCTAGCTGAACTAACTAATAAGCAGAAAGCAAGGGCAAAGCGAAGGAAAGAAAAAGGCAGAAGCGAGCAAGCAGGCAAGCAAGCAGGCAAGCAAGCAAGCAAGCAAGCAGGCAAGCAAGCAAGCAAGCAAGCAGGCAAGCAAGCAAGCCGAGCTAAAACCTCTCCTAAACATAGACCATGGGGGAGGTGAGCCGGCTGATAACAAGACAAAACAAAGCTTCACTCTCAGACTCAGTCCTGGAAGCACAGGACATAATACCAAACATAATCAGGACACACGATTGGAGATAGAAACACCATAACATCACCCTAGGACACCAAGTGACCACCGTGGTGTAATAAAGAATACCTGCTCTCAAATCCTCAAAACTGTGTTCAAAAGCTGCTATCCAGCAGATTTCAGTATCAGTGGTGTCCCTGACTCCATTATGCCCCTTGCACACTTTCACGAGGGCCCCTTGGTTCCACGAGGCCCTGCTGGATAACAGTGGACCCTTGGTTCCATTTGGGTCTGTACTGTCAAAATGGCCTCCTTAGTTCTGCACTGCCACAATGCTCTCTCCTTGGTGCCACGAGGCCTTGGTGTGTCACAACAGCCTCTCGGTTCCATGAACTGCCATAGTGTCAGCACGGTCTCTTGCATCTGCAGTATCACGATGGACAATTGGTTACAAGCAGCCCCGCTGTGTCACAACGACTACTTGGTTCATGAGGCCCCACAGTGTCACCATGGCCCCTTGGTTCCCCGAGGCCTCGCTGTAGAACAATGGCCTCTCAGTTCCAGGAGGTTTTGTACTGTCAACAGTGCTCTCCTTGGTTCTACAGTGGCTGCTTGCTTCCATAATTCTTCCTCAGTGTCACAGTGGTCTCCTTGGTTCCATGAGGCTCTGCAATGTCCCAATATCCCATCGTTTCCATGAGCTTCTGTCCCATCAACCATGTCCTTTGCTCCAGTGAGGCCCCGCAACGGCACACCGGACCCTTGGCTCCATGAGGTTCCATAGTGTAACATGGGTGCCTTGATTCCAAGGGGTTCTGCTGGGTCACACTGGACCCTTGGTTCCATGAGGTTCCGTGGTATCGCCATGGTTTCCCTGGATCCGCAGTAGCGCTACGGACCATAGGTTTCATGCAGCTTTGCTGTGCTACAGTGGCTCCTTGGTTCCATCAAGTGCCACTGTGTAACAAGGGAATCTTGGTCCCATGAGGTTCTGGACTGTCACAATGGTGTCCTTGGTTCTGGACTCTAACAACGGACCCTTGGTTCCACGAGGTTCCATTACGTCACAATGCTCTCCTTGGTTCCACAAGGCCTTGCTTTGTCACAATGGACCCTTGGTTCCATGAGCTTCCGTAGTGTAACCATGGTCTCCTGGGATCTGCATTGTCACAATGGACAATTGGTTGCATGGGAGCCTGCTGTGTCACAAGAGAGCCTTAGCTCCATGAGGTTCTGGACTGTCACAGTGGTCTCCCTGCTTCAACGAGGCCCTGGAGTGTCTCGAGGGCTGCTTGGTTCTGTGAGCTTCCACAACGTCCCAATGGTCTCCTTGTTTCTGCAGTGTCATAGTGGACTCTTGGTTCCATTAGGTTCCTAAATGTCACAGGTCTCCTTGGTTCCATGTGGCCCTGCTGTGTCACCACAGCCCCTTGGTTCCAGGAGTTTCTGGGCTGTCAGCAGTGGTTCCTTTGTTCCAATCAGGCACCGCTGTGTCACACTGCACCCTGGCTTCCATGAAGTTCTTCAGTGTCACAGTGGCCCCTTGGATCCATGCGGTCCCATAGTGTCACCATGGTCTCCTTGGACCTGCATTGTCATCAGGGACCATTGGTTCCATGTGGCCTGGCTGTGTCACAGTGATGTGGATTCCGTAATTGCCTTCAGTGTCACAATGGAGCCTTGTTTCTGTGAGGCTCTCAACTGTCACAACTGTCTCCTTGGTTCCATCAGCCCCCGCTGTGTCACAAGGGTCCCCTTGGTTCCATGAGCACACCAAAGCTTTGCATAAACATTGAGCAGCACCTGCTTAACACACCTGGGAACATCTGTCTGCATTCAAAAGACAGGTCACAGCTGAGAAAGGCACCAGCAGCTTCCATCTGCAACAGAGATGCAGGGAAAGGACAAGGACAGAGAATTCAGCTGCAAGACTCCGAGAATTCTGCATCCAGACATCATTTCTGGTCCCACTGTCCCTAGTAGAAAGGTGTCATCATTCCAGGTTCCAGGCAGCCTGTACTCAGCATGTGCTTCTACAGTGGGGGTTTGTCGTTTAGGAAAACCTGCTCAGGCTTTTCCCTTCTTTCCTCACAAACAGGAATACTTGTCCTGGGCCTGGATGCAGGCAGAGCCCTGAGGAGAGCACGTGGGACATGGTGCAGTGGGCAGGGACAGCCAGCTGCAGAGTTCAGGGGGAAGGGCTTCTGGTGCAGGGCCAGGCATGTCAGTCCCAGCTGGGCCATGTCAGACATGTCCCCAGGCTGGGCTTGGGGAGCAGCTTGTCCAAACAGGGTCAGCCTGGCAAGGGGCTCATTCTTCAGTGGGCCCACACCTCCTAAGGAGACATTCAGCATCAAGATCACCTGGGGAATGCCTAAGTTGCTTCTTCTTTGAACTGAAAAAGAAAAATTACTCCCTTTTATAAAACTGAAAATCATGAGCTGTACCTTGAAATCTTCCTCCTTAAGAGAACTCCAAAGTGACTCCAAGCAGCTGCACAAGGCCTGGAGACTGGAAGACATTGGAAAGAAGACAAAGAGCTCCTGAGGGTTTTCTGTATTTTAATGATCCCCAACGGTGGATTTGGGGCTGAGTCCAGGAGCCCCAGGCACTGAGAGAAGGTTGAAGAAGCTGCTCAAGGAGTCAGAAGCAAAACTCCAAGTCCCTTGGAGCATCACTGGCCCCACTGAGGGCAGGGACTGCCAAAGGCTCCCCAGGGAGTGGTGAGAGCAGATCCTTGAGGCCAGGATTGCAGGAGCCCGAGGCTGTGAGCAGGGAACTGCAATGCTGAGCAAGGCCTGGGCTGGTTGGAGGAAGCAGAAAGGCCAAGGCCTGAGCCCAGGCCTGGGCCAGCAGGGCCTGTCCCTCACAGGTGGCTCGGGGCTGTTCCTGGAGCACTGGGATGGGAGAGGCAGCAAGGACAAATGTCATCAAGCTGTGTGACACTCCAGATGCTCATGGAACCAAGGGCCAGTGTGACACAGCGGGGCCTCATGGAAACAAGAGGCCGTGCTGAGCCTGCGCGCCTGTAACACCCCAGAACACTGAAATGCTGAGGGTGAGCAAAGGCTCCTTTACTCGAGTTTGGTGCAGAGTAGAAACCCCAGCCAGATATTCTCAAGAGGTCAAAACGACACAAAAGTGTACTGGAAAAATACAGAAAACCGAGCTCCTTTGGCAAATGATTTCATACAACATCCAATTCAACGTGCATCACTTAGCGTAGCAGGAACATCATTAACTCGGCCCATGTAAGATGGAAACCTTTAGGCATAAAAATGTTAAACTACCCAAAAACATTCCAGTAAAAGAGGATAAGAAGGTTAAAAGAGAAAAAAGAGACAGAAAGACAGAAGATCTCCAGATAGATATGCAGAGAGCTACCAGCTGCTAGGCTTCCAGTGTGGCTGAGACACAGACCCAGGAGATTTCAGGATTCAGACCAGGGCTTGACGTCATGCCCGATTTTTTAAATCCCTAGCGTTTTCTAAGCTCTCCTCTTTTCAGGGACATCTGCTTTCTTACCACGCACTGCTGTGTTTCATTGCCTTTGTGTGGGATTGATTGACGGCTCAGCCAATCAGAGCTGGGTGGGCGCTGCCCCTGCTGTGTGCTTGATTGACGGCTCAGCCAATCAGAGCTGGCTGGGCGGTGACCCTGCTGTGTGATTGATTGACGGCTCAACCAATCAGAGCTGGCTGGGCGCTGCCCCTGCTGTGTGATTGATTGATGGCTCAGGCAGTCACAGCTGGGTTTGCTCTGCCCCTGCTGTGTGATTGGCAGATCTGCCAGGCCATGGCTGGGGACGGGGTTCTGTCCCACCTCATTCCAAGGTCTGTCCCAGCCCCGGCCCCACTCGGCCATTCCGAGCATCCCGACGGGTCTGGGGACATTGATGTCATCCAGCCTCTGACAGCGACCATGGGGACACTGCGGAACCTCATGGAACCAAAGAGACCATTTTGACACTCTGGTGCCTCATGCAATCAGGGGCACCTTTGTGAGACTCAGGACCCCAATGGAACCAAGGGTCAGTGATGAAGCTGTGCGGCCCAGAGAACCAAGGAGCCTTTGTTACACAGCAGGGCCACATGGAGCCCAGGGGCCGTGGTGACTCTGCAGGACCTTAGGGAAGCAAGGGGCCATTGTTTACACTACAGAAGCAGGGAGAATATTGTGACAAGGAGAATATCGGGACACTACAGGGACTCCTGGAATCAAGGAGAACATTGTGACACTGTGAGGCCCCATGGAACCAAGGCAACATGGAACAGGTCTGGCTGGCTGGGCCTCCCCGGGGGCCACCTGGCAAGACTGGCTGATCCTGGAATGTTGAGGACTGCCTCTCATCAGCTCCTGGAGCACTAAGGCTCTGTGCTTTCCTTCCTATGGAAAAGTACCAGCCCCTTTTGCAGGTTCCCACGGCTGAAACTGATATTCCCCCTGAAAAAGCACTACATACAAGGCTTGCTCCCAGCCAAAATCTGCTAGGAGTAACAGCTCTGGGTGGCCACCGTTTCCTGAGGGCTGCCTCTCATCTACCACTCTAAGGGTCGGTGTGAAGTTTCCCTCATTTTTGCCTCATGACCCTCTCAAGAAGACCTCAAGGACCCCCGCCCAGGTTGACTCTGGACAATGGTTTTCTGGCCTGCTTGAGGTGGGTGCTTGCCAAGGGACTCTTTGCAGGTGTGTTGTGCTCACTGGACTGTGCTGTCATGGTACCAGCTGAAGCCTGCATGTACTGCACGACCGCACCTGTCTCTTGGAGCACCACACAATGCTCCATAAATCTCCCCGCCTCTTGGCCACAAGCCACTCGCTTTGGAAAAGGACTACAAAAGAGCGATCCTCTGGAGAAGACCCTGAGTACTCCCCACGGATGACCACCCTTCCATTGGCTGGCCCACCATGACCTTGGTCTCGTCTGTTGGTAGCTACTTCCCCCTTCCCCTCCTTTTCTCTCTCTATACTCCGTTTCCTATATCTCTCCCCTCTAGCGCAACTGAATTGTTTGGCATTCAATAAAAATGCATTGCTGTTGTTGAATAAACTGATTTGTCCCCCGCTATTTACCTGTTTGCACCTCTGAGATCGAACAATCCTCGGCCTGTGTTGGCAGATGGTGACACACCCCCACCCCCCCCCCCCCCCCATCCCCCATGCCCCTGCTTCTCCCAGTTGATTGCTGATCGTGGTGTGACATGGAATGGAACATCCCTTGGGCCAGTCCAGCCCAGCTGTCCCATCCCTGTTCCCTCAGGAACACTTGCCCATCCCAAGTCCATGGGTTGGAGGGGCTTGCAGACACGCCTCGTGGGGCGAGCACTGTGACAAGGACAGGAGAACAGAACAACATTTACACTTACCAAGGGCAGAGAACAGAAGAGCACAGTCTTGGAGAAACGCACAAAGGATGTAGCCGAGGCAAACGGAGCGTGCACAAAACGCAAGGAGAATGTCAGCTCAGCTCTGCAAGGCTGACAAAAGCAGAAGTTATACACAACAATAATATTGCCCTTCCTCAAAAGCGGGGATCAAAGAGCAGTCACCTAAAAAGGACAGTGCATGTTGAAGACACACTCCAAAGAACCATAGAAGGACTTGTGAGAAGGGGTGCAATTATGGCAAATAAATTCCAGGTGGGGTTAACTAATGAATACATCATCAGTGTGAGTGATAAAAGCTCCGATTGCCTGGTGGCCAGTGCACTCGAGTAGATGAAGGATTGCCCAAGTGACCACCATGGTGTAATAAAGAATACCTGCTCTCAAATCCTCAAAACTGTGTTCAAAAGCTGCTATCCAGCAGATTTCAGTATCAGTGGTGTCCCTGACTCCATTATGCCCCTTGCACACTTTCACGAGGGCCCCTTGGTTCCACGAGGCCCTGCTGGATAACAGTGGACCCTTGGTTCCATTTGGGTCTGTACTGTCAAAATGGCCTCCTTAGTTCTGCACTGCCACAATGCTCTCTCCTTGGTGCCACGAGGCCTTGGTGTGTCACAACAGCCTCTCGGTTCCATGAACTGCCATAGTGTCAGCACGGTCTCTTGCATCTGCAGTATCACGATGGACAATTGGTTACAAGCAGCCCCGCTGTGTCACAACGACTACTTGGTTCATGAGGCCCCACAGTGTCACCATGGCCCCTTGGTTCCCCGAGGCCTCGCTGTAGAACAATGGCCTCTCAGTTCCAGGAGGTTTTGTACTGTCAACAGTGCTCTCCTTGGTTCTACAGTGGCTGCTTGCTTCCATAATTCTTCCTCAGTGTCACAGTGGTCTCCTTGGTTCCATGAGGCTCTGCAATGTCCCAATATCCCATCGTTTCCATGAGCTTCTGTCCCATCAACCATGTCCTTTGCTCCAGTGAGGCCCCGCAACGGCACACCGGACCCTTGGCTCCATGAGGTTCCATAGTGTAACATGGGTGCCTTGATTCCAAGGGGTTCTGCTGGGTCACACTGGACCCTTGGTTCCATGAGGTTCCGTGGTATCGCCATGGTTTCCCTGGATCCGCAGTAGCGCTACGGACCATAGGTTTCATGCAGCTTTGCTGTGCTACAGTGGCTCCTTGGTTCCATCAAGTGCCACTGTGTAACAAGGGAATCTTGGTCCCATGAGGTTCTGGACTGTCACAATGGTGTCCTTGGTTCTGGACTCTAACAACGGACCCTTGGTTCCACGAGGTTCCATTACGTCACAATGCTCTCCTTGGTTCCACAAGGCCTTGCTTTGTCACAATGGACCCTTGGTTCCATGAGCTTCCGTAGTGTAACCATGGTCTCCTGGGATCTGCATTGTCACAATGGACAATTGGTTGCATGGGAGCCTGCTGTGTCACAAGAGAGCCTTAGCTCCATGAGGTTCTGGACTGTCACAGTGGTCTCCCTGCTTCAACGAGGCCCTGGAGTGTCTCGAGGGCTGCTTGGTTCTGTGAGCTTCCACAACGTCCCAATGGTCTCCTTGTTTCTGCAGTGTCATAGTGGACTCTTGGTTCCATTAGGTTCCTAAATGTCACAGGTCTCCTTGGTTCCATGTGGCCCTGCTGTGTCACCACAGCCCCTTGGTTCCAGGAGTTTCTGGGCTGTCAGCAGTGGTTCCTTTGTTCCAATCAGGCACCGCTGTGTCACACTGCACCCTGGCTTCCATGAAGTTCTTCAGTGTCACAGTGGCCCCTTGGATCCATGCGGTCCCATAGTGTCACCATGGTCTCCTTGGACCTGCATTGTCATCAGGGACCATTGGTTCCATGTGGCCTGGCTGTGTCACAGTGATGTGGATTCCGTAATTGCCTTCAGTGTCACAATGGAGCCTTGTTTCTGTGAGGCTCTCAACTGTCACAACTGTCTCCTTGGTTCCATCAGCCCCCGCTGTGTCACAAGGGTCCCCTTGGTTCCATGAGCACACCAAAGCTTTGCATAAACATTGAGCAGCACCTGCTTAACACACCTGGGAACATCTGTCTGCATTCAAAAGACAGGTCACAGCTGAGAAAGGCACCAGCAGCTTCCATCTGCAACAGAGATGCAGGGAAAGGACAAGGACAGAGAATTCAGCTGCAAGACTCCGAGAATTCTGCATCCAGACATCATTTCTGGTCCCACTGTCCCTAGTAGAAAGGTGTCATCATTCCAGGTTCCAGGCAGCCTGTACTCAGCATGTGCTTCTACAGTGGGGGTTTGTCGTTTAGGAAAACCTGCTCAGGCTTTTCCCTTCTTTCCTCACAAACAGGAATACTTGTCCTGGGCCTGGATGCAGGCAGAGCCCTGAGGAGAGCACGTGGGACATGGTGCAGTGGGCAGGGACAGCCAGCTGCAGAGTTCAGGGGGAAGGGCTTCTGGTGCAGGGCCAGGCATGTCAGTCCCAGCTGGGCCATGTCAGACATGTCCCCAGGCTGGGCTTGGGGAGCAGCTTGTCCAAACAGGGTCAGCCTGGCAAGGGGCTCATTCTTCAGTGGGCCCACACCTCCTAAGGAGACATTCAGCATCAAGATCACCTGGGGAATGCCTAAGTTGCTTCTTCTTTGAACTGAAAAAGAAAAATTACTCCCTTTTATAAAACTGAAAATCATGAGCTGTACCTTGAAATCTTCCTCCTTAAGAGAACTCCAAAGTGACTCCAAGCAGCTGCACAAGGCCTGGAGACTGGAAGACATTGGAAAGAAGACAAAGAGCTCCTGAGGGTTTTCTGTATTTTAATGATCCCCAACGGTGGATTTGGGGCTGAGTCCAGGAGCCCCAGGCACTGAGAGAAGGTTGAAGAAGCTGCTCAAGGAGTCAGAAGCAAAACTCCAAGTCCCTTGGAGCATCACTGGCCCCACTGAGGGCAGGGACTGCCAAAGGCTCCCCAGGGAGTGGTGAGAGCAGATCCTTGAGGCCAGGATTGCAGGAGCCCGAGGCTGTGAGCAGGGAACTGCAATGCTGAGCAAGGCCTGGGCTGGTTGGAGGAAGCAGAAAGGCCAAGGCCTGAGCCCAGGCCTGGGCCAGCAGGGCCTGTCCCTCACAGGTGGCTCGGGGCTGTTCCTGGAGCACTGGGATGGGAGAGGCAGCAAGGACAAATGTCATCAAGCTGTGTGACACTCCAGATGCTCATGGAACCAAGGGCCAGTGTGACACAGCGGGGCCTCATGGAAACAAGAGGCCGTGCTGAGCCTGCGCGCCTGTAACACCCCAGAACACTGAAATGCTGAGGGTGAGCAAAGGCTCCTTTACTCGAGTTTGGTGCAGAGTAGAAACCCCAGCCAGATATTCTCAAGAGGTCAAAACGACACAAAAGTGTACTGGAAAAATACAGAAAACCGAGCTCCTTTGGCAAATGATTTCATACAACATCCAATTCAACGTGCATCACTTAGCGTAGCAGGAACATCATTAACTCGGCCCATGTAAGATGGAAACCTTTAGGCATAAAAATGTTAAACTACCCAAAAACATTCCAGTAAAAGAGGATAAGAAGGTTAAAAGAGAAAAAAGAGACAGAAAGACAGAAGATCTCCAGATAGATATGCAGAGAGCTACCAGCTGCTAGGCTTCCAGTGTGGCTGAGACACAGACCCAGGAGATTTCAGGATTCAGACCAGGGCTTGACGTCATGCCCGATTTTTTAAATCCCTAGCGTTTTCTAAGCTCTCCTCTTTTCAGGGACATCTGCTTTCTTACCACGCACTGCTGTGTTTCATTGCCTTTGTGTGGGATTGATTGACGGCTCAGCCAATCAGAGCTGGGTGGGCGCTGCCCCTGCTGTGTGCTTGATTGACGGCTCAGCCAATCAGAGCTGGCTGGGCGGTGACCCTGCTGTGTGATTGATTGACGGCTCAACCAATCAGAGCTGGCTGGGCGCTGCCCCTGCTGTGTGATTGATTGATGGCTCAGGCAGTCACAGCTGGGTTTGCTCTGCCCCTGCTGTGTGATTGGCAGATCTGCCAGGCCATGGCTGGGGACGGGGTTCTGTCCCACCTCATTCCAAGGTCTGTCCCAGCCCCGGCCCCACTCGGCCATTCCGAGCATCCCGACGGGTCTGGGGACATTGATGTCATCCAGCCTCTGACAGCGACCATGGGGACACTGCGGAACCTCATGGAACCAAAGAGACCATTTTGACACTCTGGTGCCTCATGCAATCAGGGGCACCTTTGTGAGACTCAGGACCCCAATGGAACCAAGGGTCAGTGATGAAGCTGTGCGGCCCAGAGAACCAAGGAGCCTTTGTTACACAGCAGGGCCACATGGAGCCCAGGGGCCGTGGTGACTCTGCAGGACCTTAGGGAAGCAAGGGGCCATTGTTTACACTACAGAAGCAGGGAGAATATTGTGACAAGGAGAATATCGGGACACTACAGGGACTCCTGGAATCAAGGAGAACATTGTGACACTGTGAGGCCCCATGGAACCAAGGCAACATGGAACAGGTCTGGCTGGCTGGGCCTCCCCGGGGGCCACCTGGCAAGACTGGCTGATCCTGGAATGTTGAGGACTGCCTCTCATCAGCTCCTGGAGCACTAAGGCTCTGTGCTTTCCTTCCTATGGAAAAGTACCAGCCCCTTTTGCAGGTTCCCACGGCTGAAACTGATATTCCCCCTGAAAAAGCACTACATACAAGGCTTGCTCCCAGCCAAAATCTGCTAGGAGTAACAGCTCTGGGTGGCCACCGTTTCCTGAGGGCTGCCTCTCATCTACCACTCTAAGGGTCGGTGTGAAGTTTCCCTCATTTTTGCCTCATGACCCTCTCAAGAAGACCTCAAGGACCCCCGCCCAGGTTGACTCTGGACAATGGTTTTCTGGCCTGCTTGAGGTGGGTGCTTGCCAAGGGACTCTTTGCAGGTGTGTTGTGCTCACTGGACTGTGCTGTCATGGTACCAGCTGAAGCCTGCATGTACTGCACGACCGCACCTGTCTCTTGGAGCACCACACAATGCTCCATAAATCTCCCCGCCTCTTGGCCACAAGCCACTCGCTTTGGAAAAGGACTACAAAAGAGCGATCCTCTGGAGAAGACCCTGAGTACTCCCCACGGATGACCACCCTTCCATTGGCTGGCCCACCATGACCTTGGTCTCGTCTGTTGGTAGCTACTTCCCCCTTCCCCTCCTTTTCTCTCTCTATACTCCGTTTCCTATATCTCTCCCCTCTAGCGCAACTGAATTGTTTGGCATTCAATAAAAATGCATTGCTGTTGTTGAATAAACTGATTTGTCCCCCGCTATTTACCTGTTTGCACCTCTGAGATCGAACAATCCTCGGCCTGTGTTGGCAGATGGTGACACACCCCCACCCCCCCCCCCCCCCCATCCCCCATGCCCCTGCTTCTCCCAGTTGATTGCTGATCGTGGTGTGACATGGAATGGAACATCCCTTGGGCCAGTCCAGCCCAGCTGTCCCATCCCTGTTCCCTCAGGAACACTTGCCCATCCCAAGTCCATGGGTTGGAGGGGCTTGCAGACACGCCTCGTGGGGCGAGCACTGTGACAAGGACAGGAGAACAGAACAACATTTACACTTACCAAGGGCAGAGAACAGAAGAGCACAGTCTTGGAGAAACGCACAAAGGATGTAGCCGAGGCAAACGGAGCGTGCACAAAACGCAAGGAGAATGTCAGCTCAGCTCTGCAAGGCTGACAAAAGCAGAAGTTATACACAACAATAATATTGCCCTTCCTCAAAAGCGGGGATCAAAGAGCAGTCACCTAAAAAGGACAGTGCATGTTGAAGACACACTCCAAAGAACCATAGAAGGACTTGTGAGAAGGGGTGCAATTATGGCAAATAAATTCCAGGTGGGGTTAACTAATGAATACATCATCAGTGTGAGTGATAAAAGCTCCGATTGCCTGGTGGCCAGTGCACTCGAGTAGATGAAGGATTGCCCAAGTGACCACCATGGTGTAATAAAGAATACCTGCTCTCAAATCCTCAAAACTGTGTTCAAAAGCTGCTATCCAGCAGATTTCAGTATCAGTGGTGTCCCTGACTCCATTATGCCCCTTGCACACTTTCACGAGGGCCCCTTGGTTCCACGAGGCCCTGCTGGATAACAGTGGACCCTTGGTTCCATTTGGGTCTGTACTGTCAAAATGGCCTCCTTAGTTCTGCACTGCCACAATGCTCTCTCCTTGGTGCCACGAGGCCTTGGTGTGTCACAACAGCCTCTCGGTTCCATGAACTGCCATAGTGTCAGCACGGTCTCTTGCATCTGCAGTATCACGATGGACAATTGGTTACAAGCAGCCCCGCTGTGTCACAACGACTACTTGGTTCATGAGGCCCCACAGTGTCACCATGGCCCCTTGGTTCCCCGAGGCCTCGCTGTAGAACAATGGCCTCTCAGTTCCAGGAGGTTTTGTACTGTCAACAGTGCTCTCCTTGGTTCTACAGTGGCTGCTTGCTTCCATAATTCTTCCTCAGTGTCACAGTGGTCTCCTTGGTTCCATGAGGCTCTGCAATGTCCCAATATCCCATCGTTTCCATGAGCTTCTGTCCCATCAACCATGTCCTTTGCTCCAGTGAGGCCCCGCAACGGCACACCGGACCCTTGGCTCCATGAGGTTCCATAGTGTAACATGGGTGCCTTGATTCCAAGGGGTTCTGCTGGGTCACACTGGACCCTTGGTTCCATGAGGTTCCGTGGTATCGCCATGGTTTCCCTGGATCCGCAGTAGCGCTACGGACCATAGGTTTCATGCAGCTTTGCTGTGCTACAGTGGCTCCTTGGTTCCATCAAGTGCCACTGTGTAACAAGGGAATCTTGGTCCCATGAGGTTCTGGACTGTCACAATGGTGTCCTTGGTTCTGGACTCTAACAACGGACCCTTGGTTCCACGAGGTTCCATTACGTCACAATGCTCTCCTTGGTTCCACAAGGCCTTGCTTTGTCACAATGGACCCTTGGTTCCATGAGCTTCCGTAGTGTAACCATGGTCTCCTGGGATCTGCATTGTCACAATGGACAATTGGTTGCATGGGAGCCTGCTGTGTCACAAGAGAGCCTTAGCTCCATGAGGTTCTGGACTGTCACAGTGGTCTCCCTGCTTCAACGAGGCCCTGGAGTGTCTCGAGGGCTGCTTGGTTCTGTGAGCTTCCACAACGTCCCAATGGTCTCCTTGTTTCTGCAGTGTCATAGTGGACTCTTGGTTCCATTAGGTTCCTAAATGTCACAGGTCTCCTTGGTTCCATGTGGCCCTGCTGTGTCACCACAGCCCCTTGGTTCCAGGAGTTTCTGGGCTGTCAGCAGTGGTTCCTTTGTTCCAATCAGGCACCGCTGTGTCACACTGCACCCTGGCTTCCATGAAGTTCTTCAGTGTCACAGTGGCCCCTTGGATCCATGCGGTCCCATAGTGTCACCATGGTCTCCTTGGACCTGCATTGTCATCAGGGACCATTGGTTCCATGTGGCCTGGCTGTGTCACAGTGATGTGGATTCCGTAATTGCCTTCAGTGTCACAATGGAGCCTTGTTTCTGTGAGGCTCTCAACTGTCACAACTGTCTCCTTGGTTCCATCAGCCCCCGCTGTGTCACAAGGGTCCCCTTGGTTCCATGAGCACACCAAAGCTTTGCATAAACATTGAGCAGCACCTGCTTAACACACCTGGGAACATCTGTCTGCATTCAAAAGACAGGTCACAGCTGAGAAAGGCACCAGCAGCTTCCATCTGCAACAGAGATGCAGGGAAAGGACAAGGACAGAGAATTCAGCTGCAAGACTCCGAGAATTCTGCATCCAGACATCATTTCTGGTCCCACTGTCCCTAGTAGAAAGGTGTCATCATTCCAGGTTCCAGGCAGCCTGTACTCAGCATGTGCTTCTACAGTGGGGGTTTGTCGTTTAGGAAAACCTGCTCAGGCTTTTCCCTTCTTTCCTCACAAACAGGAATACTTGTCCTGGGCCTGGATGCAGGCAGAGCCCTGAGGAGAGCACGTGGGACATGGTGCAGTGGGCAGGGACAGCCAGCTGCAGAGTTCAGGGGGAAGGGCTTCTGGTGCAGGGCCAGGCATGTCAGTCCCAGCTGGGCCATGTCAGACATGTCCCCAGGCTGGGCTTGGGGAGCAGCTTGTCCAAACAGGGTCAGCCTGGCAAGGGGCTCATTCTTCAGTGGGCCCACACCTCCTAAGGAGACATTCAGCATCAAGATCACCTGGGGAATGCCTAAGTTGCTTCTTCTTTGAACTGAAAAAGAAAAATTACTCCCTTTTATAAAACTGAAAATCATGAGCTGTACCTTGAAATCTTCCTCCTTAAGAGAACTCCAAAGTGACTCCAAGCAGCTGCACAAGGCCTGGAGACTGGAAGACATTGGAAAGAAGACAAAGAGCTCCTGAGGGTTTTCTGTATTTTAATGATCCCCAACGGTGGATTTGGGGCTGAGTCCAGGAGCCCCAGGCACTGAGAGAAGGTTGAAGAAGCTGCTCAAGGAGTCAGAAGCAAAACTCCAAGTCCCTTGGAGCATCACTGGCCCCACTGAGGGCAGGGACTGCCAAAGGCTCCCCAGGGAGTGGTGAGAGCAGATCCTTGAGGCCAGGATTGCAGGAGCCCGAGGCTGTGAGCAGGGAACTGCAATGCTGAGCAAGGCCTGGGCTGGTTGGAGGAAGCAGAAAGGCCAAGGCCTGAGCCCAGGCCTGGGCCAGCAGGGCCTGTCCCTCACAGGTGGCTCGGGGCTGTTCCTGGAGCACTGGGATGGGAGAGGCAGCAAGGACAAATGTCATCAAGCTGTGTGACACTCCAGATGCTCATGGAACCAAGGGCCAGTGTGACACAGCGGGGCCTCATGGAAACAAGAGGCCGTGCTGAGCCTGCGCGCCTGTAACACCCCAGAACACTGAAATGCTGAGGGTGAGCAAAGGCTCCTTTACTCGAGTTTGGTGCAGAGTAGAAACCCCAGCCAGATATTCTCAAGAGGTCAAAACGACACAAAAGTGTACTGGAAAAATACAGAAAACCGAGCTCCTTTGGCAAATGATTTCATACAACATCCAATTCAACGTGCATCACTTAGCGTAGCAGGAACATCATTAACTCGGCCCATGTAAGATGGAAACCTTTAGGCATAAAAATGTTAAACTACCCAAAAACATTCCAGTAAAAGAGGATAAGAAGGTTAAAAGAGAAAAAAGAGACAGAAAGACAGAAGATCTCCAGATAGATATGCAGAGAGCTACCAGCTGCTAGGCTTCCAGTGTGGCTGAGACACAGACCCAGGAGATTTCAGGATTCAGACCAGGGCTTGACGTCATGCCCGATTTTTTAAATCCCTAGCGTTTTCTAAGCTCTCCTCTTTTCAGGGACATCTGCTTTCTTACCACGCACTGCTGTGTTTCATTGCCTTTGTGTGGGATTGATTGACGGCTCAGCCAATCAGAGCTGGGTGGGCGCTGCCCCTGCTGTGTGCTTGATTGACGGCTCAGCCAATCAGAGCTGGCTGGGCGGTGACCCTGCTGTGTGATTGATTGACGGCTCAACCAATCAGAGCTGGCTGGGCGCTGCCCCTGCTGTGTGATTGATTGATGGCTCAGGCAGTCACAGCTGGGTTTGCTCTGCCCCTGCTGTGTGATTGGCAGATCTGCCAGGCCATGGCTGGGGACGGGGTTCTGTCCCACCTCATTCCAAGGTCTGTCCCAGCCCCGGCCCCACTCGGCCATTCCGAGCATCCCGACGGGTCTGGGGACATTGATGTCATCCAGCCTCTGACAGCGACCATGGGGACACTGCGGAACCTCATGGAACCAAAGAGACCATTTTGACACTCTGGTGCCTCATGCAATCAGGGGCACCTTTGTGAGACTCAGGACCCCAATGGAACCAAGGGTCAGTGATGAAGCTGTGCGGCCCAGAGAACCAAGGAGCCTTTGTTACACAGCAGGGCCACATGGAGCCCAGGGGCCGTGGTGACTCTGCAGGACCTTAGGGAAGCAAGGGGCCATTGTTTACACTACAGAAGCAGGGAGAATATTGTGACAAGGAGAATATCGGGACACTACAGGGACTCCTGGAATCAAGGAGAACATTGTGACACTGTGAGGCCCCATGGAACCAAGGCAACATGGAACAGGTCTGGCTGGCTGGGCCTCCCCGGGGGCCACCTGGCAAGACTGGCTGATCCTGGAATGTTGAGGACTGCCTCTCATCAGCTCCTGGAGCACTAAGGCTCTGTGCTTTCCTTCCTATGGAAAAGTACCAGCCCCTTTTGCAGGTTCCCACGGCTGAAACTGATATTCCCCCTGAAAAAGCACTACATACAAGGCTTGCTCCCAGCCAAAATCTGCTAGGAGTAACAGCTCTGGGTGGCCACCGTTTCCTGAGGGCTGCCTCTCATCTACCACTCTAAGGGTCGGTGTGAAGTTTCCCTCATTTTTGCCTCATGACCCTCTCAAGAAGACCTCAAGGACCCCCGCCCAGGTTGACTCTGGACAATGGTTTTCTGGCCTGCTTGAGGTGGGTGCTTGCCAAGGGACTCTTTGCAGGTGTGTTGTGCTCACTGGACTGTGCTGTCATGGTACCAGCTGAAGCCTGCATGTACTGCACGACCGCACCTGTCTCTTGGAGCACCACACAATGCTCCATAAATCTCCCCGCCTCTTGGCCACAAGCCACTCGCTTTGGAAAAGGACTACAAAAGAGCGATCCTCTGGAGAAGACCCTGAGTACTCCCCACGGATGACCACCCTTCCATTGGCTGGCCCACCATGACCTTGGTCTCGTCTGTTGGTAGCTACTTCCCCCTTCCCCTCCTTTTCTCTCTCTATACTCCGTTTCCTATATCTCTCCCCTCTAGCGCAACTGAATTGTTTGGCATTCAATAAAAATGCATTGCTGTTGTTGAATAAACTGATTTGTCCCCCGCTATTTACCTGTTTGCACCTCTGAGATCGAACAATCCTCGGCCTGTGTTGGCAGATGGTGACACACCCCCACCCCCCCCCCCCCCCCATCCCCCATGCCCCTGCTTCTCCCAGTTGATTGCTGATCGTGGTGTGACATGGAATGGAACATCCCTTGGGCCAGTCCAGCCCAGCTGTCCCATCCCTGTTCCCTCAGGAACACTTGCCCATCCCAAGTCCATGGGTTGGAGGGGCTTGCAGACACGCCTCGTGGGGCGAGCACTGTGACAAGGACAGGAGAACAGAACAACATTTACACTTACCAAGGGCAGAGAACAGAAGAGCACAGTCTTGGAGAAACGCACAAAGGATGTAGCCGAGGCAAACGGAGCGTGCACAAAACGCAAGGAGAATGTCAGCTCAGCTCTGCAAGGCTGACAAAAGCAGAAGTTATACACAACAATAATATTGCCCTTCCTCAAAAGCGGGGATCAAAGAGCAGTCACCTAAAAAGGACAGTGCATGTTGAAGACACACTCCAAAGAACCATAGAAGGACTTGTGAGAAGGGGTGCAATTATGGCAAATAAATTCCAGGTGGGGTTAACTAATGAATACATCATCAGTGTGAGTGATAAAAGCTCCGATTGCCTGGTGGCCAGTGCACTCGAGTAGATGAAGGATTGCCCAAGTGACCACCATGGTGTAATAAAGAATACCTGCTCTCAAATCCTCAAAACTGTGTTCAAAAGCTGCTATCCAGCAGATTTCAGTATCAGTGGTGTCCCTGACTCCATTATGCCCCTTGCACACTTTCACGAGGGCCCCTTGGTTCCACGAGGCCCTGCTGGATAACAGTGGACCCTTGGTTCCATTTGGGTCTGTACTGTCAAAATGGCCTCCTTAGTTCTGCACTGCCACAATGCTCTCTCCTTGGTGCCACGAGGCCTTGGTGTGTCACAACAGCCTCTCGGTTCCATGAACTGCCATAGTGTCAGCACGGTCTCTTGCATCTGCAGTATCACGATGGACAATTGGTTACAAGCAGCCCCGCTGTGTCACAACGACTACTTGGTTCATGAGGCCCCACAGTGTCACCATGGCCCCTTGGTTCCCCGAGGCCTCGCTGTAGAACAATGGCCTCTCAGTTCCAGGAGGTTTTGTACTGTCAACAGTGCTCTCCTTGGTTCTACAGTGGCTGCTTGCTTCCATAATTCTTCCTCAGTGTCACAGTGGTCTCCTTGGTTCCATGAGGCTCTGCAATGTCCCAATATCCCATCGTTTCCATGAGCTTCTGTCCCATCAACCATGTCCTTTGCTCCAGTGAGGCCCCGCAACGGCACACCGGACCCTTGGCTCCATGAGGTTCCATAGTGTAACATGGGTGCCTTGATTCCAAGGGGTTCTGCTGGGTCACACTGGACCCTTGGTTCCATGAGGTTCCGTGGTATCGCCATGGTTTCCCTGGATCCGCAGTAGCGCTACGGACCATAGGTTTCATGCAGCTTTGCTGTGCTACAGTGGCTCCTTGGTTCCATCAAGTGCCACTGTGTAACAAGGGAATCTTGGTCCCATGAGGTTCTGGACTGTCACAATGGTGTCCTTGGTTCTGGACTCTAACAACGGACCCTTGGTTCCACGAGGTTCCATTACGTCACAATGCTCTCCTTGGTTCCACAAGGCCTTGCTTTGTCACAATGGACCCTTGGTTCCATGAGCTTCCGTAGTGTAACCATGGTCTCCTGGGATCTGCATTGTCACAATGGACAATTGGTTGCATGGGAGCCTGCTGTGTCACAAGAGAGCCTTAGCTCCATGAGGTTCTGGACTGTCACAGTGGTCTCCCTGCTTCAACGAGGCCCTGGAGTGTCTCGAGGGCTGCTTGGTTCTGTGAGCTTCCACAACGTCCCAATGGTCTCCTTGTTTCTGCAGTGTCATAGTGGACTCTTGGTTCCATTAGGTTCCTAAATGTCACAGGTCTCCTTGGTTCCATGTGGCCCTGCTGTGTCACCACAGCCCCTTGGTTCCAGGAGTTTCTGGGCTGTCAGCAGTGGTTCCTTTGTTCCAATCAGGCACCGCTGTGTCACACTGCACCCTGGCTTCCATGAAGTTCTTCAGTGTCACAGTGGCCCCTTGGATCCATGCGGTCCCATAGTGTCACCATGGTCTCCTTGGACCTGCATTGTCATCAGGGACCATTGGTTCCATGTGGCCTGGCTGTGTCACAGTGATGTGGATTCCGTAATTGCCTTCAGTGTCACAATGGAGCCTTGTTTCTGTGAGGCTCTCAACTGTCACAACTGTCTCCTTGGTTCCATCAGCCCCCGCTGTGTCACAAGGGTCCCCTTGGTTCCATGAGCACACCAAAGCTTTGCATAAACATTGAGCAGCACCTGCTTAACACACCTGGGAACATCTGTCTGCATTCAAAAGACAGGTCACAGCTGAGAAAGGCACCAGCAGCTTCCATCTGCAACAGAGATGCAGGGAAAGGACAAGGACAGAGAATTCAGCTGCAAGACTCCGAGAATTCTGCATCCAGACATCATTTCTGGTCCCACTGTCCCTAGTAGAAAGGTGTCATCATTCCAGGTTCCAGGCAGCCTGTACTCAGCATGTGCTTCTACAGTGGGGGTTTGTCGTTTAGGAAAACCTGCTCAGGCTTTTCCCTTCTTTCCTCACAAACAGGAATACTTGTCCTGGGCCTGGATGCAGGCAGAGCCCTGAGGAGAGCACGTGGGACATGGTGCAGTGGGCAGGGACAGCCAGCTGCAGAGTTCAGGGGGAAGGGCTTCTGGTGCAGGGCCAGGCATGTCAGTCCCAGCTGGGCCATGTCAGACATGTCCCCAGGCTGGGCTTGGGGAGCAGCTTGTCCAAACAGGGTCAGCCTGGCAAGGGGCTCATTCTTCAGTGGGCCCACACCTCCTAAGGAGACATTCAGCATCAAGATCACCTGGGGAATGCCTAAGTTGCTTCTTCTTTGAACTGAAAAAGAAAAATTACTCCCTTTTATAAAACTGAAAATCATGAGCTGTACCTTGAAATCTTCCTCCTTAAGAGAACTCCAAAGTGACTCCAAGCAGCTGCACAAGGCCTGGAGACTGGAAGACATTGGAAAGAAGACAAAGAGCTCCTGAGGGTTTTCTGTATTTTAATGATCCCCAACGGTGGATTTGGGGCTGAGTCCAGGAGCCCCAGGCACTGAGAGAAGGTTGAAGAAGCTGCTCAAGGAGTCAGAAGCAAAACTCCAAGTCCCTTGGAGCATCACTGGCCCCACTGAGGGCAGGGACTGCCAAAGGCTCCCCAGGGAGTGGTGAGAGCAGATCCTTGAGGCCAGGATTGCAGGAGCCCGAGGCTGTGAGCAGGGAACTGCAATGCTGAGCAAGGCCTGGGCTGGTTGGAGGAAGCAGAAAGGCCAAGGCCTGAGCCCAGGCCTGGGCCAGCAGGGCCTGTCCCTCACAGGTGGCTCGGGGCTGTTCCTGGAGCACTGGGATGGGAGAGGCAGCAAGGACAAATGTCATCAAGCTGTGTGACACTCCAGATGCTCATGGAACCAAGGGCCAGTGTGACACAGCGGGGCCTCATGGAAACAAGAGGCCGTGCTGAGCCTGCGCGCCTGTAACACCCCAGAACACTGAAATGCTGAGGGTGAGCAAAGGCTCCTTTACTCGAGTTTGGTGCAGAGTAGAAACCCCAGCCAGATATTCTCAAGAGGTCAAAACGACACAAAAGTGTACTGGAAAAATACAGAAAACCGAGCTCCTTTGGCAAATGATTTCATACAACATCCAATTCAACGTGCATCACTTAGCGTAGCAGGAACATCATTAACTCGGCCCATGTAAGATGGAAACCTTTAGGCATAAAAATGTTAAACTACCCAAAAACATTCCAGTAAAAGAGGATAAGAAGGTTAAAAGAGAAAAAAGAGACAGAAAGACAGAAGATCTCCAGATAGATATGCAGAGAGCTACCAGCTGCTAGGCTTCCAGTGTGGCTGAGACACAGACCCAGGAGATTTCAGGATTCAGACCAGGGCTTGACGTCATGCCCGATTTTTTAAATCCCTAGCGTTTTCTAAGCTCTCCTCTTTTCAGGGACATCTGCTTTCTTACCACGCACTGCTGTGTTTCATTGCCTTTGTGTGGGATTGATTGACGGCTCAGCCAATCAGAGCTGGGTGGGCGCTGCCCCTGCTGTGTGCTTGATTGACGGCTCAGCCAATCAGAGCTGGCTGGGCGGTGACCCTGCTGTGTGATTGATTGACGGCTCAACCAATCAGAGCTGGCTGGGCGCTGCCCCTGTTGTGTGATTGATTGACGGCTCAGCCAATCAGAGCTGGCTGGGCGCTGCCCCTGCTGTGTGATTGATTGACAGCTCAGGCAGTCACAGCTGGGTTTGCTCTGCCCCTGCTGTGTGATTGGCAGATCTGCCAGGCCATGGCTGGGGACGGGGTTCTGTCCCACCTCATTCCAAGGTCTGTCCCAGCCCCGGCCCCACTCGGGCATTCCGAGCATCCCGACGTGTCTGGGGACATTGATGTCATCCAGCCTCTGACAGCGACCATGGGGACACTGCGGAACCTCATGGAACCAAAGAGACCATTTTGACACTCTGGTGCCTCATGCAATCGGGGGTACCTTTGTGAGACTCAGGACCCCAATGGAACCAAGGGTCAGTGATGAAGCTGTGCGGCCCAGAGAACCAAGGAGCCTTTGTTACACAGCAGGGCCACATGGAGCCCAGGGGCCGTGGTGACTCTGCAGGACCTTAGGGAAGCAAGGGGCCATTGTTTACACTACAGAAGCAGGGAGAATATTGTGACAAGGAGAATATCGGGACACTACAGGGACTCCTGGAATCAAGGAGAACATTGTGACACTGTGAGGCCCCATGGAACCAAGGCAACATGGAACAGGTCTGGCTGGCTGGGCCTCCCCGGGGGCCACCTGGCAAGACTGGCTGATCCTGGAATGTTGAGGACTGCCTCTCATCAGCTCCTGGAGCACTAAGGCTCTGTGCTTTCCTTCCTATGGAAAAGTACCAGCCCCTTTTGCAGGTTCCCACGGCTGAAACTGATATTCCCCCTGAAAAAGCACTACATACAAGGCTTGCTCCCAGCCAAAATCTGCTAGGAGTAACAGCTCTGGGTGGCCACCGTTTCCTGAGGGCTGCCTCTCATCTACCACTCTAAGGGTCGGTGTGAAGTTTCCCTCATTTTTGCCTCATGACCCTCTCAAGAAGACCTCAAGGACCCCCGCCCAGGTTGACTCTGGACAATGGTTTTCTGGCCTGCTTGAGGTGGGTGCTTGCCAAGGGACTCTTTGCAGGTGTGTTGTGCTCACTGGACTGTGCTGTCATGGTACCAGCTGAAGCCTGCATGTACTGCACGACCGCACCTGTCTCTTGGAGCACCACACAATGCTCCATAAATCTCCCCGCCTCTTGGCCACAAGCCACTCGCTTTGGAAAAGGACTACAAAAGAGCGATCCTCTGGAGAAGACCCTGAGTACTCCCCACGGATGACCACCCTTCCATTGGCTGGCCCACCATGACCTTGGTCTCGTCTGTTGGTAGCTACTTCCCCCTTCCCCTCCTTTTCTCTCTCTATACTCCGTTTCCTATATCTCTCCCCTCTAGCGCAACTGAATTGTTTGGCATTCAATAAAAATGCATTGCTGTTGTTGAATAAACTGATTTGTCCCCCGCTATTTACCTGTTTGCACCTCTGAGATCGAACAATCCTCGGCCTGTGTTGGCAGATGGTGACACACCCCCACCCCCCCCCCCCCCCATCCCCCATGCCCCTGCTTCTCCCAGTTGATTGCTGATCGTGGTGTGACATGGAATGGAACATCCCTTGGGCCAGTCCAGCCCAGCTGTCCCATCCCTGTTCCCTCAGGAACACTTGCCCATCCCAAGTCCATGGGTTGGAGGGGCTTGCAGACACGCCTCGTGGGGCGAGCACTGTGACAAGGACAGGAGAACAGAACAACATTTACACTTACCAAGGGCAGAGAACAGAAGAGCACAGTCTTGGAGAAACGCACAAAGGATGTAGCCGAGGCAAACGGAGCGTGCACAAAACGCAAGGAGAATGTCAGCTCAGCTCTGCAAGGCTGACAAAAGCAGAAGTTATACACAACAATAATATTGCCCTTCCTCAAAAGCGGGGATCAAAGAGCAGTCACCTAAAAAGGACAGTGCATGTTGAAGACACACTCCAAAGAACCATAGAAGGACTTGTGAGAAGGGGTGCAATTATGGCAAATAAATTCCAGGTGGAGTTAACTAATGAATACATCATCAGTGTGAGTGATAAAAGCTCCGATTGCCTGGTGGCCAGTGCACTCGAGTAGATGAAGGATTGCCCAAGCGACCACCATGGTGTAATAAAGAATACCTGCTCTCAAATCCTCAAAACTGTGTTCAAAAGTTGCTATCCAGCAGATTTCAGTATCAGTGGTGTCCCTGACTCCATTATGCCCCTTGCACACTTTCACGAGGGCCCCTTGGTTCCACGAGGCCCTGCCGGATAACAGTGGACCCTTGGTTCCATTTGGGTCTGTACTGTCAAAATGGCCTCCTTAGTTCTGCACTGCCACAATGCTCTCTCCTTGGTGCCACGAGGCCTTGGTGTGTCACAACAGCCTCTCGGTTCCATGAACTGCCATAGTGTCAGCACGGTCTCTTGCATCTGCAGTATCACGATGGACAATTGGTTACAAGCAGCCCCGCTGTGTCACAACGACTACTTGGTTCATGAGGCCCCACAGTGTCACCATGGCCCCTTGGTTCCCCGAGGCCTCGCTGTAGAACAATGGCCTCTCAGTTCCAGGAGGTTTTGTACTGTCAACAGTGCTCTCCTTGGTTCTACAGTGGCTGCTTGCTTCCATAATTCTTCCTCAGTGTCACAGTGGTCTCCTTGGTTCCATGAGGCTCTGCAATGTCCCAATATCCCATCGTTTCCATGAGCTTCTGTCCCATCAACCATGTCCTTTGCTCCAGTGAGGCCCCGCAACGACACACCGGACCCTTGGCTCCATGAGGTTCCATAGTGTAACATGGGTGCCTTGATTCCAAGAGGTTCTGCTGGGTCACACTGGACCCTTGGTTCCATGAGGTTCCGTGGTATCGCCATGGTTTCCCTGGATCCGCAGTATCGCTACGGACCATAGGTTTCATGCAGCTTTGCTGTGCTACAGTGGCTCCTTGGTTCCATCAAGTGCCACTGTGTAACAAGGGAATCTTGGTCCCATGAGGTTCTGGACTGTCACAATGGTGTCCTTGGTTCTGGACTCTAACAACGGACCCTTGGTTCCACGAGGTTCCATTACGTCACAATGCTCTCCTTGGTTCCACAAGGCCTTGCTTTGTCACAATGGACCCTTGGTTCCATGAGCTTCCGTAGTGTAACCATGGTCTCCTGGGATCTGCATTGTCACAATGGACAATTGGTTGCATGGGAGCCTGCTGTGTCACAAGAGAGCCTTAGCTCCATGAGGTTCTGGACTGTCACAGTGGTCTCCCTGCTTCAACGAGGCCCTGGAGTGTCTCGAGGGCTGCTTGGTTCTGTGAGCTTCCACAACGTCCCAATGGTCTCCTTGTTTCTGCAGTGTCATAGTGGACTCTTGGTTCCATGAGGTTCCTAAATGTCACAGGTCTCCTTGGTTCCATGTGGCCCTGCTGTGTCACCACAGCCCCTTGGTTCCAGGAGTTTCTGGGCTGTCAGCAGTGGTTCCTTTGTTCCAATCAGGCACCGCTGTGTCACACTGCACCCTGGCTTCCATGAAGTTCTTCAGTGTCACAGTGGCCCCTTGGATCCATGCGGTCCCATAGTGTCACCATGGTCTCCTTGGACCTGCATTGTCATCAGGGACCATTGGTTCCATGTGGCCTGGCTGTGTCACAGTGATGTGGATTCCGTAATTGCCTTCAGTGTCACAATGGAGCCTTGTTTCTGTGAGGCTCTGAACTGTCACAACTGTCTCCTTGGTTCCATCAGCCCCCGCTGTGTCACAAGGGTCCCCTTGGTTCCATGAGCACACCAAAGCTTTGCATAAACATTGAGCAGCACCTGCTTAACACACCTGGGAACATCTGTCTGCATTCAAAAGACAGGTCACAGCTGAGAAAGGCACCAGCAGCTTCCATCTGCAACAGAGATGCAGGGAAAGGACAAGGACAGAGAATTCAGCTGCAAGACTCCGAGAATTCTGCATCCAGACATCATTTCTGGTCCCACTGTCCCTAGTAGAAAGGTGTCATCATTCCAGGTTCCAGGCAGCCTGTACTCAGCATGTGCTTCTACAGTGGGGGTTTGTCGTTTAGGAAAACCTGCTCAGGCTTTTCCCTTCTTTCCTCACAAACAGGAATACTTGTCCTGGGCCTGGATGCAGGCAGAGCCCTGAGGAGAGCACGTGGGACATGGTGCAGTGGGCAGGGACAGCCAGCTGCAGAGTTCAGGGGGAAGGGCTTCTGGTGCAGGGCCAGGCATGTCAGTCCCAGCTGGGCCATGTCAGACATGTCCCCAGGCTGGGCTTGGGGAGCAGCTTGTCCAAACAGGGTCAGCCTGGCAAGGGGCTCATTCTTCAGTGGGCCCACACCTCCTAAGGAGACATTCAGCATCAAGATCACCTGGGGAATGCCTAAGTTGCTTCTTCTTTGAACTGAAAAAGAAAAATTACTCCCTTTTATAAAACTGAAAATCATGAGCTGTACCTTGAAATCTTCCTCCTTAAGAGAACTCCAAAGTGACTCCAAGCAGCTGCACAAGGCCTGGAGACTGGAAGACATTGGAAAGAAGACAAAGAGCTCCTGAGGGTTTTCTGTATTTTAATGATCCCCAACGGTGGATTTGGGGCTGAGTCCAGGAGCCCCAGGCACTGAGAGAAGGTTGAAGAAGCTGCTCAAGGAGTCAGAAGCAAAACTCCAAGTCCCTTGGAGCATCACTGGCCCCACTGAGGGCAGGGACTGCCAAAGGCTCCCCAGGGAGTGGTGAGAGCAGATCCTTGAGGCCAGGATTGCAGGAGCCCGAGGCTGTGAGCAGGGAACTGCAATGCTGAGCAAGGCCTGGGCTGGTTGGAGGAAGCAGAAAGGCCAAGGCCTGAGCCCAGGCCTGGGCCAGCAGGGCCTGTCCCTCACAGGTGGCTCGGGGCTGTTCCTGGAGCACTGGGATGGGAGAGGCAGCAAGGACAAATGTCATCAAGCTGTGTGACACTCCAGATGCTCATGGAACCAAGGGCCAGTGTGACACAGCGGGGCCTGATGGAAACAAGAGGCCGTGCTGAGCCTGCGCGCCTGTAACACCCCAGAACACTGAAATGCTGAGGGTGAGCAAAGGCTCCTTTACTCGAGTTTGGTGCAGAGTAGAAACCCCAGCCAGATATTCTCAAGAGGTCAAAACGACACAAAAGTGTACTGGAAAAATACAGAAAACCGAGCTCCTTTGGCAAATGATTTCATACAACATCCAATTCAACGTGCATCACTTAGCGTAGCAGGAACATCATTAACTCGGCCCATGTAAGATGGAAACCTTTAGGCATAAAAATGTTAAACTACCCAAAAACATTCCAGTAAAAGAGGATAAGAAGGTTAAAAGAGAAAAAAGAGACAGAAAGACAGAAGATCTCCAGATAGATATGCAGAGAGCTACCAGCTGCTAGGCTTCCAGTGTGGCTGAGACACAGACCCAGGAGATTTCAGGATTCAGACCAGGGCTTGACGTCATGCCCGATTTTTTAAATCCCTAGCGTTTTCTAAGCTCTCCTCTTTTCAGGGACATCTGCTTTCTTACCACGCACTGCTGTGTTTCATTGCCTTTGTGTGGGATTGATTGACGGCTCAGCCAATCAGAGCTGGGTGGGCGCTGCCCCTGCTGTGTGCTTGATTGACGGCTCAGCCAATCAGAGCTGGCTGGGCGGTGACCCTGCTGTGTGATTGATTGACGGCTCAACCAATCAGAGCTGGCTGGGCGCTGCCCCTGTTGTGTGATTGATTGACGGCTCAGCCAATCAGAGCTGGCTGGGCGCTGCCCCTGCTGTGTGATTGATTGACAGCTCAGGCAGTCACAGCTGGGTTTGCTCTGCCCCTGCTGTGTGATTGGCAGATCTGCCAGGCCATGGCTGGGGACGGGGTTCTGTCCCACCTCATTCCAAGGTCTGTCCCAGCCCCGGCCCCACTCGGGCATTCCGAGCATCCCGACGGGTCTGGGGACATTGATGTCATCCAGCCTCTGACAGCGACCATGGGGACACTGCGGAACCTCATGGAACCAAAGAGACCATTTTGACACTCTGGTGCCTCATGCAATCGGGGGTACCTTTGTGAGACTCAGGACCCCAATGGAACCAAGGGTCAGTGATGAAGCTGTGCGGCCCAGAGAACCAAGGAGCCTTTGTTACACAGCAGGGCCACATGGAGCCCAGGGGCCGTGGTGACTCTGCAGGACCTTAGGGAAGCAAGGGGCCATTGTTTACACTACAGAAGCAGGGAGAATATTGTGACAAGGAGAATATCGGGACACTACAGGGACTCCTGGAATCAAGGAGAACATTGTGACACTGTGAGGCCCCATGGAACCAAGGCAACATGGAACAGGTCTGGCTGGCTGGGCCTCCCCGGGGGCCACCTGGCAAGACTGGCTGATCCTGGAATGTTGAGGACTGCCTCTCATCAGCTCCTGGAGCACTAAGGCTCTGTGCTTTCCTTCCTATGGAAAAGTACCAGCCCCTTTTGCAGGTTCCCACGGCTGAAACCGATATTCCCCCTGAAAAAGCACTACATACAAGGCTTGCTCCCAGCCAAAATCTGCTAGGAGTAACAGCTCTGGGTGGCCACCGTTTCCTGAGGGCTGCCTCTCATCTACCACTCTAAGGGTCGGTGTGAAGTTTCCCTCATTTTTGCCTCATGACCCTCTCAAGAAGACCTCAAGGACCCCCGCCCAGGTTGACTCTGGACAATGGTTTTCTGGCCTGCTTGAGGTGGGTGCTTGCCAAGGGACTCTTTGCAGGTGTGTTGTGCTCACTGGACTGTGCTGTCATGGTACCAGCTGAAGCCTGCATGTACTGCACGACCGCACCTGTCTCTTGGAGCACCACACAATGCTCCATAAATCTCCCCGCCTCTTGGCCACAAGCCACTCGCTTTGGAAAAGGACTACAAAAGAGCGATCCTCTGGAGAAGACCCTGAGTACTCCCCACGGATGACCACCCTTCCATTGGCTGGCCCACCATGACCT